>NC_140961.1:108104152-108199152 GCF_056783735.1 Eptatretus burgeri | reverse complement strand
TGTTTGTTCTTGTGAATGTTTCCTGTTTAGTTAAACAAAACAATCGTCATCCTGCACCTCCCTCTGAGCCGAGCCCTTCCCCTTTCCCCAATCTCCATTCATCTGTTTTTGCCAGCTTCGAACCAATAAATGTTGGCCGCTGTCTTTCCTTTTCCAGTATTATCAGCAAAACTCTGTATCTACAATGTTTAGAAGCTCTTTTTCCTTCCATGTCCACCTCTGCACCTTGTAAATGGTCCACACTCCTGCCACATACATCTCCTTTCTCCCGAAATTGGGGGTGCTATGACCAAAAAACCTGTGGCAAAACGTGCTGGTGACCTCAAATGGAGAGTCGTACACTAGATACTTCCCACAAACTCTCTTATTGTCTCAGCCTGATCTTCTCTACATCAGGAGAAGTGATAAGCGAACAGTGTCTTTTTTGTGGACAGGTTGAAACCTTGTCCCACACATATGTTCGATGTCATACTTTAAGTCCTCTCTTTATTTTATTGAAAACGCTATTGCTCGCCTTTCCCTTGACTTTAGTTTCCCAATTTCCCGTTTTTGGTCCGAGTGGCCCTTTTAATTCCACTAATTTCTTGATAATTTTTTTCATTTCCCAAGCCAAATTGGCATTTTATAAAGCGATGAAATCAATAATAGAGAATGATTTGTACAGAACAACTACTGTGGCAACGTTTTTTGTGAAAACCAGATAAAATTTGAATGTCACCATCACTCTCATTCCAGTCAGCTTGAACTTTTTGGAAGTTATGGTGTATAAATGATGGCTTTTGTAAAATATCTGCTTGGTGCTTCCTTTCTAGTGTTTACTTTATATTTGTGCTTATTTTGTGAGCTTAACTTTTTGTTGTTTATGGTTTCCTCTCATGCAAAAGTGTTTGTAACTACTAGTTTCGTTTATTTTGACTTTTGCTACAATAACTCTTTCCTTTATACTTTTGTAATCAAAGAACATAAAAGTAATCTCTCTCTCTCTCTCTCTCTCTCTCTCTCTCTCTCTCTCTCTCTCTCTCTCTCTATCTCTATCTCTATCTCTCTATCTCTCTATCTCTCTATCTCTCTATCTCTCTATCTCTCTATCTGTCTATCTCTCTATCTCTCTATCTCTCTATCTCTCTATCTCTCTATCTCTCTATCTCTCTATCTCTCTATCTCTCTATCTCTCTATCTCTCTATCTCTCTATCTCTCTATCTCTCTATCTCTCTATCTCTCTATCTCTCTATCTCTCTATCTCTCTATCTCTCTATCTCTCTATCTCTCTATCTCTCTATCTCTCTATCTCTCTATCTCTCTATCTCTCTATCTCTCTATCTCTCTATCTCTCTATCTCTCTATCTCTCTATCTCTCTATCTCTCTATCTCTCTATCTCTCTATCTCTATCTCTCTATCTCTCTATCTCTCTATATCTCTATCTCTATCTCTATCTCTATCTCTATCTCTCTATCTCTATCTCTATCTCTCTATCTCTATCTCTATCTCTCTATCTCTATCTCTATCTCTCTATCTCTCTATCTCTATCTCTATCTCTGTCTCTATCTCTATCTCTATCTCTATCTCTATCTCTATCTCTATCTCTATCTCTATCTCTATCTCTATCTCTATCTCTATCTCTATCTCTATCTCTATCTCTATCTCTATCTCTATCTCTATCTCTATCTCTATCTCTATCTCTATTTCTCTCTCTCTCTCTCTCTCTCTCTCTCATTAATTAACAAGCTTGCTATGCCGGCACTGGATGTTATGATTTTACCCCTGTCTGTTTGTCTGTCTCTAAGCAGGAAATCTCAAAACGTTGCAGACGGATTCGACCGAAACTGATTCGATTTTGGTGAAGATACTTATCTGGAACCGGATTCGAGAATTTTAAAATATTATTTTACGTGATTTTTCACCATTGAGACATGGGGTCAAAATGATAAATAGCATGATATTTCAAGAAGTTGTGGATAGATTATGCTAAAACTTGGGGGATGAGTTGGGTAGGTGACAATAACAAGCCACTTACATTTTAGTTAAGGTCTGGATGCAGATTCGTCCTGTCAGTGGGATACAATAGGTAAACGTTCAATTTGATGATGACTCCATCCTCTGTCGTTACATCCATTTTCCTTCAGACAGGCAGGCAGCAGCTCTTTCCTCTCCTCAGACCTTGAAAATAAATCACAAGATTGTCAAATACTTGGAATATGTCTTTCAATCCTGACAAATCACACACTCTCACGATCTCTCTCTGAAAGGACCATCTGGCAAACACTTATTTCTACTTTCTTAACAATCTTCTTGAGGTAGTTCAGTCACGTGTCTCACTATCAGCTATGATTCTTATTGGCAAACCACATTTCAACGTTGGCCTCCAAAACCAGCCGTTGACTGGGCATCCTCCGTCATACAAAGTTCTTCCTTGGCGCACTTGAACTCCTATCCACATACAAAGCCTTCATCCACAGCTTGATGGAGTACTGCTCTTCCCTCTGGGCTGGCTCCCATGCCTCATATCTTGCTCAGCTTGATGCTGTGGAAACCAAGGCCTTCCAGATCATTGGAATCTCCTGAAATGAAGCTGAGTCTATGGGTCTATCACTTCACCTTTGCAGACAGCTTTGTGGTCTCTCTGTCCTCAATCACCTCCTTTCTGGTGTTGCACTCTGCTCTTTCCATGCTATGTCCCTCCCAGGTTTCTGCAGGCTTGCCATGGTCCACCATCAACCCCCTTCTGGTAAAACTATCTAAATCCAAGATCACTGCTCACCTCCACTCATTTGTTCCTCTTTTCTTCCCCACCTGCAGAACCAACTTTCACATGCTCTTCAATCTTATTCTTCCCTCCAGGTCTTCAAGACAACTGTTCACCACTATCTCAGATCGTCCCCAATCCAAAACCATGACCTTTTATACTCTTGTTAAGCCCACCCAACTCCCTCCTACTTCCAATTTTCCAGTTTTCCCTCCTTGAAGTTTCCTTCTGTATCCATCTTTTCAACCCATGCATCCTCTGTTTCTGTCTTGTTCACCCCATGCATGCATGTTTTGCATCCTGTTTTTGTCTGTTACGTCCTGATCTGTTCAGTGTACTAACTCTTCCACAAGCCTCGACTATACAAAGAAAACTAAAACGGTACTTGGTAGAGTGCATACCTCCGCCAGGCTGAACAGTTTATTTTTTGCATTCCACTGGTTGGACGGATCTCAGCCCGGACCTTAACCAAAATCCAATCGGCTTGTTCTTATCACCGAACCAACTCATTCACTAAGTTTTGTCATAATCTGTCCACAAGTTTTGAAATATCATGCTATATATCGATTTTGGCTCCATCTCTTAATGGTGACGAATCACATTAAAAATTAAAAATTTATCGGATCCGGCTTCAGATGTTCACCAAAATCCAATCAATTATTATTCATTGTCACATACTGAACTTGTCCACCAAGTGTCATCCAAATTCGTCCACAACTTTTTGAGATATCTTTCTATATATCGTTTTGGCCCCATCTCTCAATGGTGAAGAATCGCTGAAAATTTTATAGTATCCAGATCTGGATCAAAATCTTCAGCAAAATCTAATAATTTCATCCTTCTCACATACCCAAGCTCTTCAGCAAATGTCGTCCAAATCCGTCCACAACCTTTTGAGATATCCTGTTCAGAAACAAGCGAACAGACAAACAAACAGAGAACTAGAGAGACAGGGATGAAAACATTACCTCCACCCACCATTGGTGGCAGACGTCAAAATAATATAACAGCCTTGCGGAGGTATGTGCTCTATGGAGTGCCATTCTAGTTTTGGTATGTATATTTCCTCGCCACCCCAATGTCAGCCTGTTATCGTTGAATCTTGCTCTTCCATGATCCTTAATTATGTATCTAAAAACACAGAACCCAATCTTGAAAAACAAAGAAAAATTATAGCTAACCATTTTAACTTTTGTTGCTTTGAAACCTCGTATAAGAAAAAATGCACAATAAGTGGTAAATGCAACTTCAATGAATATCCGAGCAAATTTTGTGGAAGATACTATGTCTTTGATAAAACCAGCACCTTGGAAAATTCTAATTTCCTGCATCTTCAGTCGAGTATCCTGTGTCATAATGGCTACCCATCCAGGATTGTAATCCGAGCCAAGAAACTGCTTTGCCAAGAATGGATGCTCTGTATGGAGCATGGTACACAAGACGTTAAAAAACTACCATGTCTTCAATTGCCTGTGTGGGTTTCTTATTGGCTGTGAAATGTGTATTTACCTCACATGATTTACACAGCCAATCATGAACCCCAAATGAAAGACCACTGTGTGTATGGGTGTATCTTAATTAATAACGGTGCCCCCAAAGGTTGAAGATGCTCTTCTCGTGTATTGCCGGTTGCATTGCTCTGCCCTTTTGGAAATGTAATTGAGAGATGAGCACACATGACCAGGTGCATTTCTTAATGATTACTACTCTATAGCTCAAATGTTTGGAATTCCGAGACATTTTGACATTATTTTGAGATGTTACTATAACTATGGTGCCACTTCTGAATTTTTGGCATTGCTCTTTTCACAACCAAATTTATCATTTTACTTTGCATTAAATTCCAATTGGTCGCATTTTGACTTTATTTAAAATGTAATAAACCCCCAATTACGTCGACCATTACTTGGTGACATAATGGTGGCAGAATTTGTCTGACTCTGGGGGGTGTTCTGTTCAATACCGACCCCAACTGATTCACACCAAAATTAAAAAAACAAAAACATATTACGTGCGATTTACTTGCTTGACACTCCACATTTAAAGGACAGAGTGTATACAGCCAAACCTCATCAGTAGCCATCCATGGGATGGAGAACATTCCTCCTTAATTCCTCTGCTGAGTGTGGAGAGGAAATTGCCGTTACAAAGAGGGTATCTAGATTGCACTGTGAAGTGATGTCACTCCCCTCAAGCTCACGACTATGTTAAGTCAATTCGTGTGTGTGTGTGTGTGTGTGTGTGTGTGTGTGTGTGTGTGTGTGTGTGTGTGTGTGTGTGTGTGTGTGTGTGTGTGTGTGTGTGTGTGTGTGTGTGTGTGTGTACGTGCAAGTTGCTGTTGTTGTCTGCTATCTCCACCTGTTGGTGGGTTTCAGGAGGGGATACAGAAACCTGCCAGATGAGAGAGAGAGAGAGAGAGAGAGAGAGAGAGAGAGAGAGAGAGAGAGAGAGAGAGAGAGAGAGAGAGAGAGAGAGAGAGAGAGAGAGAGAGAGAGAGAGAGAGAGAGAGAGAGAGAGAGAGAGAGAGAGAGAGAGAGAGAGAGAGAGAGAGAGAGAGAGAGAGAGAGAGAGAGAGAGAGAGAGAGAGAGAGAGAGAGAGAGAGAGAGAGAGAGAGAGAGAGAGAGAGAGAGAGAGAGAGAGAGAGAGAGAGAGAGAGAGAGAGAGAGAGAGAGAGAGAGAGAGAGAGAGAGAGAGAGAGACTCATTGATTGGTATCTACATATGTGGGATTCAGAATGTGGAATGGAGTCCTCCCAGAGTAGGCTCAAAGTATCGACTTTATTTTCGTAAGGGGTCACGATTCATGGACCAAGCTGTGAAGTTATCTGTTCTCAATGTTTTGTGTCGAGGACTCTCTCCAGGATTGTCGCTGAGCCCCGGACAGCTTCCAACTGTAGTTTGTTTGTCCACCAAGTGTCATCCAAATTCGTCCACAACTTTTTGAGATATCTTTCTATATATCGTTTTGGCTCCATCTCTCAATGGTGAAGAATAGCTGAAAAATTTATAGTCTTCAGATCTGGATCAAAATCTTCAGCAAAATCTAATCATTTCATCCTTCTCACATACCCAAGCTCTCCAGCAAATGTCGTCCAAATCCGTCCACAACCTTTTGAGATATCCTGTTCACAAACAAGCGATAATAATATTCCCAGGGATGATTTTTAATATCGCTGTGAGGTTTTTTGTCAACATTCAACTATCATTGGTACAACTTTGGCATTCTTCAACTTCCAGGATCTTTTCACTTCATTCTTGAGGACTTGATGTTTGCTCATTTTCTTAATGTATGCATTGTTTCGTCCAAAATCAATGGTATTAACACCTCAACTAACATCACATAATCACTATTACAATCTGAACGTAATCACTTCAGAATAACAATTACTATCTGAACATAATGATATAATCACTACATAATCATTATTACTATCTGAACATAATCAAGAGATAATCATTGTTATTATCTCCACAAAATCACATAATCACTGCATCGTCACTATTACTATCTGAACATAATGGCATAGTCACGATTACTATCTAAACATTATCACATAATCACATTTCCTATCTGAACATAATCACTATTACTATCTGAACATAATCACATAATCACTAGATTATCATTATTACTATCTTAACATAATCACAATTCCTATCTGAACATAATCACTATTACTATCTGAACATAATCACAATTACTATCTGAACATAATCACAATTACTATCTGAACATAATGATATAATCACTATATCATCATTATTACTATCTGAACATAATCAAGAGATAATCATTGTTATTATCTCCACAAAATCACATAATCACTGCATAGTCACTCTTACTATCTGAACATAATGACATTGTCACGATATAATCACGATTACTATCTAAACATAATCACATAATCACATTTCCTATCTGAACATAATCACTATTACTATCTGAACATAATCACATAATCACTAGATTATCATTATTACTATCTTAACATAATCACATAATCACAATTCCTATCTGAGCCTAATCACTATTACTATCTGAACATAATCACTATTACTATCTGAACATGATCACATAATCACTAGATTATCATTATTACTATCTTAACATAATCACTATGACTGTCTGAACAAAATCAAATAATCACGATTACTTTCTGAACATCATCCATAATCACTTACTATCTGAACATAATCACATAATCACTATTAATATCTGGTTGTAACATGTCACAGCTTAGGTATAACTTTTATTGAAAAAATACAGTTCTGCAACTGTTAGGAGACAATCAAAGTGTTTTTCCTGAGGCAAGAACTGCAATTTGGTGAAAGCAGTGAGATCTCACAGGAATAATGTGTGGAACCTGGAAGATTGTGTGGAACCCGGCAGATTGTGTGCACAGTCTTTAACAAACCTTCAATATTGCATTTTAAAACGTTTTTGTAACAGCATCTGAGGCTTGCAGTGAAGCTGCCACACACTCATGAAAATAGAGATAAATACACAAGACACAACACTGTACCGTTATACGAGGTAAACACCACCACTGAGCCTGCGAGAAGTTCCGTCACTTCCCGGGGCACTCTGGGTACCAACTGACATCACAACAATGGCGCCACATTTTCTCACTGCACTCAGCAGGACATTTCCTGAGGAGGAATTTTCTCCTCCCCCTGGATGCCAACCTATGTGGATTGCCTTATCCTTTTTAAACGCATCAAGCAAGGAAGCAGAACGTATCATTTTTAAAGTCTTTGGTCGTACTCGGTCTGGGAAGTGGATGCTGTCACCACAACTCCAATGATTCTGCTCAAGGCGTTATCATTGTTGGAAAACATCACCATATAAATGTATTAGTGTTTAATTCAGAAATTGAAATGTACAATACAATACTGTATTTCATGTCATTAACAGGTTATTAAAAATATAAAGGTCAAAATTCACCAATCTTATTGGCCATGAGTGTGATAATCCATGAGCATATAGCCTTGCATCAAATGCATGATTGAGTAAAGTCGTATCCATTGGAATGATCTATAACGGGGATTTTTTTTATAATGAAAAAAGAAAAATTAAATGATAACCATGTTGATCTAAAAATATGCCATTTTTCATATTATTGGAGGGAGACTTAGACAAATACAGTAATGGATGAGGGAAGGAATTGGGGGGGGGGTGGAAGGAGAGGATACATGGGTGGACAAGATGGATACAGAAGGAAACTCTCAGGAGGGAAAAGTGGAAATTTGGAAGGGGGTGGGCTTGGGGTGGGGGCATGTAGGGGGGAGGGGGGACGAGAGTGGAAAAAAAGAAAAAATGGTTTTGGATGGGGGACGATCTGAGATGGTGGTGAACAGCTGTCTTGAAGACCTGGAGGGAAGAATGAGATTGAAGAGGATGTGAAAAATGATTCCACAGGTGGGGAAAAAGAGGAATAGATGAGTGTAAGTGAGCAGTGATCCTGGATTTAGGTACTTCTAACAGAAGAGGGTGAAAGTTGCACATTTTTGTTAAATTTACCCATTTCTCAAGGAAGGAAGATGTACTATGATTGCAGCTGTTTGTGGATCACGTGTACTCATAATAAAGTAAGCAATTCTGGATGATTAAACCATTTAGGGTTGATTGCTTCACTTGTTATAATGACAGAGACAAATGAAATCTGCACATATGTAGAGTAGCTGTGTAACAAACCATCAGATTGACTTGTGCCATTCCTATTAGGGATAAAGCCGTGTGGATGAGAATGCAACGGAAAATCTCTGTGACATTCGGAGAATCAAGACCCATCAGTAAAATAAATTACAAAAGTAGAACATTATTCTTGACAAAAATATAAAGTGAAGAAGGATTTTTCTTTATCCAAAATATCTGGTGATGCAGATAATTATTTAATCTTTGTGCTGTACTTTTGAACACGCATAATGTCCATTGTCTGCACTTTGTATAAGAATGAAATGTAAAGTGGTATATACAGTATCTCCGAAAACTACCCGTATCGTTTGAAACACTACAAACTATCCGATATCTTAAGGTCAGCAGTTCGATATTTATTATTTCTGGATACGTTTGGATCATAATGTACCTTACTGTTTATTTGTGGTGCTGAAGGCTCTCCATGTTTGTCCAGGCTGTCCGTACCACTAAAGCAGCATCATGGCACTAAATACACGAGGTGGTTTGCCATTATTTTCACAACCGGATTCGGGGCAGGAATCCTCTTCGACTTACATGGAATCTTCAACATCCATCAGCTAATGCCAGTGGAAGGGTCCTCGGTTTAATATCTATCTCAGGAATGGCATGCCCTTAGGATGCAACACCCTGCCTGCAAAGCACCAATCCAACAGCTAAAATGGCCCCCTCGAGTACTTTACTAATTCCAAACTGCACTGAGCGAAATGGTCTATATCTATCAATGTCTTATCTTTACATGGTCAAACTGGAATGATTCCGAGAGAGGAATGAAATATCATGAAAGAAGCCAAACACCCACTATTACCACTGCTTCTACTACTACGATTTGCCACGTATTTTCACTGCTCCTCGAGTTGCTTCGACGATTCATCATTATAGTCATCCTACTCCGGTTCTATTCGTATTTTTGTTTTGTTTTGGTTTCTGAACCGAGGTGGTTCATTTGTTTATTTTACTTTCATGTTTTGGTTGTTTAATTAGCCATTTATATTGAGGCCTAGCTGCACCACGCAGACTTGTAGGGCTAGTCTGTCATGCCCGACCTGTGGCGTTATCGATAAAATATCGTTTTGAATTCCTTTTATTTTTTTGCTTTATGACCCTCTATCATGCTAAGGAGCACAAGATTGTGAATGAGCTGAGTATTGTTTGCTTCAAACGAGTTTTTCAACGTTTGTTTTCTTTCATGTTAATTACACTGTCCTTTATTTCGTGAGCAGTTTTGTTTGTAAAAGATATATCTAGGTGCTGTAAACATGCAGATGAATCGTTAATGGGCTAAAGTTGATGCGAGCTGTTCTGGCCAAGCAAGTGTGAGCGGCTCTACACGTCCATTTGACGCGTTGACCAGGAAGCATGGAGTGAGATGTGAGATGGGACAAGCTATCCAAATGGAAGCAAATGTAAAGGCAATGGCTGATGTTGTTGGCTCACCAACAAGAGTTGCAGCCTCAAAAATATGGTGGAAGAGCCGTGTTCTTCCTTAAATCGGAAACTGAAGCAAATAAGGTGATACAGAAAAGGATTGTTGTGGGTGGATTATTTGTACAAGTTGAACCACTCTCGAGTCTTGGTACACAGATTACCTTGTCCAACATACCTCCGTTCATGGCCGATAATGTAGTTGTGCTTTTCCTGGAGCGACTGGGACTGCTAAGATCACCTATCGGGCCTGTGTCTCTTGGTTATCGTGAGCCTGCCCTATGTCATTTCGTGTCTTTCAAAAGACAGGTCTCAGTAGAGTTGAGAAATGACATGGAATGTGAGGGGTCCTTTGTTATTCCTTTTGAAGGGAAGAGTTACAAGATATTTTATATGACTCATGAGCTTTGTTGTTTTGTATGTAAGGCAAACGAGAGCAGACTGCCCTAATATCTTAAAAGAAGTATGTTCTCCTCGGTACCCTGACAAGCCTAAGTAAAATACAAGTGTCATTCCAGAAGCTTCTGTATTGTCTTCTCTTCCTGGCCCTTCTTCTGCTGAAGATCAATGGCAGACAGTAAGGGTAGGGAAGGGGAAGAGGACGCAGAAAAGAAAATCAGAACCAGAAGACAAAGGGACTGTTGATCGAACTGACGTTGAAGACAGAGCTGATAAGAACTTGAAGCGATCCGCATCTTTCAAATTTCAAGTTGATCAGGCGTATGGTCTGGCAGCCCGAGCTATTTAATTTTTTGATTTGGGTTCTTTAAATTTTTTTAATTTTTAATAAGTCTCACTTGGCTGTGCCTGGATTGGTTTGAGGGTAGAGAAGTAGCAGCTGAAATGCAAATCCTATCCAGGTTCCTCCTGATGACTTCATCTTTGCTTTTTGCATGTTTGGGTTCCTTCTGATGACTCCAATGTAGGACTGTATCTATTTTGTCTTCCATTTGATTTTAATTCAAATTATTTTAATCACATTCTGAATTCAACTGAATAATAGTAGAAAATATAATTGGTCAGGTTCAGGTGTCCAATCAAAGCAGGGTTGCATCAAAGCCAGAATGTCCTTGGTACCCGGTCATCACTACCAGCAGTTATAAAGTGGCAGTTCGGATTATGTCTCTTATTAATTAAGTAACAAACCAGCACACAAACGCCACACAAAAAACACCACACAAAAGTCCTGGCAAGGGCCTGCAATCGCTGATAGCTCTTTTTCTTGTTATATTTGTAATGCAAAGGATAACTTGAGAGCAGACTGCCCCACCATCGAAAATAAGTGTCTGCTGTTTGGGGGCCTGGACAGCCAATGGAAGATGGAAATGTCAATCCAGATATCTGTAAAGGAGTACCTTCTCCTCAATGCCCTGAAAAGTTCAAGAATGATGAAATTATCACTTCAGAAATCTCTATGCCATCTCCTGGTCCTGGCTTATCTTCTGCTCTGGACCAATGTCAGATGGTAAAGTTGGGGAAAGGGTAAAGAGCACAGAAGAGAAAATCAGAACCAGCAGATGAGGGGATTGTTGATGACATTGATCCTTTTGAAGATATAACTGATAAGGCCTTTACAAATTGACCCGTAAAGTCAGGTGTTCTGGAAAATATGGACTTAGTTTCTCAACTGTAAGAAATGGAAGAAGAGGTAGATACTGTTTCTCAGGTAACAGATCATGAATGTGATAAGTTTCCAAATGCTGCTAGAGGCCTGCCAAAGAGTGAATAGAGAGATAAAATATCCATAACAAAACCCAGTAGGTAATGATGATTCCGCAGCCTTGGTGACATCGACTGACTTGGCAGAGTCAAGGGAGACCAAGATGTCTGTCATGGAGATAGTGCCTGCACTCATAACAACTGTAACTTGAACGGTACTCGGTGGAGCACATACCTATGCCAAGCTGAACAGTTTCATTTTGTATCCCACTGATAGGTCATATCTAATCCAGACCTGAACCAAAATATAATTAGATTGTTCTTGTCTCCTAACCAACAAATTCACTAAGGTTTGTCATCCGCACGCAACCAACAATCTGCATGCAACTTTTTGAAATATCATGCTATATATCGTTTTTGGCCCGATCTCTCTTTCTCAAATCTGAAGAATCACTTTAAATATTCTCGTATCCTGATCTACAGCAAAATAGAATCAATTCATCCTTGTCACACACCTAACCTGTCCACCAAGTTTCGTTCAAATCCATCTACAACTGCTTGAGATATCTTGCACACAAACAGACAGGCAAACAGACAGACAAACAGACAGTCAAACAGACAGACAAACACACAGACAGGAGTGAAAACATAAGCTCGGTCACCTTCGGTGGTGGAAGTAAGGAAGTTTCACAATAAACAAATGGATGGTACATCCAGGTTGGCAGTTCTGCAAGGAAGGAACACCACTGAATGTTCAAATGAATCTGCAGCATCCTTTCTTGTTGAAGCAAACTTGCAAAAGGAACTAATCATATAAGCGTCTGAAGCATCACCTGCACTGACAAAGGTCTTGAGTGTTTCCTCTGCATCCAAAGTATGCGCAGAGAAGGAAGTCGACAAACACACCTCAACAAAAACACCTCAAACAGATGAGCTCCTCGTCCTCTTTGATGTAGCATCTTCAATTGCTTCAGCTTTGCCTCATGTGGCAGCAATAACTGCATCATTAGTTTCCTGTGTTGCCAGAAGCCTGTGCTAAATCTGTTAAGTATCGACAAGATATAAGATTTGGCACACAGTGAAAAAATAACAAAGGGGAGAGACTGTGAGCTCCTAGACAGTGAAGATGAGGGGAGCATTGATGATTGGGAAAGAGATCAAGGAGCGATGATAACCTTTGAGTTGGAACTGCCTTCAGGGCATATTTCTTGTATTCCTGGCTATAACATATTTGAGTTACTAGAAAAAAGTTTGCACAGGAGGAATAAAGTTGAAATTTCCTTTAAACAGTAGAAAGACGATAGTTTACTCATGCATTCCCTGGATTCTCACCAGGGATACTCCTGTGTCGGAGTGGTTACCCGTCCAGTATTTTGCCGAATAGCCAAGGAGACTGCTTAGGCAGCACCAACACTCTGCACAAAGTATGGTCCCGATGGATGGATGGATTCCCCAGAAGTACTGAGAAGAGCAGGACACAAAAGAAAGGTTTCAGATTTGGATAAACAAGTTCGAGTCAGGAAGTTTCTTTAAAAGCTGTTAATCTGTGGGTCGAAGCATAAACTTATACTTCCGGTTTTGGGTTCGGAGCGAAGGCAGGGTCTCTCAGGGTTCTCCACCGACTTTCTCAAAGTTAAGTTTCCGGTCGTTATTTGTCCCGTTTTAACAGTTTATTTACTCAGGTACATGCTTAGTGTGTGTTCCGAGTTCGATTTTGTTTCAAAAATCGTGCTATTTTGTGAGTTTCCATCGACTTAGTCTTATCGGGTTCCTTGAGGCCTACATTTGTTACATTTGTATCCTCTCCCTATTACCTTCAATTTCTATTTTCCTCACTTTCACAACACCTTCCATCAATTCTCTCCCAACTAAACACTGTTTCTTGTTTTAAATAAAAAAAAATAACAAAACAAAATAAAACTACCTTTCTTCCTGCATACCCATGAGTCCTCCTCCTTCGACTTCTTCTCCTCCTTCTCCTTATTCTTCTTCTCACACCAACTTTCTTCTACTTGAGCTGAGCCACTCCCACCATTACCTTCACCATTTCTTCCTACAACCTACCATTCCCGAATGTTACCTAATCTTCAAAAATCCATCAAAAATAATAATTTTCCTTATATCCTTCCTAAATATACACCCCCTGTAACCACGTGTCTCTCCACCCTCTTCCTGATACTTTTCATCAATCCATCAGCTTCACTCAACATTTACCGATCCAAATTCACCATACACCTCCACGATTTTACTTCAACCTTTCCTTTTCCGAATCTTAGGCAATCCTTATTTAAGATAAATAATTAAATAAAATCACTTTTACTATACACCTCCCATAACCACGTGATCTGTTTCCACCCTCTCCGTGTACCGATCCAAATTCACCATTCACCTCACAATTTTTTTCTTCAAGCTTTCCTTGACCTAATCTGATGAAAACTCTCTGAAAAAAAAATTAAAATAATGATAATAAAATAATAATAAAATGATCTCTTATCATGCTTTATCTTCCTCTTTCAAACGTGGTTCTCATTACTGTATCATAATCCACCACTCTTTTTATACTTCAACAGACTGCTCTCAATTCGACTTTCCTTCATACCTTGACTAAAAAGTCAAACTGTGACATGTTTCTTCTCTCCATTTTCTTAATTTTCCTTTATTGCATCCCTCAAGAAATGTCTTTAATCGCATCTCTGAACTAAAAAAAAATTAAACCCGACTTTGCTATGCTTGTTCGCTTTCCATCAACCATTCTTTTTTCCAACTTCAGTGCCAATTCACCCCTCTCACCCCTCCCTCTCAAAGCAACCATCACACTCTTCAACCTCCAAGCTTCCCTCTCACCTTTCTCAAAAGCTCCACCCTCACCTTTCTCCCTCAACTCTCCCCACTCACCCTTCTCTCACCATTCACCGCCCTCACTCACCCTTCTCAAAGTTGCCCCCCCTCACATCCACAAAGCTGCCTCCTTCCCCTTCACTCTCACCTCCATCTGATCACTCCACCTCCTCAAATCCTCAACTGCCTCCTGCCCCCTTTCTTATTACTCCCCACTGTACCTTAACTCAGCACAACAGAGCCTTTTCTCCTCCTCATCCACTCCCTCCCCAAGCTGTTCTGCAATCCCCCACACTCTTTCAACAACTCTCCTTACCTCCCCCTCCTCCCTTGTCCTACCATCCCCCTCGCCTCCCATCCCCTGCACCCAAAGCCTCCTCCCATCCCTCTTCATTAACAGTGTGGACCTCAAATATCCGGGGCCTTCGCTCAAACCTTTCAGATCTTTCTATACAGGTTGCCACTGACAAACCAGACATAATCTGCCGAAGAGAAACTTTCCTCCCTCAAGACGTCTCTGACTCCCTATTATCTCTCCCTGGTTACTCGCTCCTCCATTATGACAGACCTGAGCCTCATCCTGGTGGAGGAGTTGCTCTCTTCATCAAAACTCTATTCCTCACTCTCCATGCACTGCATTCACTCTCCCACACCCAAGGAATACCTCTGGCTATGGCTTCCCCTCCACCCCCACCTCATGTTTATATGCTTACTGTACCGTCCACCAAACAGTGACGATTCCATTTACACTTCACCATCCGAAAACGTACACCAACTTACATCCTCTTATCCGAACTCTCTCTTCCTCATATGTGGTGACTTCAATTGTCATCATGCCAGTTGGCTTGGTGTGGGAACCTCTCTCACCTGTCATGCCACTTCAGCAAAAGACTTCTGTGACTCGTTGGGACTGACTCAATTGGTCAAATTCCCGACCCGGATCTCAACCAATGGTACTCTATCTCACCTGGATCTGATTTTGACAAATTTTCCTGAAAATATCTGCTGTTCTTCCTTCGCTCCAATCAGTTCTTCTGACCATGCGTTTGTCAATGTGGACATCTCTCTGGCTGTTATCAGAGAACCACCTCAGCGCCGTCAGGTCTGGCATTTCACTCAGGTCTACTGGCAGGGTCTCCAAGCAGCCATCAAATTCTAGACTGGTCTCCCATCGCTACTTTCTCCAACATTGACTCATCCTGGGAATTCTTTCAAAGAAACTTACTCTCTCTCATGCACAGATTTATCCCTCTCCACTTCAGTTGTCCGACCCTTCCTCCCACCCATGGTTCACTGAAGCTTGTGGCGAGGCAGTTGTCCTGAAACAACTTGCCTTTGCCTCATGGAAAGCAAACCCAACTGAGGGTAATCTCAGTTCCTTCCATAAAGCTCAGAACAAGTGTGTCTTCCCTCAGGAGAGCCAGAAAACAACATCTTTCTCATCTCATGTCTGAACTCTCAAACGTCTCTCCCTCCTCCAAATCCTGGTGGCATCTAATCAAATCTGTTTCTGGTGTATGTTCCCCCTCCATCCCCTCCCTTACCTCAATCGCCATCACTGCCATACCGCACGTGAAAAGGCTGAATGCCTAAACTCGGTGTTTGCATCAAAATATTGTGTCCGAAACCCATCGCTTTTGTACCAACCTTACCCAGTCGCACCCAACTGTCTCTGGACTTTGTGTCCTTTTCTTCTGACAAAGTGGAGAGCTTGCTGTCAAACCTCACCTCAGACTCTGCAACCGGTACAGAGGGCATCAGCCCACATGTCCTAAAAACCTGCTCCTCTGCTCTTGCTCATCCTCTATCTGTTCTATTCACCCTCTCATTTGCTCAAGGTCATCTGCCATCTGTTTGAAAATCAGCAAACATTACCGTCCTGCATATAAAATGTGCAAAAACAGATCCCTGCAACTACAGACCAATCATCCTTCTTACGATCATCAGTTACGTTATGGAGTCCATCTAGATGGGTCAGTATCCTGCCTGACCCCAAAAAAATTGCAAATTTTTGTTTTATGCTTATTTCTAGTACTTTATGATGTGGAAGACAACATATTAAAAGTTGGGCAATTTTGACGCATGGGAAAGTCCCTCAGTGACGTCAGAAAACAAGATGGCTGCCGGCAGATAAAACGTCAAAAAATTGACTGTTAATCATCAGACCACTAACAATTTAAAGTTAATTTTGCACCAATATTTGTATTATGATCGTTGCTGGTAGTTTATGCAGTGCTAATCCTGAGACCATTCGCAATTTAAAGTAAATATTTGCACAAATATATGTTCTTTGATTGTTTCTGCCAGTCTATGACATGGAAAGCAACAAAAAAAAATTGGACAATTTTGACACATGTGGAAGTACCATATGCCTTCTAGACTTAGATTCCAGTTTCATCATCCTCCTCCTCCTCCTCCTCTATCTCTGGTTCAACACTCATATTGTCACAGTTGCTGTCCTGGCAATGTCCACATGCACTGGTGCATTCTAATCCATGCTTCCTACATGAACACCTTAGTGTTTTGCACCCCCCTGAACAGTTGCAGTGAATCATCCGAAGTAGTATGTCTGGAGCAGGGCTTTTGTCTGTCATCACTGGAACAAGTTTTCCTCCTTCTACCTTCCATCCCCACTCCGTTGGCTCCATTCCACAACAAAGGCCCATCCATTCCATGACCTGGTAATAGGTCCGCAGAGAATAAAACTTGCAGGCAGCGGATGTCGGGGGCAGTCTTTCAGGAGTGACAAATGCCTTAGCCATTGCAACCTTTTTGCAGAGAATGTTGTATCTGATCGATGCCAATGAGTCGTTCTGATTTGCTTTAAACAATGCCACCATTGCTCTGCAGCCTGCAGTTTCAATAACATCCTGACTCTGCTGTGGTTTACAGAACACCTTTCAGCTGTCTATCAGTTCCTTTTCTTTCTTGATGATTCTTTGAAACCCTGACTTCTTTCCAATCCCAAAGACACGAGACGTTGCGTCACAGCCAGTTAATGCATGAAGGAACAATATATCTCTGCAGGCTGCATTTCCAAGTATCTGCTGAAGGACTTTGATATTGTAGACATTTGATTTTGCCTTGTCAGAACGGAAATAGAGTTCAATGCAGTTTGTCTCCACCATATAGAAGAGCAGGAGGAGAAGGAGATCTGTATCTTCTCCAATGAGGGTTGTAGATCTGGAAGCCGCATTTGCGACGGCCACTTTTGCAATCTCAACATCAGCATCTCCCTCTGCTTGGATCACCTCACAGCCTTCCTTGCGTAACACCTCTATAATCAACAGTATCATTGCCTGCTTGTTTGACTCATTCGACAGAAAGTCCTCCTTTTTCCCAACAAATTTTGTTCACTCCGTAATGTTAACCTTGGTGGCATTCTTGTTTCTATTCCGACGTTGATGAGAACAGTCCTTTGTGCTTGGCCCAGCCTCATAACCATCAAACACAACAGTCGCTTTGCCATAGTGTCTGACTGTAAATGAGGCATATTCATCTGCAATGGAACTGTAGGTGAATCCCTCTGTCCACTTTAAGCGGTGAATAAGTGATCCCCCATCAAGAACATAGTGATCTGTTCCTGGAACTGTCTGGTTGACAGCATTGTCAGATTTGGTTGTAGCATAATTCCTTATTGCCTCCGCCAACTGTGGTTTATCTGGCTGGCGCAGGATGTTTTTTGCCTCAAAAAGAGACATTCGGTATGGGCAGAGTTCATATTTCATCACTTCACCTATCTGGAGATCTCCCATCTGTGACACGACTAAGAACCTCTGGAATAGTAACGCTGGATCTATTGTGCGGTCCTCAGCAAATTTGACTGCCCTGCTGGATACAAGTGTCTTGACTTTAGAAGTCCTTTAGTGTGAATAGGAGTAAGCTGGGTGATCATCCATCTTCTTAACAATGTCACTACCTACTTTGAATAGGTCATGAACATTGACATCCTCATTTGCAGTAACCCCTGTGATGATATTGCGCAATGACGTCATCAGAAAATGGTGTGAAGCTGTCCAATTTTTCGGCAACTTTGCCACGATCAGCTTCATCTCGACTCACCCTGGATGTTGTCAACTCCTGATGTTGTTCACTTGTTGAGTAGCTACTCGAGGTCAGTTCTTGCATCGCAAGGTTGTAGGAGGACGATATGGTTGAAGACAGAGTCCAAACTGCTCTCTGGTGCTCTGACATCCCACTTCCTCGAGTCAGCCCCCCTTGGCTTTTCAGTGAGCGCATTAATGTCTGTTCTCTCACAAGATCAGAGCCTAGGCCAGCCCAGTGTTGGTCACTGCGCCGGATTACATGATAACCAGATTGGAACTTCTGATGAACTTCAGGGTTGTCATCCTCTTAACGCAAGCATCTTCTCGAGATAGAGTCGAGCTGACTTCAGGTAATTGGGATGGCCAGCAGCTGCAAATATCGGCAAGCAAGCTGATATGGCTTGGAGATGCATCTCCCAGGACCCTGTCCGATCAGCTGCCACAAGTGCCCTTGCAATTCCCAACATACGCTGGTAGTTGATCCAAAGTGCACTGGTTTTCGAGTCCTTTGCAAGTTTATTCCTTTCCTGATTCAATCTATTGTCAATGAAATGAATACACTCTGATTGCAACACAGACTCTATAGTGTCACTCTCGACAGTCTCCAGGGAAATGTACAGTCGCTCCAGTTCTGCCACTTGTTCTTGAAACCCAGGGTCAACTTCCACAATCTTGCCAACAACCTGACGTGTAAGACACTGATCCACAAGCAAATGGCCACGAAAAGCACGTTGCACCACCTTCCCACTCAGCATGTGCACAACAGCATTTTGACCATACAGTGTTTCCAGGATCTCTTTCAGTCCACTTTCATCCATCAAACTTCCAATGGCACCCAACAAATTCATTAATGTGTGGAAGCTCCCAAGCAGTAGCACTGCATTATGGATTGGGTTATCAGCAGGAAGAGCATTCACTATCTCAGAGGCCTTCCAAAACAGCGGTTGGTCAAATGTGATGATTGCTGGCATGTTGTGTTTTGATGCAAGTTTGCTCAGGTAATCAAGAGTTGACAAGATGCAGGTTTTGTCACCTGGGTTCATATCAATCATTGGGAGAAACTTTATTGAGGCTTTCCCTGGGTGATCACACTCCTCATGCAGAAAGTGCATCATGCCTTGCCAATTTGGTGCACTCTTTTCGAAGCAAAATGACATCTCCCATAATATGTATGCCTGGTGTTGGCTTAATGGTTAGGGTAGTGGGCTTGGGATCCTGGGGTCCTGAGTTCAAATCCCGCTCAGCTGTTGAATTAACACCAGGTGGGGTTGACTCTGCCTGTCATCCTTCCGAGGTCGGCAAAATGAGTGCCAGCATGCTGGTATACTGTGTCGGAGTGGCGACCCGTCCAGGATTGTTCCCAATAGCCAAGGAGACTGCTTCGGCGGCACCAACGCTCTGCACAGAGTATGGTCCTAATGGATGGATGGATAATATGTCAATTGTGCGATCACAAATTGATAACAAAGGGAGGGGCTGAAATTTGAGGTTGCGGTTGATGTGCTCTGTATAGCGGTAATCTATTATATTGATCTTCGTCAGTTCGACGAGCTTCCTGTCAGACATTTTCTTTCTAGATATGATGTGGCTAGATTGCCGCCCTGGTGTAATAGCTGCTATCATGCCCATCCCATGAAAGGTACCCTTTCCATCCAACGTTATGATCTTGTGGTCCACATTGTCTCCAGCAAATAACAAGGATATATCAAGAATGTCGGTGTCACCTCCAAACACATCCGGAGCAAGAGAAGAGGCTGCGTTTACTTCAAACCGCTGCACTTCAGAGTAAGATGAGGAAAAGCCAAAGGTTGATAGACTATCTATCAAGAAACGAGACCTATACAAGTGATGCATTTGCACTGCAAGACCAAGCTGCAATGGTGCAATTACAGCCCTTGGACGCACTGCTTGGATGACTGCTTGTCCAATACCAGCAACCTCCCTAGATGTATCTTTCCCGACCAAAAGATGCTGCAGCAAGAATCGCAGGCTAGCTGGGACATACCCCAATGCAGCAGTAAGGCTTAGGTCTGCAGTAGTTGGGTATGTATCCCCATGTGGTGCAACTGTTGTTTTTATGTCACTTTTTATTAGTTTTGCAGCAGTCTGAAGAATTGCACGTTTTTGTGCTTCTTCATCATCTTCTCGTGGTGCATTGTCGTGGTCACGGAGGATCTGGGACGTTTTTTTCTCTGAATGTCACAATGTCTTTTAAACCTCTACCCTCTGCCATGAATATAGATTCACCATATCGTTTTTTAACGTTCCTTCATGTATTGGTTCCCATATGCATTGGATTCACTATCGCCCAGGTATTGCTCCATTCTAGCCACGAGGTCTGTAATTGTTAACTGTTCCTCATCATTGTCTTCAAGAAAAGAGCACACCTTATAGAAAGCCTAATTCTGGTCACTGTCCTTAGGCCTTCCCATTTTTCGTCTCTTGTTTGACTCAGTCGGCTTGAACCGTTGTGGAATGTCTCACATTGTGCGAAAATTAATGTTGCAGGACTTGTGGTACACACAGTCAGCTGCATGGAGATCACCCTCAAAATATTCAATGTGGCCTTGAACACCAATGGCCCATTCATCGCTCCTTGTTTTGCAATGAACTGATATAGTTTTAACAAATGCGTCAGTCTTCACGTAGCCAAAACTGGCTGTTTCTGCATGGCCTCGCTTTGGGTCCTCTTCCTTAACTTCAGTGCCGCAGAAAAGGCAATGTGTTTTTCTGTCATATGGTCCCAGGGAAATGCGAGCACTCCTCTTGACTGATGGACCTGATTCCGCATGATCCTTCTTGGTTAAAGCAATGTCCTTTTTGTTTATGTGATTCACTTGGCATGATTTGTGAACACTGGTTCCAGATAGAATTCTGATGTCAACACCCCTTTCGGCACTTGCATGGTTGATGCCTTCTGCTCCTTTCTCACGAACTAATACCGTTTCCTCACAGTCCAATCCCCTTTGGCATAAAGGGCAGGTCTCTTTACCATATAAAGAGTTCATTTTCTATCTCTGAAAATACAAAAATGAGATCTTTTAGAAGCATGCAGTCAATTTACATTGGCCATATACATTGAATGCCATCAGAGCATTCTCCGCCCCTGAAACCGAGATATTTATGTAAGATATATATGAGGAGGAAACATACTATGGAATAATCTGCATAGTGGTTCGTTTTCGACGTAGTGAATCGTGCATGGTTTTGTGACATTTTTATCATGTCAAAAATTTTTACTTTCCCATGGTCCATTTCTGTCCAACTTTTGATATGTTCCTAAGTAAGTCTTAAAATATAAGGAAATGCAATAAAACAAATAATTTGCAATTTTTTTGGGGTATGGCTGTTCTGGTTGTATATTGACCCGTCTAATCATCGCTTCAGACATTAAATCCTTCCTCTTCTCCAATGGCTTGATTTCCGATCATCAATTTGGTTTCACACCAGGTCACTCTACCATGGATATGCTGCTTCTGCTCGTCCAACAATGGATGGAGGTACTCAATGCCAGACATGAAATCAGAGCCACATCCCTCGACATATCAAGTGCTTTTGACACAGTCTGGCACCCTGCCCTGCTCACTAAACTCTCTCCCTATGGTATCCAAGGACATCTCCACTCACGGCTCGCAGAGTTCCTCTCCTGCCGTAGACAACGTGTGTCCCTAAATGGAGTTCTCTCATCCCCTCTTCCTCTCCAGGCTGGAATTCCTTCAGGTAGCGTCCTGGCCCCTGTTCTTTTTTTTTTTCTGGTTTTCATCAATGATATTTCCCACTCTCTTGAAAATCCTCTATCTCTTTGCTGAAGACTCTACCCTCTGCTGTTCCATTTCTCATACCTCAGACCGGCAAACACTAGCTTCTTTGCTCTCTGCAGATCTGGATGAAATCATAAACTTGACCAACATGTGGAACATGTCTTTCAATCCTGACAAATCTCAGAATCTCACTATGTCTCTCCGATAGGACCGTTTGGAACCCCCCCCCCACCCCCACCCATCTGCTTTCTCAACAATCTGCTGGAAGAAGTCCTTTCATTCAAGATTCTGGGTCTCACTGTATGCCATGATCTTTCCTGGGAAAGTCACATCTCCAACCTGGCCTCCAAAGCCTGTCACAGACTGGGAATCCTCCATCATGCAAAGTCCTTCCTCGGCCCACCTGAGGTCCTGACCACATATAAATCTTCCGTGCACAGCTTGATGGAGTACTGCTCTCTCCTTTGGGCTGGTGCTCCTGCCTCTCACCTTTCTCGGCTTCACACTGTGGAAACCAAGGCATTTAGGATCATTGGTATCTCCTGCAGTGAGGTTGAGTCTGGGCCTCTCACTCTCTCACCACAGGCAGGTCGGTGGGCTTTCTCTCTTCTACCATCTCCTCTCTGGTCTCGCCCCCCCTTGCTCTGTCTGCGATATGTCCCTCCCATATTTCTACAGGGCGCTCAAGGTCCGCCAGCAACCCCCTTCTGGTAAAACTACCAAAACCACGAATCACTGCTCACCTTCACGCTTTCATTCCTCTTTTTTCCCGCCTTTGGAATAAACTCCTGCACTCTCTTAAATCCCATTCTTCCCCCCAGGCCTTCAAAACAGCCATTCACCACCACCTCTTATCATCCCCCATTCAAAACCTCCATCTTTACTACTCTCATTAATCCATCCCAAACACACCTCCTGCAAATTCCCTGCTTTCCTTCCTGAAAGTCCCTGTAATGTCCATCTTGTACACCCCATGTTCCCCGCCCCATCCCTCTCCCTTCCACAGATCTCCTAACGTCTCCGTTCCCCACTGTTTTGTCCTTCCCTCTCCCACCCCTTACGTGTCATGCCCCCCTTGCTTTGAGTTGTGTGTTAGCTCTCATACGAGCCTTGACAATGCAGACAAAAAATGCCTTGGGCTGAGAACTGGCTTCGGATGAAGTTTTCACTTGATAAAACACAGAACATTAAAATATCTAATGTTGGCAATAGGTTTTCGTCTGGGATCATGGAATGTTCATAGGTATATACAGTACATGCCTTTTGGGTGCATCAGGTATTTTCCCTCTGTTTGAAGGAGAAACTTGGAGTGGCCTTTCTCCAGGAGACTCATACAAATCAAGACGCTGCCTTCTGATGGAGGAGTCAATGGCAAGGATCGACGTATTTCAGTCACTTAACGGATACATCCTGCAGAGGGGTGCTATTCTTTTCGTCATCTTTTATCCTCTTCTCATCATCATTTCAGCCTGATGTACAGGGTGACAATTAATTAATTAACAGAATTTAATCATGAACAACTCTTTAAAATAAATATCTGATTTTGTTTTTTTTTCAGGTGATGTGAAGGACTAAGCTTTGGAAAATTGAACCCAATCATCAAAACCGAAAATGGACAAATTGTGCGTGGAACACAGAACTGCCATTGTGGAGCTATATTTTTCCAATCACTACTCCATTTCTATTGCTCAAAGACCGTTTCAGGCAGAGTTTGGTTTGCGAACATGTCCCACACAGAATTTAATGTTGCGATATATTAAATCACATAGGACAACTGGCAGTGTAGCAGATGCAACTAGAAGGGTACTCTTCGATGTCACAATGTCACCAGATATGCCTCCGGCCACAATATTAACTCATTATACATACTTCTACCAAGTTTGATTTAAATCCCTGAACCCAGATTCAAAATATTGAATAATTCTGGCTTCCGGACCATGTGTCCGATGAGGTTGAAATTTAAAACATATATTCTCCATGAATACGAGATCATAATTGTGACATTTCATGTTGATTGATGAAACAGTTCAAGATAAATAATTTTTTTTAACATTTTCGTTCAAACGAATATGGCTTCCAGACCTTGTTACCTATTAATAATTCATAACACCTTGGTATCCCCAAGACTTGGGGAACATGTGGGTGATGTTTCCCCTTGATCTGTCAAGCTATTCTGGAGAAGAACATTTGAAATAGTTTATTTTTCAAACAATGATCGCTGCCAAACCATGTAACTTATGATATCATAGGTGGAGAACTTTTGGTTCTTCATGGATAGGTGATCACACCTCTAAAGTTTCGCCTCAATCTCTTCAGCCATTTTGGGGAAGAAGATTTTGGAAGGTTTTTATGTTGTAAAGAGTATGGCTGCTGAACCACATGACCGATGACGTCACCAATTTTTTTCCCCCATCCAATTTAGCCCGAGATGACCCTGGAAAATGTTCATACCGATTGGATAAAGCATTCGACGTATGCACTTATGACGTCATCAAAAAATCACACTTGTTTCCTGAGGGGAGTACATCGTGTGTGCCAAGTTTCAATTTTTCTAAGGAGCGGTTTCAGAGATACAGAGGTCCAAATATTTTCCTTTTTTTCCAAGATGGATGCCACACCACGTGACCTATGGCATCATAATTATCACCAGAACGTTCTACATGAGCAATCGCACATGTGAAATTTTGGGTCAATAAAATGAGCAGTTGCAGAAAAAACAGAAAATTAGCATAGATGGACGTACAGACTGACGGACGGACAACCTGAAATCATAATTCCACTGGCGACTTCATCAGTGGAGGCATAAAATGTCAGGGCAAAGGAATTCAGTATGACCTGAAGAAACAATTGAAAGAGTGAAAGAAGCAGTCCTACAGAGCCCAAATAAGTCGGCAAGAAGGAAGTCTCAAGAGATAGGCATTAACAGGGAAACTATGCGTACAATTGTTAAGAAGGATCTTAGTCGATATCGCAATAAAATCCAAGTATCACAGCAGTTGAAATCAAGAGATCCATGATGAAATAAGTCGCATTTCTTCTGAAACACATCAGCAGGTGAAGGAAACTTAATCTTCCACTGCCGTGAATGCATGCAATTCATCCTTGTCACACACCCAACATGTCCACCAAATTTCGTCCGAATACATCCACAACTTTTTGAGATCCTGCATGCGAATAGACAAAAAAAACCAAAGATGTCATGAATTTCATGATACTTGCGAAATCCATAAAACAAATTTAACCTCAAAAATAATTAGTGGTTGAATTCAATAACATGATATGCAAATCCTCTTCAACTTTCAAGTCAATGTGATGAAAAATGAGGATTTTAGAAATCCCACCTTAGTTGTTGATTTATGGCCTATGTTGACCTTTTGGTCAATTTTGACCTCAAAAATAATTGAGTGGTTGAAATCAGTGACTTGAAACATAAATCCTCTTCAAATTTCAACTCAATCGGATGACAATTGAGGATTTTAGAAATTTGGCTTTTGTTGACCTTTTGACTATGTTTACCCCAAAAATAATTGGTGGTTGAATTTAGTAACCTGATATGCAAATCCTTTTCCAATTTCAAGTAAATGTGATGAAAATTGAGGATTTTAGAAATTCCAGCTTCGTTGTTCTTTTCAGGCTATATTGACCTTTTGGTCTATGTTGACATCAAAAATAATTGTCTGTTTGAAGTCAGTTACCTGAAATATATATCCTCTTCAAATTTCAAGTCAATCGGATGACAATTGAGGTTTTTAGAAATCCCGCCTAAGTTGTTGACCTTTGTTCTATGTTTACCTTTTGGCAATTGTTGACCTCAAAAATACAAGGATGACATGGATTACAAGGAAATTATGTGCAGGAGGAGACCATTCGGTCCGTCATGCCTGTGCCACACCAATACCAGATTTAATAAATCCGTCAATACCACTTCCCTTCGTGTGCAGCCTTTTGGCTGCTACACTGGTGCTCATTTCGCCGATCTCGGAAGGATGACAGGCTGTCAACCCCCTGGTGTTAATTCAGCAGCAACCAGGGCTTTAACTCAGGATCCTACGATCCCAAACCACCACCCTAACTGCTAAGCCAACAATAATTGGTTGTTGAATTCATTGACCAAATTTGCAACACCTCTTCAAATTTCAAGTCAATCAGATGAAAATTGTCAATTTTAGAAATTCGGCCTCTGTTGACCTTTCAGCCAATGTTGCCTTTAAAAAGAATTGCATAGTTGCATTCCATGTCCTGATATGCAACTTCTCTTCAGTTTTCAAATCAATCGGATGAAAATTGAGGATTTCAGAAATCTGACAAATTTGCTGACCTTTGGCTTATGTTGATCTTTTGACCTTTTGATCTCAAAAACACCAGGGTTCTTGATGATGCGAAACTTTACCATGTGGTGAAGTTTCGTGAAGATCGGTTTAAAATTGTGACCTGTAGGCGATAAACATACAAAAACAGACAAACAAACAGAGCAAGAAAGATGTCATGCACAGCACGATACTTACGAAATGCAGAAAACAAATTTGACTTCAATAGTGATTGGTGGTTCAACTCCAATCACTATTCAACTCAATAACCAACTATGCAACTCCTTCAAATTTCAAGTAAATGTGATGAAAATGGAGGATTTCAGAAATTGCAGCTTCGTTGTTTACCTTTTAGGCTATGTTGACCTTTTGGTCCATATTGACATCAAAAATAATTGGCTGGTTGAATTCAGCGACTTGAAATATAAATCCTCTTCAAATTTCAAGTCGATCGGATGAAAATTGAGGATTTTAGAAATCACACCTAAGTTGTTGACCTTTGGACTATGGTGACGTTTTGGCCGATGGTGACCTCAGAAATAATTGGTGGGTGAATTCAGTAACTTCATATGCAAATTCTCTTCAAATTTCATGGCACTGGGATCAAAATTGAGGATTTTAGAAATTCCAGCTTACTTGTTGACCTTTGGCCTATATTGACCTTTTGGTCGATGTTGACCTCAAAAACAAGACGCTTCTTGCGTATGACAACCTCGACAACCCTATTTCTCAATGGAGAAGAATCACTTAAATATTCTCAGATCCAGATCCGGATTCGGATCTTCACCAAAATTAAGCGTTGCTGTCCTTGGCTGGTCACCTACTCACATAAAACATTTCAGAACGATTGCTTGAAAACTGTGGCCAGAAATCGTGTGACAAACAGAGACAGACAGGCAGACAAACACTGCAGACCAACACACTTGGCAAAAAATCATTTTCGCCGAGTAATTACAAAATTGACTGACTTTTTTTTTTTTTTTTTTTTTTTTTTTTTTTGTATACCTTGGTCGAGGCTCGTATGAGAGCTAACACACAACTCACAGCAAGGAGGCATGAGACAAGAGGGGTGGTTTCCCAGGGAAACTGACTAATATAGTTGAAAAATCTTCGATTTTGCAAGTATCAAACAATTAGGCAAATAGAATAACGAACACAACCAACCAATATACTTGAAAAATCTTCGATTTTCGCAAGTAACAAACAGACAGGGGTGAAAACATAACCTCCTTCTACCTTCGGTGGGCAGAGGGAATAAAACAATTTGTCAACAAAAAAAGAGTTAATTATTGATTGTCACTTTGTAGTTGTTTTCAACGAGGTCAGTTTTTGTCATTTGTTACACGTGAAAATGCTGTTTGAAGATGTTATTAACTTCGTGAATATTTACGTGCCATGTGTTGGAGCTGGAAGAGTAAATTTATTTGACCACTTGTGCAGATTTGCCTCGTGAAGAATGTGTAATTATTGGAAGGGCCTTAAACTGAACTATCAGTCCCTCTCTTGATCGAGTGGGTCAAGAACTTCTAAAGAGTTGAACAATTAATTAAATAATTCCTTGTGCTTGTCTCCCTCCCTCATTATCTGTCTTGGTAGTGCTTTTACTTTTAAATGCTCCACCTTGTCCAACTGCACTCAGTTCTAACCATGAACTTGCAGAGATGAGGAAGTCGAGCGACATTAAAAAGGAAACTTATGTCTGTCTGAGCTTTCCTGCACCCTGAGCGCAAGCCTCTCAAGCTTTCCAACAAAAGTAGTATTATTAGTACTACTACTACTACTACTACTACTACTACTACTACTACTACTACTACTACTACTACTACTACTACTACTACTACTACTACAAAACTTCAATAGCCCCAATTATTATTTGACCCTCTTGTTGGATTGGCTGGAGAAAGTTTTGGTTCAGGTTTGTCATGAACTGTTGAACCAGGCCTGTAGTTTGGCTGAAGGTGATTTGTTCAACTGAAGATGATTCAGGCAGTAATTTGTCGAGTTCAGGGTACCAGTGATAACTCGTCTACTCTACACAAAAGACACGATGGGATATTTCATGTCCACCACCAACCAGAACTTGTTCCAAATGGATAGCGCAGATATTGACGAATCACCCTGCATGTGAAACACCAGGGTAACAATTTATACCTGGTTGGAGATTCAAACTCAAGATAGGCAGCTCAAAGGTGAGTGTGCATACTTCTAAGCTATCCTGGCAGGTTAAAGCAGCTTCTTCGTGAAGAACATCCTGTTGGTCGAACCAATCATATGCTGTTTGTTTATTTGCTTATCCTCCTCGTGCCATTCCACACATAATGCTGTCGAGGCAGTTTCATTGGCTAGTTGTTACAACCAGGGCCGGATTAACCACTAGGCCCGTGAGGCCCGGGCCTTGGCCTCCGAAAATTACCGAGGAGGTTTTTAAAAAAAAATTTTCCTTTTCTTTTTCAGTCTTAATTATGTGACTGGACATGTGCAAGAAGGCTGCACACACCGTGAGGGAAGACGGCTGGCACGCTGCCAGACAGCGATCGTCGACAGCGAGCATGGAACCACGTGATCACAATCAGCCAATCACAGGCGTCGCCGCTATCGTCTGGCTGATTGGTGGAGCAGCGTTCGCGCTGAGTGTGAACATCCTGGCCTCCTCTTACTTTCCTGTGAGTTATCGAGCATCCTGACGCTTGCAGTTCTTCGTTTTTCTCTTATTTGTCGTTGTTAGCTCGCCTGTTCAAGACCAGAAAGCTATAGCAGTACCCCCGGTGTGAGCGTGAGCGTGAAAATGTTAACGTTTATCTACCACACTATTTTTTACTGATTACAATATACAAATACATATATTGCTTTAAAATTATTTGGATCAGACTTCACTGCAATGCTTTATAAACAATATTATTAGACTAGTCTTTTAAAAACGATAAATGTATAAACGGGCGAGCATCAAGAGTGTGATGCTAACACTCTTGCTTCTCGTGTTCCGCTGCACCTCGTACACCATAGTTGGCTGACGAGGATGGTTGAAAACGGACTTGTGCCCGTTTTCGTCGGAGACGACTTCGAATTGTTGAGAATTGAGAAGCAATCACTTTTGACAGAGCATTATCGACTGCTGAGTGATTTGGTGGCGCCGGACAAGCCCCGTGATGACGGGCTGTCGTTTCGGGACGTTGTGGAGAAGATGAAAGCACACATGGCGCCGGAGAAGTCATTACAGCTCGCTCGATACCAGTTCGATCGCCTCTCGAAAGGGGCAGAGGAGCGCGTTGCTGATTTCGTGGCGCGGATTAAGCATTCTTCCGTGGCCTGCAAGTTCACGGCGGGGGAGCGTCCAGCTCGGCTCAGAGATCGTTTTATTGCTGGTTTACAACATGCGAAGATGGTTTCGGCGGTTCTACGGCTGAAGGGTGAAGCCATTACATTCGACTCGGCTGTCAGCACGGCTACAGCGATCGAGCAGACTCGCGAGGATGTTCGGGCCATCACCGGCCACGCGGGGTCGCGAGCACCCCGGGACGCGCCCACGACCTTCGGTGCGGGTCGGACGTCACCGCGCGGCAGCACGTGCGGCGAGGTGACCCCGCGGACGTGTTTGGGATGCGGAGGTCAACACCTGCGCCGTGCGTGCCCGTATAAAGGCACCGTGTGTTTAAATTGTCACAAGGTGGGTCATCTGAAGCGTGTGTGCCGTGGGGCGCCGGCCACCATTAAGGTCATGGACGGCGATGTGCGAGGTGGCCCGGGGCGGAACCGGCGGCCGTTGATGGGCCTGTTTTCAATTGGCCCGGAGGCGGCGCGCCCGATGATGATGGAAATCGAAGTGAACAAAATGCCGATCACGTTTCAGGTCGATACGGGAGCGGCTGTGTCGATCATCGGCGATCAGACCGCGCGTAGACTCAACGGCCTGAAGCTTATCAGGTCAAACCTCACGCTGTTCACGTACACCCGCGAGAAGATAACGCCAGTCGGGATGGCAGACGTGTCTCTGCGGTACCAAGGCCAGGTCGCCACGCTTCCGTTGTACGTTGTACGGGGGAGGGGACCGTCTCTCCTCGGCCGAGACTGGCTGTCCCGCATCAGGCTAGACTGGGCCGCAGTTCACCTTGTGCAACCCGTGCCGAGCCGGTGGGAGGATCAGTTGGAGAAGATTCTTCAAAGACATCAAGGTTTGTTTTGCGATGACCTTGGGAAACTCAAGGGCATGGAGGCAAAGCTCTTCCTGAAGGAGGGGGTGGTTCCTCGTTTTTGTAAACCACGACCGGTGCCGTCTGCCCTGCGGGACAAGGTCAAGGGTGAACTGGATAGGCTGGAGGCCTGTGGAGTGATCGAATGGGTGTCGTACTCAGATTGGGCCACCCCGGTTGTCACGGTGCTGAAACGGAATGGAGACGTCCGATTGTGCGGGGACTTCAAATCCACGGTTAACCCGGGACTCAGCGTGGAGCAATATCCACTGCCGTCAATTGATCAAATATATGCGCGATTGGCGGGGAGTCAATACTTCACAAAGCTAGACCTGCGTGATGCATATTTTCACCTGGCGATGGATCCCGGGAGTAGCGAGCTTTTGACAATCAACACGTGTCAAGGGCTCTATCGATATACCCGACTCTGTTTTGGGATTGCTTCGGCCCCAGCCTTGTGGCAGAAAGCCATGGATCAGGTTTGCATTGTCCTGCCCGCTTAGACCTACCTGGACGATGTGATTATTGCGGGGAAAACGGCGGACGAGCACCTTGCGAACATTGCCCAAGTGCTGACAAAGCTAGAAGCGTGCGGCTTGCGCTTGAACAGGGACAAGTGCGCGTTCTTCAAGCAGCGCTTGGAATACCTCGGGCACATCATCATGCCGGAGGGGCTGTTGAAAGGTCCTCGGAAGGTGGAGGCGATTCAACACATGCCACCGCCTCGCGCCAAGACGCAGCTGCGCTCGTTCATTGGTATGGCCCAGTATTACCAAAGGTTCGTGCGTGGGCTCAGCTCACAACTTGCACTGTTAACACGGTTGCTCAGGAAGGACGAGCGCTGGGCTTGGGGGCCTGCACACCAGGCATCGTTCGACCAAAGCAAGCGGCTGCTCACAGAGGATATGGTCCTCGTGCACTACGAGCCTGCGCCTCCGCTCTTATTGGCATGTGACAGCTCTGCATATGGCATCAGGGCAGTGCTCTCCCACAGGATGGATGATGGTTCCGAGCGGCCTGTTTGTTTTGCATCCCGGACCCTGTCCGCAGCAGAGCGGGAATATGCCCAGATCGAGCGCGAGGCTCTCAGCCTCGTCTGGGGTGTGCGGAGGTTTCATCAATACCTGCTGGGGCGGCATTTCACTTTGCAGACGGATCAAAAACCGCTTCAATTCATCCTGACACCTGAACGCGGGGTACCGGTGGTAGCGGCCGCGCGAATACAGCAGTCGTGTCTGTTTCTTGCTGCTTACAATTATGATATTCAGTTCCGAAGAACCGAGAAGCATGCTAACTGCGACAGGCTCTCACGCTTGCCGTGTGCGGAGGGTCCAGCTGCGTCTGAGTCAGCCGACCGGTTCGATGTGTTCGCGCTGGGCCAGGTCCAAAGCGGGCCGATCACGGCCAGACAGGTCGCGGTGGAATCGGCTCGTGATCCGGTGCTCGCCCGTGTCGTCCAGGCGATTTCTACGGGGAATTGGAGCAATCTACCTTCGACACCGGCATTTCAACCTTTCACGTCGCACGCATCGGAGCTGTCGTTGGTCCAACGGTGCGTTATGTGGGGAATGAGGACGGTGATTCCACCGAAGTTCAGGCAGTGGTGTTTGGAAGAACTGCATGTCAGTCACCTTGGCGTCGTGAAGACCAAGAGTCTTGCTCATAGCCTGTTGTGGTGGCCGGGGTTGGACAAAGACATTGAGCAGTTGGTTAAGCGTTGCACCACGTGTCAAACAGATGCTGATAACCCGCGTCGAACCTCGGGGCTATGGCCGACCCCAGACAGAGCCTGGCAGAGGGTCCATGTCGATTTTGCGGGGCCGGTTAATGGCAAAATGTTTTTGATTGTGATCGATGCATTCTCAAAATGGCTGGAGGTTGTAGTAATGCAGCATACATCAGCAAACATTACAGTAGAGAAACTGCCGACGATCTTTGCTAATAAAGGATTACCGGAGATCCTGGTCTCTGATAACGGTCCGCAGTTCATCGCAGGTGTATTTGATGAGTTTATGCGTCAAAATGGTATTCGACATCTAAGGTCCGCACCGTATCATCCTGAGACGAATGGGCAGGCTGAGTCGTTTGTTAAGATGTTGAAACGGGCTTTGCGCAGGGGGGGGTGTTGCACCTGTGCAGACAGTGGTTGATGTCTTTTTGCTCCATTACAGGAATGCGATTCATCCTGTCACGGGTGATTCGCCTGCCATTCGTCTCTATGGACGGGCATTGTGGTCCAGACTGGATTTGCTGCGACCTGGAGGGTCGGGGAGTGGGACGGTGTCGCGTCCGACGCTGCTGCACGGTTTCGATGTGGGACAGCGGGTAATGGTGCGCAATTATTTCCACGGTTCCAAATGGGTGCCGGCTGTGGTCTCTGTGGTACTGGGGCCGGCGAATTGCATGGTGCGGACTGATGGTGGGGAGGTGTGGAAGCGGCACGTGGTACTTGGAGCATTATGAGTGTTGATTGGTTTCGGTTGGTCATGTTATGATTGTCCTTTCATCATTTGACTTGTCATTTTACGAGGGGAGGAGTGTGCTGTATCACGTGATTGGGTTTTCGTATATCATGACTCGCCCGCTATGGGTGGCAGGAATGTACATCCGGACGCACAATAAAGCGGAGTTGATGCTAACACTCTTGCTTCTCGTGTTCCGCTGCACCTCGTACACCATAGGAAGAGGCGTGAAACAGAAACACAAAGACTGTCTGGATCCATGTTGAAATTTTTTTTACCTCACCAGAGTCGAGATGAGCAAACGGAATGTGCGCATGCAGAGTCTTCTGATGTCAATGTCGAGGGATCAAGTAATCTCGCACTGCATCACATTTCGAAAGCTGATGATACCAATACCGTCACATTGAGCAACGAGAGAAGCATTGGAACACCTGCAGCCAGTGCTGCGGCTCGTAGTTTCAATCCTGATCATGCTGAATGGACTCTTTCCACAGAACTCATGGATAATTTCATCCAGAATCCTCCCTGCCAAGATAGGAATGCAGATTTTTCGTATACGGCCCGAGTGTATCCAGATAAAACACGGTATTTTCGGCGCGAACACTTTCAGCAGAAACTCACGAACGGGGAAACGGTGAACAGGGACTGGATGCTGTTTTCTCCATCAAATGGTAAACTTTACTGCTACGTGTGCAAACTCCTATGTCCCAACGGCGATGATCACGAAAGCCATCACAGTAATTTTCGAATCGGATTCAATGATTGGAAGAATGCCTCTGCACGTCTCGCGTCGCACGAGCGTGGGACTGCCCATATTCTCGCAATCAAAAAGTCACTCGAAATGAAGGTGACAAACAGGATTCACACATCATTTGAACAGCGGTACCTCCACGAGGAAGCTTACTGGACTAATGTCCTGAAGCGAATTGTCGCTGTAATATCGTTGCTCACAGAAAGAGGGCTTCCATTCCGGGGCACGACCGAGCAGCTGGGTTGTGCTAACAATGGAAACTATCTTGGTTGTCTTGAACTAGTCTCAAAATTCGATCCATTTCTCGCCCAGCATCTTGATGTGTATAGGAACAAGGGAAAAGGAAGTGTATCTATCGTACCTGTCATCAACAATATGCGACGAGTTTATCCTACTACTGGCCGAAAAAGTGAAATCTACCATCGTGCAAGAAATAAAAGATGCTAAATATTATGGTGTTTCCATCAATTCGACGCCAGACGTTTCGCATATCGATCAGTTGACAGTAATATTTTGATATGTGATGCAAGATGGTAGCGCCGTCGAAAGGTTTCTACAGTATGTCGTCATTGAGCATCACGATGGTGAATATCTGTTTGGAAAAATGCAAGAGGTACTGGAAGCCAATGGGATTGATCTCATGGATTGTCGAGGGCAGTCATACGACAATGCAAGCAAAATGTCCGGTGTCTATTCAGGCATACAAGCAAGAGTCTGTAAAATTAATCCATTTTGCTCAGTGGGTACCATGTGCTGTGCACAGTTTGAACCTGGTAGGAGTCGCTGCCGCAGAGAGTTGCTTGGAAGCCATCGAATACTTTGGACTTATTCAAGCCGTGTGTAACTTTATGTCAGCATCTCCCCAAAGATGGGCCATTTTAAATAAGTCACTCGATGAACGCGCCATCAAACTCAAATGTTTGTCTGAGTCTGATACGAGGTGGTCAGCTCGCGTGGACGCTTGTAAAGCGTTTTGCACAAGCTACAAGGACATAAAGAAGGCGCTAATGAAGATAGCCGAGAGCCCTAAAGACACTCCGTCAGTGAGACTGGAAGCCAAAGCATTGGCTGAGAAGATGGAACTGACCAAAACAGCAATCATGTGCGCTGTCTGGTCTGATCTATTTGGCCACATTGATCGAGTAAACAGATGTCTCCAACAACCTGGAATAGATGTCAGAGCGGTTAAGCAGCATTATGATGCCCTCTATGAATACATAGAGTCGCTTCGAAATGATGAAAGATTTGATGCATTTCAGGACCGTGCCAAAAAGATGGTTGAGTCCATCATTTACGCTGATGATGATCGTCGGGTCAAGAGGCGAAAGAAGGCCTTCGATGAAAATGACGAGGAGGAAGAAACCCCAAAATCTGGCAGGAAGAAGTGCAGAGTTGAGACGTACTTCTCCATACTCGATCACCTTCTGACAGAAATCCAGAGGAGAAGAGAGAGCTATCAGAAAATCACGGATCTGTTTGGATTCATCCCCACGGCCAACAGCCTCGACCATGATACACTCTCTCGCAGAGCAGAGAAACTGGTTTCAGCGTACCCTGCTGACGTTGAAATGGACATAGTTCAGGAAATAGAACGTTTCTCGAAATACTCCAAGTTCATCGATGCATTGGACATGCGCAAGTACATTATTCACAACAATTTGACACAGACATTCCCCAATATTTTTGTTGCCCTCTGAATATATTGTTCGATGTTTGCTATGAGCTGCGAGGGTGAGCGCTCCTTCAGCACACTAAAGCGCGTGAAAAATTGTCTTCGGTCGACCGTGGGGAAGGTGCGCGTGTCCACGCTCGCTCTACTTTGTGTTGAATCTGAGCTGATGAAGCAAATCGATTTCTCCAAAGTGATCGCGTCGTTTGCCAACCAAAAGGCACGAAAGAAGGTGTTTCAGCAGGGTGGAAATTGAATATACATACATTCCTCAGAATTTTGTTTTCTGTATCGTTCGTTTCTCAATTTCGAAGCCAAATTGGATTTTACAGGCACTTGTAATTTTGAAAGTCGGACAAATCGCCATTTACCGCAGTCTGTTCCGATTAAATTTAATGTTCAAAATCATTGTTTTGGTCACTCTTGAATTTGGCCTACGAAATCTCAAGGGCCTTGGCCTACGAAGACCTTAATCTGGCCCTGTTTAACAACCCTGGATGGGTCGTCATTCTTATGCAGGATACTCGACTGAAGGTGCATGATTTTGCAGGGTGCCGGCAATACCTCTCTTACTCTTTGTGAAGGACACTGTGGATTGTAAGCATCCAACTCATGCCAGCAGATGGGACACTCAGTTTAAGGTCCATCTGAGGTAAGGCACACACATTGATGTATCTCCCTACCTGTGAAACACCAGGGTGATCATTTATATTTGGGTTGAGATTCAAACAAAGGCGAGATATCTTAGAGGCGATCACACATACTTCCAGGCTATCCTACCAGCCTTGAGTATCTACTCAATGAAGAACATAAGTATATCCTCTGCACCATCCTGTCGGACCACCCAATTACATTTGCCTCAAAGTATTTTTTTTTTTAAACAAAATCTCAAATTCCTTGGGATCCAGTTCACCTAAATGACCACAATATCCATTCCCACCTCAATTGTTTTGAGGTTTTAGGCAACAGTGGGTTTTCATCAGAGATCCTTCAGAACCTAATTTTTTTTGCATGATACCACAGAATCTTCTTTCACTATTCTTCATGCATCGAGATGTAATGACCATAACCGATTCAAACACTGTGGTATGCAATGTACTGAGATCATGGAGAAGCACTATTGTCTACAAACAAGATGGCCATTTAAATTTTAATGATCAGGCAAATGCAGGTAAGACAAATATGTATTTAATCCATGAAATCTGGAAAAAGAAAATATAACATTCGCATCAATAATGCAGCTTAAATCTCCTGTCTGGCAGAAAAGGGTAAAATAAATTCTGCAAGGATCCCAAATTCTCTCACGACGAGACAAACCGGCTCTGGAAACAGGAATCTTTATGCATCATTATTGGTGAAGTGAGAGCTAGAATGGTGTCAGGAGTGGGATCCTCAAAGTGCCTGCTGTTTCTACTCATTCATAATGGACTGCAACCAAGGGGCTAAAAGGCCCTTTCCAAATCTTCAACTGCACATCTCTTTGAAAACCTATGTCCATATTCACTTTCGTCGAACAAAAAAGCTCTCTCCACGATTTTCCGAGTGCTTTGCCTCTTGGATCTGCATTGCTAAGTGTTCAGCTAATGAGTTAATTCCAGATAAATATAAGTTGATTAAGTGCTTATTCAAATGAGATGAGCTGATCTCCAATGGTTACAGTAAAATGCTCATTTTTGGTGACATTTTGAGGTCGCTTCAGGTTACTGACATGACGATGCCAAAGAAAGGCAAAGGAGAAAAGGCTATTGAGGAACCGAGCAAAATAGACAACTAGAATGTAACACAATAAATCATTTGGATAATGTATGGCGGTGCATGGTAATTGGCTGTCAAGCACTTTGGACTCACAGATGCAGGCGCTGGTGCATTGTGGTATCCCGAGCCATTTTCCTAGGACATAACAATCTGAGATGCTGGATTAGAAGCTGTCTGGATAGGGCTGGAAGCATGTCTACCATCACTTGAGTTGAGATGTGCTTGCCATCGTCTGCGTGGGTGCCAGCTCATCTCCCGTTTGCCCCCTCCACCACACCATCTTGCCGTAAGCCTACAGCTTCTGCTGCTTCTATCACCCCCCGCTGTCCCTCGGCAGTGAGTCTCCGCCATCGGCGCGCCACAAAATTCATTGCTTTCACTTCGGCCCGCCATGGTGCAGTTCCAAAGCCAGACAGCCTACCATGACTGGAATGCTTGAGCACTTGGCACTGTGCCCAGCCTTGTTATGCAAAGCTCACTACCTGTGGGAAGTGCACATTGCATAGAACGCAGAGAGGAAGGGGTGCATCGGCTGCTCTGTACATGTGGGAATGCTTGTTACCACAATCAGGCAGAGCAATGCAAGCTTTAAAATTATCCAACATATCCCATGTATGATACCTAAATGTATTTGCATATGCTGTGTTCACAGAAGGCTCTAGATTTATCTTTTTTATTTATAAAACCTTTTCTTTACCCTTTCATCATTGCCTTTTTCGAGCTGTTTTTTTATCTTGCAATATTATCTCACTGTCAATGAAATTTCTTGAAGACTGTGATTTGTTTCGATTGAACGGTTTAGTATTTCCTTGGGAGCCCATGTCTTATGATATTGGCAACACAGGTTGAAATTCCATTTGCTCTGGTTTGTTCATTGTCCACTAATATCCTTGCAGTTCATGCAAAAGTCCACCGATGTCTGTTCATGTCTTGTCCTGCATTTGGTTGATGTGCATTCTCGACCATTAACCTCAAGATCACTGTATGTAAAGTAGCATAAATGATGGGTTGCAAGAATGGACTTCATCTCGCTGAACCATCTAGCCTGGGTTTAAATCTCGGCCCAACTGCTAACTGCCATCCTCGTGTCTCGCAGGCAGGGCGAGGCATCAATGCGTGTGCCGTCCCTCGGATAGACGTTAAACTGGGCATCCCTTCTGACAAGACTAGTTGGTGGACATCAAAGATACCCACAATGTAATTCGCAAAAAGGTGTCAGCACCATGGCCAAGTTCCAAATTCCTGCCATGACCTATAGGGGACGTTGCATCAGCGGCATCCTGCCCTCCTTAACCACCAGCTCCCCCTCCCCCCATCCACTGATGCTACTGCACAGTCATGTAATGCAAACGAAAAAAGCTGAATGCCATTGTTTCATGCCTCGGAAGACATAAAACTGAAACGGCTGTTGTTCATTTACACCTGATGGGGTGAAAGAAGAAAATATTCTTCTTTTGTTTAATTGCTGACCACCATTACACATTGCCTAATAATTTATTTCATTTTAAATTGTTAACTCCTGGTATGGTTTGAATGTTTTCATTTGATCGAAAGTTTTGTTTTCCCTTTGCATTTGTGTTTCCTACCAATGTCGATTTGCGGTTTTGTTTTTGAATGCTGGAACCTTAGCACGTTTTAATATGAGGTATTGTTACATTGCTTCATGTGTGCATTGTCATGTGAGCTTTTGTGAGCCAGTGCCATTCGAAAACATTTCAGCTTTAGTCGATGCTGTCATTTGTACTTTTTAGGCTCAGTCTTTCTCTGGACAAAATGCTTCCTAATCTCTGTGGTTCAGACAGATCTCAAGGCTTATGCACGAGCTAAATGTTGGAGGGTTTATGGTGAACATGTTAACACCCATACACTACTCGAACGACCATCCTGTACAGCGCATACCTCTGCCAGGCTGATTAGTTTACGTTTTGTATCAGGATCTGGACTCGGACCTGAACTAAAATCTAATCGGCCTGTACTTGTCACCAAAACAACTCATCCACCAAGTTTCATCTGAATCTGTCCATAACTTTTTGAGATATTCGTGCTATACGTCATTTTAGCCCTATCTCTTAATTGTGAAAAACGCCTTAAAAATTATTTTATTTGGAATTGGATCTTCAGCAAAATCTAATCAGTTCGGCCTTGTCACACACCCAAGTTGTCCACCAAGGTTCGTCCGAATCAGCCCATACTTTTTTTTGAGAGATCTTGCACACAGACAGACAGACGGGTGAAAACATAACCTCGATCCCCCTTCGGTTGTTGAAGGTAAAAACATAATTCAAGGGAGTTCTCGAATTTGTGAACGTGATTGTCGTTCTCCGTTGGTGGACAATTCGAACGATACGTTTTATCAACCGAATGCTGACAAAGGTGTTGTAACCGGCGTGGGAGGCAAAGTAACGCTTACGTTTCGGGTGTTAACCCTTCTTTGTGGAATGACGGTTCGAGCAAACACTCCAACGAAGGGTTATCACCCGAAACGTCAGCATTCCTTTGGTTTACACGCCGGTTAGCACACCTTTATTAACACCTAGTGGGAAAAATCGATCACATTATTCAAGACTTGGTCTGTTTTACTTAACTACTATGTCAACCATCTTGCAAAAAGACCGTAAAGATCAACCTGTCTACGTTTGAATAGTTTCAAAACTTATGCAATCCTGCTTGGGAATTGTACACGGCTACTTGGGGTTTTCATTTGTGGGACATATTTTGACACATCTGCCTAAGCAATATGATGAGCTGTACCATACATGCTCATTTACAGAGCATTGGTGCTACCGAAGCAGTTTGTTGGTATGGGTTATGCTGGGTAGTTTGCCATTGCCTTCACAGCACTAATATAAGTCAGGGTAGAACTTTGGAATATGTTCAGCGTACCGGTGATCGCTCGCCTACTCTTACCAAAGGACATGGAAGCATCTTTAACGTCCACCAACTAATTCTGGCAGAGAGAAGGCCCATTTTAACGTCCATGCAAGGGATGGCACGCAAATTGTTGCCTCATCCGGTCGTCGCCAGCTGTTTCGGCCACGTTTTTACAACTGGCGACATTTCATAATTCGTAGGCAGCAGCAATGCAAAATTTTCCAGAAATAAAACCTTTCCAAAATAATTCTCCCATTATTGTTCTCATCTCAAGAGCCATCTAATCGATCACATTTAAGGTAATACTGGCATAGCGACGTTGTTTTTTACATGTCTATTCCAAATAACTTTCCAGGATGTTCAAAGAAAGGTGAAAAGGATATAGTCATGGTACCTTACAAACAGTATTACTGGCATATCAGCAGCCTCTTCGTCTTACAAAGAACACCTGTACAACTTCATTTTCGGCACTCTACTATCAGAGTAGTTATTAACATTTCTGTTTTTTATCTCTGCCACCGAAGGTGCACGGAGATTGTTTTCACCCCTGTCTGTCTGTTTGTGAACAAAATATCTCAAAAAGTTTTCGGACGAAATTTGGGGGAGAGCTTGGGTATGTGACAAGGACGAAATGTTTAAATTTTGGTGACAATCTGAATCCGGATCCGAATCCGAGAATTTTAAAGTGATTTTTCACCTTTGAGAGATAGGGCCAAAATTGACATAAAGCAGGGTTTCTGAAAAGTTTTGAATGGATTCAGACGAAACTTGGTGGGCAGTTTGGGTATGTACCAAGGAAGAATTGATTTGATTTTGGTGAAAATCCAAATCTGGATCTGGATCTGAGAAATTTTAAAGTGATTTTTCACCTTTGAGAGAGAGGGCAAAAAACCACCTACAGCATGATTTCTGAAAGTTTTTGATGGTTTAAGATGAAACTTGGTGGATGAGTTGGTGAGGTGACAAGAACAAGCAGATTAAATTTTAGTTCAGGTCTGAAACCAGATCTGGCCTATCAGTGGGTTACAAAACGTAAACTAATTAGTTTGGTGGGGGTATGCACTCTACCGAGTGGCCGTTCTAATTTGAAATGCAACTACATTTTAAAGAAATGTAAAAGTGACAATATGAAGAGCCCTGTGTTTTCTTGAGAATTGACAACTTATTAAAGTAGGTCGGTATATTAATAAGGTGGGTCTACACACTGTTACACACACACACACACACACACACACACACACACACACACACACACACACACACACACACACACACACACACACACACACACACACACACACACACACACACACACACAACAATACCCTCTTAGGAATTGGGTGAGGCTAATTTAACATTTGTAGAAAAAAAACTGCAGCAGAACCGAAACAAAGTGCGTATAGGTCTCGATCGAGTAGAAATCCCAATAAAACTCCAGAATCCATCACATTATCTGAAAGCACCTTAGGCTATGTGTGAATCAAAGCTACTGGCATACTCAAGTAGCAGCTATCATCCGGGTGCCAAAAAACTTATTTAAGTGGATTAAAACTCATCAAATGGCTTAAAAATTGATGATGATTGTAATATCTCAGCGTGAAGTGCCTTAAAAAAAAAGCTGACCTTAAAAAGCTGACATACACCAGGAAGTTGGCTTTCAAATATAGTTGAGAACTAATGAAACGAAGTAACGAGCACAAACATATGTTCATGAAGGACTGATGAGCCATTATTTTGATACTGCAAATTGAAAAGACAGTGTACTTAAAGCCATTCTAATATTGGGTAGAGAGGAGACAGGTACACTCGACCTGACATACTGTTCGGGTGACAACACGTTTGCCCCCACCCTTTCAACTTACTAATCAATTGTCATAAAAAAATAATTATCATCGTCGTTTCTGTTATTAATTGTAAAATAACTGCTATGCATTCTAAAATTGTCTTCCACAAAACTCCTGTTTAACAAAATGGACTTCTTTGATATGGTGAACATGAACACAGTTCACAGAGAGACTTTGATCTGGTGAACATGAACACCGTTAACAAAGAGACGAACACCATCCACAAAGGCCATTCAACAGGCAAGGGTATGTTACCGAAGGTACCGTATATGGTTATCAAACTAGCAGACTAGCAGTATCGATTATGTAGTTCTGGTATGGACGGCGTGTGCACAGTGATGACTGGATGAGTACCATGTGGTCCTGTATTGTTGTATGCAGTGCAAACAAACAGAGCATATCTCGGTTGCTAGTTCCCTTCTGGTTTCACTGGAGGAGACTATGAGTTTGCTCTCATCTGTCCATCCTTCCGTCCATCCGTCCCACCTGTGTTGTTTTTTTTTACACTTTTTCCGCCATACCCTTTAACATATTTAACTGAAACTTAGTACATGACTTTACAATGATACATTAAGGCCCTGTCACACCTTGACGTTTTAGCCAGCGTATGGCAAGGTATCAAAATGTATGTAAAACGGTGGCATATGCTGAACTATTGATGTTTTTTTTTCCCAGTTTTGGACGTATTCATAACGAGTTGGACGTACGCATAATGTATTAGTAACGTACAGAGAACGTTTCGATAACATATAGATAACTTATATCAACGAATGCTGAGCGTGTTGTCGGCGTTCACAACCTATGCCCAACGATAGTCTAACTTATGCATAGCACGCAGCAGCGTATCGCCGACAATCACGTGGCGTAGCCTATTAAAAGGCTGCGGCTCGACGATTCAAATCATAACCGCACTAGACATCAAAGTGTCAAGCCGCTATCACACCTTGACGTTTTAGCCAGCGTATGCCGACGTATGAAAAATTTGTCTAAAACGCTGGCACACGTCAAATACGTTATGGGTCAGTTTTGTATACCTTAAGAGCACGCTGGCATACGTCGTAGTACGCCGAGTACGTTGACAAATTTTCAGCATGTTGAAAATTTTTTGACGTATTCCAGCGTATGACGCACGTTCCGCAAACACTGGGCATAAGTTGTAGGCACGTTACGCGATCGTTGACACAGGTCGACACACACTACTTGTAAGTTACTCATAAGTTGAAACACGTCGAGGTAATATTTAGAGTCAGTGTTCCAGACTCCCTGGTTTTTTTTTTTGGTTTTTTTTTTTTTCTTCGGCATGACGGTGATGTTGACACTGATTTCTAGTGTGGTTATGATTTAAATCGTTGAGTGGCAGCCTATTAATTATATTATATTATAACCGCACTAGAAATTGAAGTGTCAACATCACCGTCATACCGAAGAAAGAAAAAAAACAAACCAGGGAGTCTGGACCACTGACGCTAAACATTACCGCAACGTGTTTCGACTTATGAGTAACTTACAAGTAACGTGTGTCAACGATCACGTAACGTGCCTACAACTTATGGCCAGCGTATGCGGAACGTGTGAGTCATACGCTGGCATACGTCGAAAAATTTCAAGCATGTTAAAATTTGTCAACGTGTTCATTGTACTACAACGTATGCCAGCGTGCTCTTAACGTATACAAAACTTACCCATAACATATTCGACATGTGCCAGCGTTTTAGACAAATTTTTCATACGTCGACATACGCTGGCTAAATCGTCAAGGTGTGACAGGGCCTTTACAGAACAAGTTCAAATTCAGGGCGTTTTGTTAATTTTTCACAGAGGAATACCGTTTTTGGAATTAGAAAATATCACATCAGTAGGGGACATGTATTGCAAAGCAATTCTTACTCTTGCTGTTAATTGTCACCTCATCACAGACAAGGACGTAACAAAACTGGATATTATTACTTTTCTTCCAAGTTCATCCCAAAGAAAGTCTGCAGGAAATGAGTGACGACAACATCTTGTCATGCCATACAAGCTTGTTTGTATGAATAATCCAAGAATAATCCTTGTGCATTTAACTGCAGACCTACATTCCGATGAAAATGTCATTGATCCAGCTGTGTCTGAGTGGCGATGACAATAACATCAACTGTGTGTGTGTGTGTGTGTGTGTGTGTGTGTGTGTGTGTGTGTGTGTGTGTGTGTGTGTGTGTGTGTGTGTGTGTGTGTGTGTGTGTGTGTGTGTGTGTGTGATATTTTTGGTGGAGTTTGACTGGAACTTCTGATGTGGAACATGATGCACCAAAATGATTGTCATGATCCCCTGAGTTGATTATGCTAATTCACGACAAATAACCCATAAGAATTCTCAGGTATTTAATGCATTCCAGGTTAAAGTGGAAAGAACAGCTTAATACATCCTTAGACCATAGCATGGCAGTCTAATTCCAAAATATATAAAAATAATGATAATGTTGTAGCAAAGCATATTTTTCTTAACACCAATAATATTAACAACAATAATAGTAGTAGTCTCATTTGGCAATAATAACAATGGACATATGATCCTCACTCTGGCCCAATCACATCTGGGCTTGGTGAAATGCAAGCTAATACTCAAGCAGTTCAATAGGCAGATGTGCTACAAGGCCTTGAAGACCAATGGCAATTTGGTTCAATGGACCAACAGGCCCACTATATTATCTCAAATGTTCCAGTTATGAGATGTAGACCAGGTTACCATGCACAACATTTTGTTTGTTATTTTCAAACTCATAACTAATTTTGTTCTTCCAACCCCACCCATTATCCAGCCATTGCCATCACCTGCAGGAGAAAAGAAATGTCTGGCTCTTTTGAATAACACCATTGTCATATTTGGACTGTGCAAGAGCCAAGTTGTTACAATCGTCCAACAATCAGACCTCAAGCTTAATCATACTAAACACCGGTGACTTCACAGGTTCACGTGCAACCCGACATGGTGTACTTAATGTTTGTTTCAAATCCAGAATGGAATTGATCAACTTGCAATTCCAATTGATGATTTGTTTGTTTGTTTTTTATTTTATTTATTATTTTCTCATTATTCACCAGCAGCACAAACCATTATGTTGTTATCCACCATCTTTACCGAGCTGTTCAGGTTCGATTCGACCATCCCACATGCCTTAGTCATAGAAAATATGAGATCATCACACAACTGTGGCCAACCGGGTTAAACCGCTATCCCCAAAATGACTAACGTATGACTAACAAACACAATGTTTGTGCGATTCAAAAAGGGCACATATAGCCCTGATTATTACAGTGTAACACTCTCTGCACAAAAGCAACTGACACTTTCTGGAGTCCAGGGAATATGAGGTTTCGCACAGAAAATGCTTCCAAAAGCTGTTGTGACAGTATCAAGATCAAGGTTGTTGGCTAAATGATTTCAGTGCATTGCTGAAAAAAACAAGACAATAAAATAAGATAAAGTAGAATAAATTGAGAATTAAGTTGTCAGCATTGCTATGAGTTTTTTTGAGAAATTAATTGAGATAGGATTGATTGGGGGTGCTGAGATACGGGGCTTGGTTGCAGTGGATAAACTCTGAGGATGACAGAATGATCACCTCGTATGAATCCTTTATAAACTGTGAGCCGTTTCGTGCCACATAATATTTTAGGTGAACCAGTTTTATTTATTCTGAAAATGTCTGTGGTCATTGGTCCAGCAATTGCTGTCAGTAAAGGAGTGAGAAGGATCGGAGCAGGAGAGCAGCTGCTGGTGTCATCTTTGGAGCCCTTTATGGAATAATTAACACTGATGGAAGAGTCAGTGGTTACAAATCGAATGCTGTTGAATAACTTGAGGAAAGGGCTTATTGGTGCAGAATGAAGTTTAATCCAAAGAAAAGTTGGTGAAAGGAAAACATACTGAGCAGTCATTTTTCCTGCTTGAGGAAATAATTCCAATTGTAAAGGAGTTGCAGAGTGTTATGAGTTTTGGAAGATTAGCTTAAGTTTCTTTGTCAGTTAGGCAATGGAGGTTCGATGTCCAGTGTATTGACAGAAGAAGATTTGAAAGCCATTCACAGAAGGTCAGGTCAGGTATGGGAGCATGTGCCAGAACAGCACGTCGCTGCGTCCACTTTCCGCCGGTACTCCAGGGGCCTCCGTCTGGCCATCCCCCAGGCAGATGCCAGGCCCATCCCCATCTCCTTGAGATGATGGTCAACCTGTTGCAACCATGAGGCATGTGGTCGACCCACTGGCCTCCTCCACTCATGAGACTCCCTCGCTGAGAGAATCTGGTGAGCAGGATCAGAGTCAGGAAAACGAGCCACATGTCCATACAGCCGCAACTGACGCTCACGGACTATGCAGGTAACAAATCTCATCCGAGTCTCTCTCAGCAACCGCTCGTTGGACACAAAATCCGACCAGCGATAGCCAAGGATTCTCCGAAGAGACCTGGTACCAAAGGAATTAAGTCTCCGTCTCAGATCCTTGGTCAGAGTCCAAGTCTCGCACCCATAGAGCAAGACTGGAAGTACCAAGGACCTGAAGACTCGGACTTTCATCCTCCCGCACAGGTACCGGCAGCGCCACACCCCATGATCCAGTGAATCCATGACTCCCCAGGCCCGACCCAGACGTCTATTGACCTCTGACTCGGCCATGAATATCACTGCCAAGGTAAGTGAATCTCTCCACGACCTCAACATCCTCACCACAAACAGACACAGACAGGACAGCAGCATCCAAGATGTCACCGAAAGCCTGGATCTTAGTTTTGACCCAAGAAACCCGTAATCCCAACGGCTCCGACTCCTCATTCAGCACCTCGAGGGCCCCCAAGAGGATGTCTAAAGTCTCCGCAAAGATGACTGCATCATCTGCAAAGTCAAGGTCCGAGATCTTGACATTCCCAAATGACGCACCGCAACTTGATCTCTCCGACATCCTCCCTAGAATCCAGTCCATACAAGTGCTGAAAAGTGTGGGGGCAAGTACACATCCCTGACGAACTCCAGTAACAACTGGAAATAAGTCAGAGATGGTACCACCACACTTCACAGCACTCTCGGTACCAGAGTAGAGTTCAGACATCAGATCGATCAGTTTTGGTGGCACCCCACGAAGACCAAGAATCCTCCAGAGGACATCCCGATTCACTGAATCGAACGCTTTACAGAGATCAACATAGGCTGCAAGCAGCCCCTGCCGAAACTCTCGTCTGCGTTCGGCGAGGACACGAAGAGCAAGGATACGGTCAATCGTTGACCTCTTTGGTGTAAAGCCTGACTGCTCTGGACGCTGGTGCTCAAGCAGATGGTGGCGAACCCTATCGAGAATTATCCGAGCAAAGACCTTGCCCGGCACCGAGAGCAGCGTCACCCCTCGGTAGTTGTTGCAGTCTTGGCGATCACCCTTCCCTTTCCAGAGAGGGACAACAAGGCCACTCTTCCAGTCAGTTGGGATGATGCCTGTGTTCCAGGCAGAGCACAAAACTGCATGCAACGACACGAGTGCAGCATTTCCACCAGCCTTGAGAAGTTCGGCATGGATGCCACAGATCCCTGGAGCTTTGCCCCGTTTCAACTGGTTCACCGCAGCCCGTGTTTCCACAAGCGTAGGTGGACCACAGTTGATTCGAGGGTCAGCAACAGGGATTGTAACACCCTTGACGTCCAACTCGACAGTTGGGGGATCAGCCTGATACAACCGCTCAAAGTAACCGGCCCAGCGGGCCTTCACTTCAGACTCCTCTGTCAAGAGCCTACCACTCTCTGCTCGAACTGTAGTGCTCCGAGGGATGGGCTTGGATGAACGTAATGCGCAAATTCCCCTGTAAGCGGGACGAGAATCACCTGTCCACAGGTGATGCTCTACCCCCTCACAGATTCCTCGCACATAGGCCTCCTTGTCCACCCTCAGTGCACGTACAGTTTTACGCCTCAGCTCCCTGAACAGCTCAGCTCTGCCATTCAGCCTGGCCCTGCGACTCTGGTCAATGGTATCCAGTGTCCCTTGAGAGACAAAATTCTTCTTTGCCCTGCGGTGAGCTCCAAGGCATCCACCGGCAACATCAAGGACGGTGGTCTTGAAGGCGCTCCACAACTCTTCAGGACCCCCCAAAGCACCCAGACCCCCCAAGTGTCCACTCAGCCTGTTCGCAAACTCCTTAGCTACTCTCTCATCCCTGAGCTTGGCAACATCCAGCCTCGGCTGGGATGGTACCATTCTCCAGGATTTAAGGTGCAGCTTTAGAGTTGCTACAACAAGCCTGTGGTCAGTATTGAGGAACTGAGCACTCCGGTAGACCCTGCAGTTCTGGATCATCCTCCAACGACCGTCAATGAGGACATGGTCAATCTCCTTTGCCACACCGCCAGCGTTGGAATACCAAGTCCAGCGATGAGCTTGTGGGCGCTGAAACCATGAACCAGCCACCCTAAGTCCATGACTTCTTGCAAAGTCAAGGAACTTAGTGCCATTCTGGTTCATAGTTCCTGAGCCATGGGGACCAACACACACCTCATAACCGTCCCTATCAGTTCCAGTCGATGCATTGAAATCCCCCAAGACTAGAAGTGTATCTCGTCTGGGGCACTGATCAACCACAGACTCGAGTGTGGCGTAGAATGCATCCTTCACGGTGAGATCACTCGCCTCAGTCGGAGCATAAACAGAGACCAGGGAAATGACACCTAAGGAGTGACGAATCCTTAATCTCATAATACGCTCGTTGACCGGTGTTACCTCAATTATCATTGGAGTCAGCTTATTGGACACAGCTACAGCAACTCCTTGGGTATGGTAACCATCAGAGCGACCAGACCAATAGTAGGTGTAACCACCCACCATTATCTCGCCGCAATCCGGTCTCCGAACCTCAGAGAGAGCTGCAATCCCAATGTCCAAACGCTTGAGCTCAGATGATAACAGAGACAGGTGATCATCCTCTCTTAGGGATAGGACATTCCAGGCACCCACCCGAAGGGACCGCCTCAGGTTAACCCAAGGATACCGCCGTCTGGTGGACGACACCTCAGCACCACTCCGACACACTCTCCCGCAATCTGACCCAGGGATGTTACCCCGTGGTTTCCCTCCTATAAAAGATTGGGGGTCCCGAAGGCTTTGCCCCAATCCCGTCATCCGGTGAGCTGCCCTGCGAAGGGAAGCTGCACAGGAGGTACTCCCACGGGGTGGGTTTTCAGATTTTTTTGCGTTTTTGCGTTTTGCGGAATGAAGGGTTTTACGGTGGCCGGAGTGCAAATCCTGCCACCAACCTCCTAATAAGAAGTAACCCAACTGCAGGAGGACGTCCGCAGACACAGTTGGGCACTAGATATGGATGGCCGTTGGCTCACAAGGAGCTCCTCCGCCCTTTGACAGGTTTTGTTTTTAATCCTGCTGGGTGTCCATATCCAAACACCCTCCTCACCAGAAAACCTGGTGGGGGAGACGGTTTAGTCGCCGACAACCCGACCAGAAGTGAGCTCACAGAAGTGAGCTCGTAAATAAATTAAAGTTGTAGTGTTCCCATTGTAGGGTGTTACCAAGACTTCTATGGCCACTTATGATGCAAGAGGTAGCTCAAGGCAAGGCGGAGGTGAGGTAGCCCTTGTACAGTTGAGCTTTTTACAAACAATCGCAGGCTTTGGACAAAGGAGAACCTTCAACAGCATACATGTCTGCAACATGAATATAATGTGAGTTCCCTTACAAGGAAATTCAACACAGGAGGAAGCTATTAGGCCCATGAAGCCTGTACAATGGTTGCCACTTAGTGTTGTTTGCCTGTGTTCAGTCCTTTTAAATGCCGTTTGTCCAGGAAGGAATCAGCACGTAGCATTTTTAAAGTCTTTAGTATGATTCGGCCTGAATTCGAACCGTTGAGGACCCTGAACTAGAGCGGATGCTCTAACCAGAATGCCACTGAGTCATTGTCAATGACTTCACAATCTTTGAAGATTTCAAAATATTGGAAAGCTTTCTCAGTCCACGTGTACCATATCACTTTTACCGTTGTTACCTCCATCACTGAAGATGGACGCAAGTTATCTGTTTGTCTGTCTGTTTGACTGTTTGTCCATAAGCAGGATATCTCAAAAAGTTATGGACAAATTTGGGACAAAATTTGGTGCACAAGGACGAATTGATTAGATTTTAGTGAATATTTGGATCCGGATACTTGAATTTTATAAGTGATTCTTCACCATTGAGAGATGTGGCCAAAACGGTATCTTGCACGATATCTCAAAAAGTTATGGATGGATTTTGACAAAACTTGTTGGATGAGTTGGGTAGTTGACAAGAACAAGCCGATTCAATCTTGATTCAGGTCCAGATGCAGATCCGGACTATCAGTGAGATACAAAATGTAAACTGTTCATCCTGGTGGAGGTATGTGCTCTACCAGGTGCCATTCTAGTTGTTTTTGTGGAATTCTTGTTAGAAACATCTTTCTTGTAATGATACCTATCAGAGTTGACCATCATGAGAGCATTTACGTGTGAAAGTTGCCGCAGACTTCTGGGATGTAATCAACTTGAGAGATTTGGACTCTGATACCCTGTTACCACCCCCATCATTGCTTTTTCGGCCATTTTGTCATTAACGTACTTTCCCATGATCGGATGCAGGCCAGACACCAATCTAGAACTCAATGTTTCCTCCAAAAATGTCATTGATGGTACATGTAGTGACGACTGTCTTTGGTCATTGTCTAAGACTGGATGCAGTCACCTTAAATTGAGGTCCACAATTTGTGTTGAACAACATTGACAATATACCTTTTTTTTTTTTTTTTTTTTTTTTTTTTGTATACCTTGGTCGAGGCTCGTATGAGAGCTAACACACAACTCACAGCAAGGAGGCATGAGACAAGAGGGGTGGGAGTGGAAGGGACAAAACATTGGGGAACAGACACAGGTGAACTGTGGAAGGGAGAGGGATGGGGATGGGACGGGGAACATGGCGAGGAGAAGATGGACATTACAGGGACTTTCAGGAAGGAAAGCAGGAGAATTGAAGGAAGTGGGCATGGGTGGATTATCGGGGGTAGAAAAGATCGAGGATTTGGATGGGGGAAGATAAGAGGTGGTGGTGAACAGCTGTTTTGAAAGCCTGGAGGGAAGAATGGGAAAGAATAGAGTGAGGAAGTTTATTCCAAAGGCGGGAAAAAAGAGGAATGAAAGAGTGAAGATGAGCAGTGATTCGTGATTTTGGTAGTTTTACCAGAAGGGGGTTGTTGGCGGACCTTGAGCGCCCTGTGGAAATGTGGTTGGGACAAATCGCAGAGAGAGCAGGGGGGCAAGGCTGGAGAGGAGTCGGTAGAAGACAGAAAGACCACCGACCAACCTGCGGTGATTGAGTGAGAGGCCCAAAGACTCAGCTTCATTGCGGGAGATGCCAATGATCTTAAAAGCCCTGGTTTCGACAGCGTGAAGTCGAGAAAGGTGGGAGGCAGGAGCACCAGCCCAGAGGGGAGAGCAGTACTCCATCAGGCTACGGACAAAAGCTTTGTAAGTAGTCAGGAGCTCAAGAGGGCCGAGGAAGGACTTTGCACGACGGAGGATTCCCAGTCGGCGACTGGCTTTTGAGGCAAGGTTGGAAATGTGACTTTCCCAGGAAAGGTCATGGCAGATAGTGAGACCCAGAAGCTTGAAAGAAAAGACTTCTTCCAGTGGATTGTTGAGAAAGTGGATGGGGGGGTTTTGTAAATGGTCCTTTCAAAGAGACATAGTGAGAGTGTGAGATTTGTGTGGATTGAAAGACATGTTCCACGTGTTGGACCAGTTTGTGATTTTATCCAGATCTGCAGTGAGCGAAGAAGCTGCTGCTTGCCGGTCTGAGGGATGACAGATGGTACGGCAGAGGGTGGAGTCATCGGCAAAGAGAAATAGAGGATTTTCCAGAGAGTCCGAGAGATCATTGATGAAAACCAGAAAAAGAACAGGGCCCAGAACGCTACCTTGAGGAACTCCAGCCTGCACAGGAAGAGGGGATGAAAGAACTCCATTTAGGGCCACACGTTGACTGCGACAGGAGAGGAAGTCTGCGAGCCATGAGTGGAGATGGCCTTGAACACCATGGGAAGAGAGTTTCAGATTTCACCTTGTCTCATCATGCTCTTTCAGCAAGGAATTGAGACAATCAAGCATCTTTGTATTTAGTGCATCAGGACTCGCTCATACTCCATCAGGCATATAGGACTACGGAGGCAGCTTAATTGGCTAGGGAGCTCAATCCTGGATGGGTCACCACTCCGATGCAGGAAGTCAGGGCAGAAACTTGAAATTTGTTCAGGGTATTGGTGATAGCTCACCTACTCTTCACGAAAGACTCCGTAGGATCTTTAATGTCTACCAACTAGTGCTGACAGACGGGACCATCAGGACTACATAAGTTTATTAATAACGAGTATGTTTTTGATACTATCAAAGTGAGGAACACATTCATTTTCTTGTCTGCTGCGATGGTATTGGTTGTCATGAATTTGTCACTGCAATGCACATGGTCATCAAAATACCACTTTTTCATTAAAAGCCCTGACATTGCCAAATATAGCAATACAGGCAAATATTTCACAACTTGTCACCAAAATGTGTTCCGGAGCCAATTTATTCCAATAGAACAGTGAAGAACAATGAGGGCCGACGGGATGGCCGGTGAGGTACATACACTCGTCTCTAAGCTGTCTAGCCTGGGTTTGAATGCCAAACCAGCTATAAACAGTCATTTTGGTGTTTCACAGGCAGGGTGATTCATCAATGGGAATGCCTCCCTCGGATGGATGTTAAACGGAGGTCCCATCTGTCAGCAATATTTTGTGGACGTTAAACAACCCATGGTGTCTTACACAAAGAGTAGGCGAGCTATTGCCAGTACGGTGGCCAAATTCCAAATTCCTGCCCTAACCAGCGGAGGGCATTGTATCAGCAGCACAGCTGCGCACTCAGCCAGTGATGATACCCCACAGCCTTGTGCTACATCCAAACGAAGAAGTTAAGAATAATAAGACACCAAATAATCAGTCACCAGCCATCTTTGCCAGTCAGTCGCTATATAGTACATGCGCTGGGTACAGTGTTGGAAACTTTCATACATTTGCCTATAAAAAAAGACTTTGATGTAACAATTGCAAAATAAATAAGAAAAGTGAGGTTTGATTGTGGCAGAGGTGAGGAAGTAAAAGATAAAGAAAACCTATTTTATATGCACTGCAGCGGAACTAATGAAGTGCTTTGGTTGGACGCAGTCTGTGTTAGATAGATCTCTGGAAAGCTGGGCCTGCAGACAAGTTTTATGGAACATTTCTATCATCACCAGCCAACCTTTTTCAAAGAAAATTGAAATAAAGTGATAAAAAATCAATGGCGGATCCAAGGGGGTTCACCAGGTGAAGGTGAACACCCCCCCCTCCGCCCTTACAATTATGTCACATGATCGTCGTGTGAGATATCACCGAACAATGGGCAATCGCACGTCTTTTGCTTTCACTAGTTAATTATTCCGAGCCGTGATACTTTTTGCCGCTGGTTCTGTGTTAATCCCTGCGGCTCAGTGTTTCTTTCTGGCTCTGAAGAGAAAGGCACCATTTTCGGGATCGTGTCCCACAGCAAAGCGCAGTACAATCCTAAACTATTTCACCGGGTAATTCAAAGTTTCAGTGGCTACATCGTCCATTATTATAATAATTAATGGTCTGATGATCTGCAATGGCGAGTTTAGGTTTCGTGTTCGGGGTCATTTCGCCGCATTTTGTGCTTGTCCGTTCGATATTTTCATTGATTTGTATTGGAAACATTTTGTGTATTTACATTGTTGTTGTAAAGATCCGTCGCAAAGATTCCAAAGTCTTCAACTTTTCTTTAGAATCAGTTAGTGACAGGCCTGTGGCCTTTTCATCAAGTAGCTCGATAGTCCCAAATTTTCCCATGGAGAATCTAACATTATGGTCAGACATTGCGAGCTCTGGATAAATTAACCAGTTTTTAGATCCTCGTGGAGGATCTCTAAGTCTTACGTTGTTGTTCTTCTGCTTCTTCTTGTGGACTTTTTTGTTTCACAGCCTACAGTTTTCATCGAAACTTCTTGAAACTTGGCGTACAGTGGGGAGAACAAGTATTTGATACACTGCCGATTTTGCAGGTTTTCCCACTTACAAAGCACGTAGAGGTCTGTAATTTTTTATCATAGGTACACTTCAACTGTGAAAGACGGAATCTAAAACAAAAATCCTGAAAATCACATTGTATGATTTTTAAATGATTAATTTGCATTTTATTGCATGAAATAAGTATTTGATCACATACCAACCAGGAAGAATTCCGGCTCTCACAGACCTGTTAGTTTTGTCTTTAAGAAGCCCTCCCATTCTCCACTCATTACCTGTATTAACTGCACCTGTTTGAACTCGTTATCTGCATAAAAGACAGCTGTCCACACTCAATCAATCAGACTCCAACCTCTCCACAATGGGCAAGACCAGAGGGCTGTCTAAGGACATCAGGGACAAAATTGTAGACTTGCACAAGGCTGGGATGGGCTGCAGGACAATAGGCAAGCAGCTTGGTGAGAAGGCAACAACTGTTGGCGCAATTATTAGAAAATGGAAGAAGTTCAAGAAAACAGTCAATCTCCCTCGGTCTGGGGCTCCATGCAAGATCTCACCTCATGGAGCCCCAATGATCATGAGAAAGGTGAGGGATCAGCCCAGAACTACACGGCAGGACCTGGTCAATGACCTGAAGAGAGCTGGGACCACAGTATCAAAGAAAACCATAAGTAACACACGCCGTCATGGATTAAAATCCTGCAGCGCACGCAAGGTCCCTCTACTCAAGCCAGTGCATGTCCAGGCCCATCTGAAGTTTGCCAATGACCATCTGGATGATCCAGAGGAGGAATGGGAGAAGGTCATGTGGTCTGATGAGACCAAAATATAAGTTTTTGGTTTAAACTCCACTCGCCGTGTTTGGAGGAAGAAGAAGGATGAGTACAACCCCAAGAACACCATCCCAACCGTGAAGCATGGAGGTGGAAACGTCATTCTTTGGGGATGCTTTTCTGCAAAGGGGACAGGTCGACTGCACCGTATTGAGGGGAGGATGGATGGGGCCATGTATCGCGAGATCTTGGCCAACAACCTCCTTCCCTCAACAAGAGCATTGAAGATGGGGCGTGGCTGCGTCTTTCAGCATGACAACGACCCGAAACACACAACCAGGGCAACTAAGGAGTGGCTCCGTAAGAAGCATCTCAAGGTCCTGGAGTGGCTTAGCCAGTCTCCAGACCTGAACCCAATAGAAAATCTTTGGAGGGAGCTGAAAGTCTGTGTTGCCCAGCGACAGCCCTGAAACCTGAAGGATCTGGAGAAGATCTGTATGGAGGAGTGGGACAAAATCCCTGCTGCAGTCTGTGCAAACCTGGTTAAGAACTATAGGAAATGTCTGATCTCTGTAATTGCAAACAAAGGTTTCTGTACCAAATATTAAGTTCTGTTTTTCTGATGTATCAAATACTTATTTTCATGCAATAAAATGCAAATTAATCATTTAAAAATCATACAATGTGATTTTCAGGATTTTTGTTTTAGATTCCGTCTTTCACAGTTGAAGTGTACCTATGATAAAAATTACAGACCTCTACATGCTTTGTAAGTGGGAAAACCTGCAAAATCGGCAGTGTATCAAATACTTGTTCTCCCCACTGTATATATGTAAAAATACTCTGCGCAGACAGTAACCATCTCCGATTTTGAAAATTCCACATATAAAAAAAGTTATGACGTCAAAATATCTCCGCTAATGGAAATCGCCTAAAAATTATTTCCAAAACTCGGCAAGCTTTTTGAATTCTGTTTATGGGAATCAAACAGGGCATTAGCAGAGATGAATTACCGCACATATGATACAAATATCATGATACATCACTATGACGTCGTATCAATTTTTGTGACGTCATTCCTATTTTTTGACAACCCAGAGTTTTCATTGGATCTTCGTGAAACTTGCCATGCATATGCAGAAAGCCCACGCACAGGCAGTAACCATCTCCGATTTTGGAAATTCTTCCGAGAAAAAAAGTTGACGTCAGTATCGCCGCTAATGGAAATCGCCTTTTCCATTATCTCCAAAACTAGGCAAGCTGTTTGAATTTTGTTTGCGGGAATCAAGCCGGGCATTAGCACAGATGATAATTCATCGCAAACCTGATACATCACAATGACGTCATATTCGTTTTCATGACGTCATCATTAAGAGGACGAGGATCTTAGCTCATTTGCGTTTGTTCCTCTTAGTGACAGGCCCGAGGACTTTTCGTCACGGAGCTTGATATTCCCAAATTTTCCTGTGGAGAATGCAACTTTATGGTCGGACACTGCTAGCTCTGAATAGGTTAACATGTTTTTCCTCGACTATTGCATTGACTTGAATAAGGCTTGGTGGTCTGTTTCACAATATGAGAACATCTTCACCTTAAGTGAACCCCCCCTCGCCCCTCCCATAAAATAATTCTGGATCCACCCCTGACAAACAAACATAGGCCTCCTAAAAGAAGAAGAAGAAGCTCATTATGACTGGGTTATCTGTAGATTGACAAGAAGGGATTGATGTCGCCCAGTGAAGAAGGAAACTGCTTTATGATGTACAGCCGAGTCATACCAAAGACTTCAAAAATTGTACATGCTGCTTCCTTGCTTGACGTTCATCATTTAAAAGGACAATTACAGGGACAATCCCAATAGGTTGGCATCCATGGGGAGGAGGAAATTCCTCTTTCGGAAATGCGCTACTGAGTGTGGTGAGAAATGCGGCACCATTGTTGTGGCGTCCCTGGTACCAAGAGTACCCCAGGAAGTGACGGCACTTCCCCAAACCTCACGTTTGGCTCATCTCACAGTCCTGTGTTATGTCTCATTAATTTGTCTGTATGTCCATATTGTGAGATGTCATGTGTGAGTGGCAGCTCCACAACGTGCCTTAAATCCTCTAAAAAAAAAATAATATAGCAGATGTCGTCCACTGGAGCTTTTTGCTGGTAGAGATGTACAAATGAGTTGTGAAAACATGAGCCGATGCATCAGTTTGGATGAAGGAATAGAAAGAGGATGTTTTTTTTGTTTCTTAAGAAACAATCCAACAGCAGGATATTTGTAATAATGTCTGGTGGAAAAAGCATCATAAATCCAAAATAATCTTGTACCTTTGGGTCTACTTGCTTACTTTCATGATGATGACTTAGCCCAGGTTTCTCTGCCTTTTTCAGGAAACAAATATTTCGAGGATGTGAGCAAATTATTTCATGTTGACAAAAGCACACACTAACAGGATTTCAAAGGACTTCTTTCAAAACACGATTACAATGATATCTTGTGAAACATTTTTGTGATAACGCTTCTGAATGTGCACACAACGCGTACTAATGTGTCCCTCTTTCACCACATACAAAGATGTCACTTTATTTCAATTTCCAGTGACAAAGACTGACTGGTAATGATGGTGATTGACTGATTGACATGGCTCTGGAAATTGTGAGACTGCTCCTGCAAAATGTGATCGCCGATGTCATCCAGGAAGCTTTTTGCAGTGGATTTGGGATGAAGAGTGTTTGCTGGACACTGTCATTAGATTCCTGAAGGATGTTGGGCTTTCTGGTGGAGATGTGAAAAGAACTTGTGGAAACATGATCCAATGCATCAGTTTGGATAAGGACATAGAAATAGGATGTTGGTAAAATAAAATCCTTCGTCTCTCTGTCGTCCCAAGTTTTATTTGATGGATGAAATCAACAGGACGTTGATTGAGATATGTTAGCTGCTGTGTGAAGCAAGAAGGTGATGTTTCAGACATTAACCCTTTGTTAACCTTCCACTATTTTGCTCTAACGAAGGGTTCACACCTGAAACATCAGCTTCTCCTTGCTTCACATGGTGGTTATCGTACCTTGATCAATGACATGATGATTTCATCCAATATTCCACCTGTCTGTCGATGCAGATACTATCCTTCACCAGTTAAGACTAGTTCTTCATTCCACATCGAGTTTTACTTCAATGTTTTTTGTCATGATTTAAAATTGATTTTATTGCTATTTATATTTAATGAGCAAATACCTCCCATCGCTTCGCTGATGGGGATATTAAGAGGGGAGAGAGGGAGAGAGGGAGGGAGAGAGGGAGAGAGGGAGAGAGAGAGGGAGAGAGATATATGGGGGTAGGGGGGGGAAGAGAGAGAAAGGGGAGGGGAGAGAGAGAGAGAGAGACAGACAGACAGACAGACAGACACAGATGTGGGGGAGGGGTTCATAAAATGCGAGAAAGGTGAGGGGAGGAGGGGGGAAGCAAAGAGAATGATATTATTGCCTCAACGGCTCAACTAACATCAAGCTCGTTGTGGCGGGCGGTTAAAATCCTCTGATGTACCGAACGGTTTTAACTCCTGTGGAGATGTTCCAAATGATGGAGGACTATGTGCACACAGTTGTGAGGAGAGACATGAGCACCTAAGTTGCTATGGTCAAACCAACAGGATAATTTCCCATAACACAAACAAATAACTGGGGAAGATGAATTCAATAACGAACTAAAAACAATGAGATAAAATAAATCCAAGCGCCTCACTCCAGACAAAATCACAGATGGGAAAGGGACAAACCTGGGGACTCAGCTCTGGTGGTCGCAGCAGGGAGGGGGGGGGAGTGGAAGTGTGAACAGCAGGCAATGAGGAGGGATGAGAAGGTGATGGGTAAGATGAGGATATGGGCAGGACGATGACCAGGCAGCAGGCAGATGAGAACAGTACCAGGGCCAAGGCAGGGAGGCAGGATGACCTTCTTAAAACTCTCCTCAGACTCTCTCAGAACTCTGCGATCCTCCTCCAAACTCCTCCAAAACCCCTCAGTTCTATTCCAAAACTCACATGACCCAGAAAAACTCTCTGATGCTCTCCATATCTCCGCAGAATCACAATCTTCCTCAAAACACTCCCGGTGCACGCTCCAATCTACTCAGATCTCCCAATCCTCAAAACGCACCGAACTCGCCCGATCCAGGCTCCTCCCCTCCCGGGGCAACAAAACTGTGCCTCTTGAAGGCGATCCAAGGCTCAGCCCCTCGGGAGGCAAGGAAACGCTCATCCTCTCTCTCCAGAGGTGATCCAAGCTCCACCCTTCTCTCTCTTCACTTACAAATCACCTCAGGTGTCTCATTCAGTGGGACATACAGGAGGTTACATCTACAGTTTCCTTAATCTTAATCCCTCATTAATTATTACCACACACCATCCCATTTATGGTGCACATTCAAACAAGACAATCCTTAGGCAAAAGTTTCCCTACTTAATCACATCTAGATGCGGTAGCCATTCATACATGGACCATACTATTCTATGCATTTCTATCTGTTCTAAGGTAATATCCAACCACCCCCACAAACGTAACAATATGTTTTGCTGAATGACCCCCCCCACCCCCACCCCCTCCCCACACGCGCACACACACACACACACACACACACACACACACACACACACACACACACACACACACACACTCACACACACACACACACACACACACACACACACACACACACACACACACACACACACACACACACACTATGTCCACAAATGTTTACCTTTTATCAGATTTATTTAAAAGAGGAATTACATTAAAGTGGAAATTCAGTGAAATTCAATTCAAAAATACATCAAGCCACCGAGAACACAAAATGTCAGTGTATGCTTTTCAAAGCTCGAACCAACATGGCAGAACTCCAAACACGAGGTGTTTTTATATATATATATATATATATATATATATATATATATATATATATATATATATATATATATATATATATATATATATATACACACTTATACTGTGCCTTCAGAAAGTTTTCACACCCCTTGACTTTTTCACATTTTGTTGTGTTGCAGCCTGAATTGAATTTTTTGTCACTGATCAACACAAAATAAACCATAATGACAAAGAGAAACATGTTTTCAGAATTTTTTTTACAAACTTATTGAAAATGAAAAGCTGAAATGTCGAATTTGCATGAATATTCAGCTCCTGAGGCAATACTTTGTAGAAGCGCCTTTGGCAGCAATTGTAGCTTGGAGTCTTCTTGGGATTGTCTGTATCAGCTTTGCCCATCTGGAACTCCCAGTCTCTGATGCTGAAAAGCATCCCCATAGAATTATGCTGCCACGACCATGCTTCAAGATAGGGATGGTGGAAGATGGGTGATGAGCTGTGCTCGGTTTCCACCAGACATAGTGCATTGCATTCAGGCCAAAGAGTTCAATTTTCATCTTATCAGACCACGGAATCTTTCCGCTCATGCTCTCAGTGTTTCCCGTGCCTTTTTGCAAACTACAGGTGTGCTGTCATGTGCCTTTTTCTCAGGAGTGGCTTCTGCCTGACCACTCTCCAAGAAAGCCGAGATTTGTGAAGTGCTGCAGACTGTTGGCTTTCTGGCAGGTTCCCCATCTCTGCCAAGGAACTCTGTAGTGCTGTGAGAGTGGTCATTGGGTTCTTGGTCACCTCCCTGACAAGGTACTTCTTGCCCAATTGCTCAGTTTTGTCAGGCAGTCAGCTCTAAGAAGAGTCTTTGTAGTTCCACATTCTTTCCATTTTCTAATGGTGTAGCTCACTGTGCTCTTGGCAACTTTCAACACTCCAGAAATTGTTTTATACTATTCCCCAGATCTATTCTCCTCACAATTCTATCTCAGAATTCTCCGTGCAGTTCCTTGGACTTCATGGTGGAGTTTCTGCTCTGACTTGCACTGTCAACTGTGGGACCTTACGTAGACAGGTGTGTTTCTTTCTAAATCGTTCAATCACTTGAATTGGCTGCAGATTGACTCCAATCCAGTGATTGAGACATCTCAAGGATGACCAAAGGAAATTGGAGGCACCTGAGCTCAATTTGGAGTGTCATAGCAAAGGGATTGAATACTTATTGACTCAAGACATTTCAGCTTTTCATTTTTATTTAACTTGTAAAATTTTCTCAAAAAAAAAAATTCCACTTGAACATTATAGGATATTTTGTGTCGATCAGTGACAATTAAAAAAAAAAAATTAATCCATTTTAATTTCATGCTGTACCACAATAAAATGAGAGAAATTCAAGGGTTGTTAATACTTTCTGAAGGCACTGATTCTATGTCAAAGCGATGGGTATAATCATAATGGTATGATGAAAGCAGATTGCACAAGAGGGTGAAACAAAGCGATGTCATAAAAAAAGAAATTGCACAACATTTTCAGCAGGCGAGACACCACACAATGATGCGGGTCCTGACATAGGTGTGTGGGGCCTGAACTTTGTATGTCAATTAATGTATTTTTGGTTGTATTTAGCAGAGGGACAATGCAGAGTTACAGTGCGGGTACTTTTGCCGTGTATCGCCATATCTTGCAAACTTACAGCCAAGCAGCTTGTAGAGCTGTCATGTAAAAATAAAATTTTGCAACATTTTTAGCAGACGAGCATGACCCGAGACACTGCACGACACTGTGAGGCCCAACACAGGCTGGTGGGGTGAGAATTTTATTTGTCGATCAATGTATCTTTGGTTGTGTCTTGCAAATTTGTTTAGCAGAGGGACAGTGTTGGTACTTTTTCCATCTATCTCCATGACTTGCAAATGAACAACCTCGTGGCTTGTAGAGCACTTACCAAGTAGCTTAGCACTCAAGCAAGCACTCCAATAAAATGGTTGATGAGGAATAGTTGGTTTGGCAAGTGATAGTAAGCTAACTGGTAATGGGATACACCCGCAAAAAAAACAAAAACGCTAACTTCTGAACATTTTCAGATTTCACTCCAGATTTCGACACTGAGTACGCGAGACCCGATCCTCAAAGCGAAAGTTGTATTTCGATTGCATATTTTAATTTGTCTGTGAGAGGTCATCATGGAAAATTATATAATAAATGCATGAAATCGCTCCAAGCTCCTAATTTGAAAACTCCAGCACCTACAAAAGTGATGCATACAGTGATTCTTAGATATGAAGATTGAGCAGTTGATGATATGAGTGAGGAAAGTGAAAAAAATTGGAGTGCTTTATCGTTAAGAAACCATTGCAGCCTGTTCCAAGTCAAGGTATTGTTGATCAGGCCAAACAAAATGGTGGCTTCAGTCCCCTGCGAGCTGAGAGAGGACTGAGCAAGATGTTGCGCCGCCATCTTCTTGAGGCATTTTTATTTTATTTTATTTTTGTGATGAGCACTCCCTAAATTATCTTCAGAGGGGGTGCTTAAATTTACCCAATCACCCAGTTTTCATCCATGCATTCCCTTGGAGTTCCCTTAGTTTGCATGCATGCAAAGTTTGGGGTCATGATGTTTCATAGTTTTGGAGTTATGGAGGAGACACACTGACTGACTGACTGGCTGACTGACTGACTGACTGACTGACACACATTTATTATTGTAGATAGATAGATGGATGAATTGTGCTTTTCGTCATTGTTTATTTATATTTCATATGCAGCCTGTGCCTGCTGTTTGCATAATTTCTGGGAGTGTGGCTGTGCCGCTGATACAGTGCCCCTGTTTCCAGTAAGCTGGTACTCATTTTTCCGACCTGGGAAGGATGACAGGCTGAGTCAACCCACCTGGTGTTATTTAACGGAACGACAGGGGCTCAAACTCAAGACCATATGATCTCAAGGCAGCCACCTTAACAGTTAAGCCAAGACCAGGCTTTGTCATTGTTGTTAATGCAGGTATAATTGTTATTGTTTTATTATTATCATTATTTTTCCCCATTCAGCATTATTCCTAATCAAGCTTTACCCTCTTCATTCACATGTGCTTTACTTTTCTTTCACAATTACCTCGTAATTTCTGAGCCAGGTCATGTGACCACCAAGTGCCATCATGGGAAGGTGCTTGAGAGTTGACAGTGTGGCTCCCTGTGACCAGGTTAATGGCTATCTGGATAAAGTGGCAATGGCTAGCTGCTGCAAACTCACCGAAAAATCTTGAGAGGTATTGAGCTTAATGTGTCAAAAAAGAGATATTTTTTTTGTCAGTGATATAGGAAGTTTTATGTTACATGTAATGTTGTATGTTACTCACAGCTGTTGGAGTATTTTATAATTGCTCACTTCTCTGTCTGTTTTGTTCTTGATGTTACTTTTCCAAGAGCTTTGAGTTTGTAAAGCTCTCGAAAGAAGGCATTCACAAGCAATTAGTCATTTATAGCCATCAGAACTAACTATTGCAGTTAAAAAAAAAATCAATCATCGCAGAGCATGCATGCGGATTCGGTGATCAAACAAAGTTGAAACACTTCAAATGAATTAAAGTAGAATAAATACAGTGCCTTCAGAAAGTATTTACACCCCTTGACGTTTGCCACATTTTATGCTACAGCCTGAATTTAGATTGGATTAAATCCAAAAATTTTATCACTGATCTATACAAAATACCCCATAATGACAAAGTCAAAACATATTTTTCGAAATTTTTGCAAGTTAATTAAAAATGAAAATCTGAAATGTCTTGCGTCAATAAGTATTCAACCCCTTTGCTATGACACTCCAAATTGAGCTCAGGTGCATCCAATTTCCCTTGATCATCTTTGAGATGTCTCGACAACCTAAGTAGAGAATGTCTCAAGGATGTCGGGATTCCTCCAGATTTCTTTCAGTTTCGTGTAAACAGCAGTATACATGACTGTTTAAAAAGGTAATCATACTGTTCATGTTTGTTGTTTATAATTTTATTTTACTTCTGGGTGGCCTCTTCTTGTTCCTCGTTTTCAAGCCCCATGAAATTCCGCAATAAGCTATTTATTCACATTGTTTCTTTTAAGGAGGAAAAACTGCTTGGGGAGAGTGGATATTTTAATACTAATATTATTTTGTAATAACAATAATATCATGCCATTATTATTAGTGTTGTTATTAGTTTTGTTATTAGAAGCAGCCTTGGAAAAACGCTACAATTAGCTATCTTAGCATGGATATACACCTTAACACGGACTTTGCACATCCACCTTAGGGAGGGGGGCAAATGAAGTCGCTACAACCGTCATAATGTGACCCTTAGTCCTTCTGTCAAGTGTGATTGAGATTGGATAAGTAACGATCGAATGTGTCATGGTCAATAAACTGTCAGACAAACGACAGGCAGACAGACACCAAATTGCATATTTTAGTATGATGGATAGCAAGGTTAGAGGTACACCAAGTGTTATGTTCTCCACTTTTCCTTCAGAGTAGTCATCTGGAATGCTCAGACCATTATTGAGGAATAAAACTGTTGGAAAACATTGATTTTCCTTTTGAAATGCTTTCAGGTTGCACTAATGACACCAAACAGACAAAGCGGATTTATTCACACTGGTTATGAAAACAACATTTGACAAAGAATATCAATGCTTTCAAAGAATGCATGGTTATTTCGCCTTTAAATTGGTAATGTGGTGTGGCTTTGAAGAATGATACAACTATGCCATTATCAAATTGAAAACTATTGACAAAAAGCGGGGGATAAGTTAGAAACTCAATCATATGAATGCAGAGTCAGTGTACATCATCATGAGATGTTAAAGAAACCCAGAGTACATGAACAGATGACCCGATGTAGAGTGAAGAAGAATCTTATTACTGTCAGCCAAATTCACCAAAATGACTCGAGGACTCCTTTAACGACCCACCGATAACTGTCTTTCTCTAAATCACAGATGGGCCCCTTTAATCAAGACTCAGAAGTAATTCTCAATTTTACTTTTGCTCCAATCACTGTACAATGCTTATCCTTTTTCTCATGATTCGTCTTAATTGGACACACTGCATTTCATGAAAGAGATTAGTGAAGACTCTCTAATATCTCTTTTGCTTTTGACACAGTTTCATACCTTTCTCTGATGAATTGGCTTTCTACAGAAGGCCTTTACTAATATTTGGAAGATCTTTCTTATACACACAAATGAGAAATTCAACAAACTAATCAGGAGTATAGAATAATCAACCACTGACAAATTTTGATCTTCCTGTGATTGCTGTGATCATCCCATGATTTGCAATTTATTTTGTTGCCGATACTGAAATATTTGTTTGTAAAAAGAAGAGCAAAGCCTCATATAAAAATCATATCAAATAACAACCACACCTCTTGCAGAAAGAGTACCTTGGGAAGTTGTTCAATCAAATAATTAATTTGTGCTCACACAGCATTTTGGTCTGTACCTGATTTTCGATGGTTTTCCCAAAAAAAGGTTTGGATTTGTGATCCTCCAACCAGCTTTGAATAATGTACACTCACTGGTGTGTCCTGCTGACTAAGCATGAATTATCTGGTGCTGCAGAGACGTCATCGGATCAAATGTCTCAGAGGTCATGTGTGAGAGAGTTCTCTCCCTCTGCTGCTTGTTCTTGTGCATGTGGCATGTCACAGACAACTTGGTGGTGATTTAATTATGTAAATACATATACAAGGGTACTTTGTGTTGCGAGCCTAAATATAGGCATATTTAGACTCACTGATTCCAAAGTGGTCTCCGGTACTGAACTGCTAATTACAGATGGGCCTCTTTTATCAATTCTCATAACTGATTCACCATTTTAATTTTGCTCCAATCACCGTATAATGCTTGTCATTTTTCTCATGTTGATTCATCCCAATCAGACACACTGCATTGTATGAAAAAGATGAGTGAAGATTATCTGATACATCTTGTTCTTTTGACACAGTTTCACACCCAACTCTGATCCCTTAGCTTTTGACACAAGGCCTTTACTAACGGCTGGAAGAATTTGCTTATGCTCAAGAACAGCAAATTGAAATAAGTACGATGGAGTGTATAATATTCAACCATTGTCCGATTATATGGTGCAGATCTCATCCTTTAAATTCAAAGATGGTTATATTTACAATGTGATTTGATAGAATGTTTCCGACTTGTTAAAAAGAACAGCAACATCAATAGAATCCTAGTTTTGATTCCGATTTCAAAAGCACCTACAGCTCACATCTTCAAAACATCATGCCAACTCTAGGGAATTGCAAAGCCAATAAGACACTACAAATAGTGACACTTCCATTGCCTAGGATATATAGGCTCTAAGTTTATTTGTGTAGTGCATCAGGATGAGATTTAAGCTTTGGGTCTTTCGCTCAATTCCTCTTTAAGCTTCGTCATTAAAATATTGTTAATTAAGTTGAAAAAGCCTCACAGCAAAATTAATTGACAATGTGGCTGATTCTTGAATCAGAAAGGTAAGCAATAACTTCAAGAGTTGACGTGTTCTTTGAAATCACTCTGTTTTGTCATTTTCTTTGCAGTTGAGTACAAGTGTCATTATAAGATTCATATAGTTTTTTTTTCATTTTGAAACAAAAGGAAAATTTCACAACTGAAGAATAAAAGATCTGATCAAATTCAAAATTTTAAACTCAGTCTTCTTTAAAACAAAATACACCAGTAAGCAGCAAATGTAACTTCATTCAATTTTCCAGGATAGCCTTGTCCACGATAGGTGGTGAAAAACATGTGATGTCACACACTTGGATATGAGGAACCCCAAGCAGCTTGCATCTGGAAAAGAATAATACTTTGAAGTTTAGCTTTTAATACTTTCATGACAATTAATTATGGCCTTGTGAGTTGTGGTTATGACAATGTGTATTACATTAATCTATACTAATAATGGTCAATGTGTGTGTGTGTGTGTGTGTGTGTGTGTGTGTGTGTGTGTGTGTGTGTGTGTGTGTGTGTGTGTGTGTGTGTGTGTGTGTGTGTGTGTGTCCTCCATAACTCCAAAACCATCAAACCTAGCAGCCTGAAACTTTGCATGCATACTAAGAAAACTCCAAGGAAGTGCAAGAGTGAAAATTGGGGGTTTGGGTTAATTAAAACAGCTCCTTTTGAAGATAATTAACCTCCTTATTTAATTATCCCTTCATCAGGCCTTCCTCAGCCACCTCACTCTCTGGGGTCTCAAGGCGTTTGCTGGGTAACCTCGCTGTTGTCTGAAGCCGCCATGTTTTTTGGCTTGCACAACCATACCTAGACTTGAAACAGGCCACAACGATTTCTCAACAATGAAGCTTTTGTTTTTTCACTTTCTGTACTCATATTATCGAATGCCTGTATGCATCACTTTTGTAATTGTTAAAGTTTTCATATTAGGAGCTTGGAGCAATTTCATGCATTTCATGAGACGATTTTCCACAATCTACTCTCACAGACTAATTAAAGTGTATCATCAAAATATTATTTCGGTTTTGAGGATCGGATATTGTACTGACTAAATATATGTCGAAATCTTTCGTGAAATATGATAATTTAAAGAAATAACGAGTCTTATAACGAAGGCGATCCACCTATTAACTTTAAGCAAGCAAGGCTATGTTCCTTCCTTCTCCATAGATACACAAGATAATGTGAAATTTCCAACGCATTAAACTTACCTTTTTCTACTGTTTGGAGAATTATATTCCATCCATCGGGATCATACTCTGTGCAGAGCGTTGGTGTTACGTAAGCAGTCTCCTTGGCGATTGAGCACAATCCTGCATGGGTCACCACTCCAATACAGGATAACAGCAATCTTGCACTCATTTTGCGGACCTCGGAAATATGACAGGCAGAGTCAATCCCACCTGGTATTAATTCAACAGCTGAGTTGGATTTGAACTCATGAATGCAAGGATCCCAAGCCCACCACCCCAAACTTTATGCCAACACCAGGCATAAAATTATATTGAGTGAACAAAAAATTTAGGAACGTGCCAAAATTAACTAGCTTCATTGAGCTACATGATTTAATGAATTCACTGCTGGACCTCATGCCCTGTCCCCCAGAGCGACTGCCAATCCAAAGCGTTAGCCAGAATTGTGTCTATATTTTCAGAGGTTTAGCGAGGTGCTCTACAGGGAATCTATGCCTGATGTTAGCTTAATGGTTAGGGTGGTGGGCTTTGCGTCCGAGGGTCCTGAGTTCAAATCCCACTCAGCTGTTTAATTAATACCAGGTGTGGATAACTTGGCCTGACATCCTTCTGAGGTCAGCAAAATGAGTGCCAGCATGCTTAGTATACCGTCAGCATGGTAATCCATCCAGGATTGTGCCCAATAGCCAAGGAGACTGCTGAAGCAGCACCAACGCTCTGCACAGAGTATGGTCCCATTCACCTCCTCATCTCTTCTACAGGAAATCAAAGCAAATCTGGTGAAAAACGGACGTTAAAAAAAGTTCTAACATTTTAAAACATTCGAAAAGCCAAAAAAATCTGAAAACCCACTCCGTGGGAGTACCTCCTGTGCAGCTGCCCTACGAAGGGCAGCTCACTGGATGATGGGATTGGGGCAAAGACTTTGGGACCCCCAATCTTTGATGATAGGAGGGAAACCATGGGGTAAGCTTCCCGGGTCAGATTGCGGTAATGGGTGTCGGAATGGTGCTGAGGTGTCGTCCACCAGACGATGGTCTCCTTGGGTTAAGCTGAGGTGGTCCCTTTGGGTGGGTGCCTGGACTGTTCCATCCCAAAGAGAGGATGGTCACCTGCCTCTGTTATCATCTGAGCTCAAGCGTTTGGACATTGGTATTGCAGCACTCTCTGAGGTTCAGAGACCGGATTGTGATGAGATCATGGCAGGTGGTTACACCTTCCATTGGTCTGGTCACCCTGATTGTTACCATCCCCAAGGAGTTGCTGTGGCTGTGTCCAAAAAGCTGTCTCCAATGATAATTGAGGTAATATCGGTCAACGAACATATTATGAGAGTTGGGAGTCATCACTCCTTGGGTGTCAATTCGCTGCTCTCAATATATGCTCCGACTGAGGTGATTGATCTCACCACGATGGACGCATTCTATGCCACGCTCGAGTCTGTGGTTGATCAGTGCCCCAGGCAAGATACTCTTCCAGTCTTGGGCGATTTCAATGCATCGACTGGAACTGATAGGGATGATTATGAGATGTGGGTTGGTCTCCATGGGTCTGGAACTTTGAACCAGAATAGCAATAAGGTCATGGACTTAGGGTAGCTGGTTCATGGTTTCAGCACCCATAGGCTCATCGCTGGACTTGGTAATCCAACTCTGGCGATGTGGCAAAGGAGATTGAGCATGTGCTTGCTGATGGTCAATGGTGGATAATCCAGAACTGCAGGGTCTACCAGAATGCTCAGTTCCTCAATACTAACAGCTTTGTAGCTTCTCTGGAGTTTCAGCTTAAATCCTGGAGAATGGTACGATCCCAGCCTTGGCTGTATGTTGGTAAGCTCAAGGATTAGAGGCCAGCTGAGGGGTTTGCGAACAGGCTGAGAGGAGATTTGGGGGGTCTGCATGCTTTGGGGGATTGTGAAGAGTTGTGGAGTGCCTTCAAGACCACCGTCCTTGATGTTGCTGGTAGATGTCTTGGAACTCACCATTAGGCGAAGAAGAATTTTGTCTCTCAAGGGACACTGGATACCATTGACCAGAGTTGCAGGGACAGGCTGAACGACAGAGCTGAGCTGTTCAGGGAGCTTTGGCATAAAACTGTACGTGCACTCAGGGTGGACAAGGAGGCCTATGTGTGAGGAATCTGTGAGGGGGTAGAGCATCACCTGTGGTTAAGTGAATCTCATCCTGCTTTCATAGGTATTTGCTCATTGCTTTGCTCCAAGCCCAACCCTTGGAGTACTGCAGTTAGAGTAGAGGGTGGTAGGCTCTTGACAGAGGAGTCCGAAGTGAAGGCCTGCTGGGCCAGTTACTTTGAGCGGTTGTATCAGGCTGATCCACCAGCTGTCGAGTTGGAGGTCAGGGTTGTGACAATCGCAATTGCTGTGCCCCCAATCAGCTGGTTCACCTTCGTTTGTGGAAACACAGGCTGCAGTGAACTGGTTGAAATGGGGTAAAACTCCAGGGATCTGTGTCATCCATGCTGAACTTCTCAATACTGGTGGAAATGCTGTACTCATGTCGTTGTATGCAGTTCTGTGCACTGCCTGGAGCACAGGCATCATCCCAACTGACTGGAAGAGGGGCCTTGTTGTCCCTCTCTGGAAAGGGAAGGGTGATCGCCAAGACTGCAACAACTACCGAGGTGTGACGCTGCTCTCATTGCTGGGCAAGGTCTTTACTCAGATAATTATTGAAATGGTTCGCCACTATCTGCTTGAGTACCAGCATCCAGAGCAGTCATGGTTTATGCCAAAGAGGTCAACGATTGACTGTGTCCTTGCTCTTCAGGTCCTCACCAAATGCAGATGAGAGTTTCGGCAGGGGCTACTTGCAGCCTATGTTGATCTCTGTAAAGCGTTTGATTCAGTGAATCAGGATGCCCTCTGGAGGATTCCTGGTCTTCGTGGGGTGTCACCTAAACCGATCAATCTGATGTCTGAACTATACTCTGGTACTGAGAGTGCTGTGAGATGTTGGGTTACCATCTCTGACTAATTTCCAGTTGTTACTGGCATTCTTCAGGGGTGTTTACTGGCCCCCACACTTTACAAATCTTGTATGGACTGGATTCTGGGGAGGATGATGGAGAGACCAAGCTGTGGTGCATCGTTTGGGAAAATCAAGATCTCTGACCTTGATTTCACAAATGATGCAGTCATCTTTGCGGAGACTTTAGATATCATTTTGGGGACTTTTGAGTTGCTGAATGAAGAGTTGGAGCCGCTGAGATTATGGGTTTCCTGTTTCAAAACTAAAATCCAGGCTTTCAATGACATCTCAGATGCTGCAGTCTTGTCTGTATCTGTTTGTGCTGAGGATGTTTAGATCATGGAGAGGAGATGGAGCCGCTGAGATTATGAGTTTCCTGGTTCAAAACTAAGATCCAGGCTTTCAATGATATATTGGATGCTGCTATCTTGTCTGTATTTGTTTGTGCTGAGGATGTTTAGATCACGGAGAGATTCACTTACCTTGGTAGTGATATTCATGTCTGCTTGCTGTGAGCCAGAGGTAAACAGATGTCTGGGTTAGGCCTGGGGAATCATGGATTTATTGGATCATGTGGCGTGGCGCTGCTGGTACCTGTTGCGGGAGGATGAAACTCCGAGTCTTCAGGTCCTTTGTGCTTCCAGTCTTGCTCTATGGATGTGAGACTTGGTCTCTGACTGAGATGGGTTCTGAGATGGCATCTTAATTCATTTGGAACCAGGTCTCTTTGGAGAATCCTTGGCTCTCGCTCATCCAATTTTGTGTCCAATGAGCGGTTGCTGAGAGAGACTCAAATGTGATTTGTTACCTGCATAGTGCGTGAGCATCAGCTGATTCTGTATGGACATGTAGCTCATTTTCCTGACGCTGATCCTTCTCACCAGATTCTCTCAGCGAAGGAGTCTCGTGAGTGGAGGAGGCCAATGGTCCAATCAGGTGCCTTGTTGATCAGCATCTCAAGATCAGTAGCTTGCTGATCAGCATCTCAAGGAGATGGGGATTGGCCAGACATCTGCCTGGGGGATGGTCAGACGGAGGCCCCTAGAGTACCGGAAGAAAGTGGAGGCAGCAAACCCTGCTCCGGCGCATGCTCCGATACCTGACCTCACCTGACCATGAGCGACCATGAGTTCGTGCTCCGTTACCCTGAGCGAGTGATTCATGCTCCGTGACCCTGAGCGAGTGATTTATGCTCCGTGACCCTGAGCAAGTCATTCGTGCTCCATCACCCCGAAAGAGTGGTTCATGGTCCGTCACGCTGAGCGAGTTGTTGTGAAATAACTCCCCATTTCCGAGCCATTTTCCATATTAACCTGTTTTCTAATTTTCAGGGCCAATTTTTTTTTCACCTGTCTCACGCAGCTGTTTATCAAGATTAATGTTTTTGAACATATCCCTGAAATGTCCTTTTAATGCACCATTGTTTTTCAGTGAAAGCTACTCATGGTTTTTGGGTTGTTACTGATATCAGCCGTGTGTGTGTGTGTGTGTGTGTGTGTGTGTGTGTGTGTGTGTGTGTGTGTGTGTGTGTGTGTGTGTGTGTTGTTCATAAAGCATCACTCTGCCTCTCTCTCTCTCTCTCTCTCTCTCTCTCTCTCTCTCTCTCTCTCTCTCTCTCTCTCTCTCTCTCTCTCTCTCTCTCTCTCTGTGTCTGTCCTTGCTCGTCCCCTTCCCAATACAGTGCAGCACCCTTCTTCCACACCTCTCTCACTCTCCTCCACTCTCTCTGTCTCTGGACATATGCAGATGGTGGTTATATCTGGACGGTGTTTGTCTCTGGACATGTTCAGGTGGTGTTTATGTCCGGATAGGAGTTTGTCTCTGGACATGTCCAAGTGGTGTTTGTCTCTGGTAAGCTTGGCTCGAGACGCTTCCAGGTGGTGTTTATCTCTGGACACGTCCAGGCGGTGTTTGTCTCTGGACGGGTCCATGTGGTGTTTGTCTCTGGACGTGTCTGGGCGGTGTTTGTCTCTGGATGTGTCCGGGTGGTGTTTGTCTCTGGATGTGTCCGGGTGGTGTTTGTCTCTGGTAAGCTTGGCTCGAGACGCTTCCAGGTGGTGTTTATCTCTGGACATGTCCAGGCGGTGTTTGTCTCTGGACTGGTCCATGTGGTGTTTGTCTCTGGACGTGTCCGGGTGGTGTTTGTCTCTGGTAAGCTTGGCTCGAGATGCTTCCAGGTGGTGTTTATCTCTGGACGCGTCCGGGCAGTGTTTGTTTCTGGATGCGTCTGGGTGATGTTTGTCTCTGGATGCATCCAGCCACTGTTTGTCTCTGGACACGTCCAGGTGGTGTTTTTCTCTGGACGTGTCTGGGCTGTGTTTGTCTCTGGATGTGTCCGGGTGGTGTTTGTCTCTGGACACGTCCAGACGGTGTTCGTCTCTGGATATGTCAGGAAGATATTTAACACTTCACTGCACATCTGCCTTCCCTTCCTCTCACCCCACACTGTCTTCCATTCCTCCACCCTTCCTTGATCCCCCACCCTTCCTTGATCCCCCACCCCTCCTCAAGATCCCCCACCCCTCTTCACTCCCCCTCCCTACTCTCTCCTCTCTGCCCGCTCTCCTCTCTCTCCCCACTCTCTCTCCCCCACCCCTCTCTCCCTCTTACCCCCTCTTTTTCTCCCTCTCCCCTCTAGTACTTTCGTCAGTGAAGTGACGGGTGGTATTTGGTCATAAGACATATGAAAGAGATGGAATTAGAAAAACCAGATTGTGATGTATCCTCTTTTCCATTGTAACCATTAGATCCTCTTTTCACATCAAACTGAAAGCAATTATTATAACCACAACTTGTCTTTCTGCATCATTAATTGCAAATGTCATATAGTAATTGAAATGTTGACTATTGCTTTCACCAGTTGCAAAATTAGGTTATAAAGTTATCGAATAAGTTTGCCAAGTTTGTGTACTTTTCCAATCAATAATTGTAAAAATAAGAATATCCAGCTTGTCCTGGTCCAGGGTAATTCTTTCATGTAGGAAGGAGCCTTAAAAAAATGGGATGTTGCATTCTTTTCGAGCTGATTCTTTTGAAGGCTGAGGTTTAATGCTGGATAATGTGTGGGATGCAATCTCTGCTGTTTTCATGATGATGTTCGTAATGAGGCACTGTTATGTCTTTTATTAAGTGATCAGACAAGGGTTAGATCCTGTTTTAATCAATTTAGCAAGAATTGTCTGTCAGTATTTATAACCCTCCTGTGCTCATTTTGTTTCCATATAATTTTTCTGAAACTTGAAAATGCATGTCATTCATGAAATACGTAATTTGCTTCAGCAAGAAAGATCATGGATATGAATGTGGACAGCTGAGATTTTGGTCATTTGTTTTTAATGAGCAGGCTATATATTTTTTTTAATTGAGGAAAACCAACCATTTATATTTTATTTTGTCCTTGTGTGTTTTTTTTTTTGTGGAATGTGAAGTGATTAATAATTTATAAGCACAATAATATGTGCTAAAGAAAATAACATGCTCGTAATGAGTTTATAAAAACAACTGACTTCCTCATAATAAAGGAGGGCACATAAAATTCATTCAAGATGAGAGAGTATATTCCTGGAAAGGTAGAGATAGCATTCACAAACTCAGCCTCAATTTAGTATCTTTCAAACAAATTGTGAAGGTGCAGACTCTGCTGGTTGATTCACATCTAAGATGCTACTTTGGCATTGCATTACTCACCACTCCCTCCCCCTTCCCAACATAAAGGCAGGGATATAGAATTCGGCCAACACATAATTGCCACTCTTGAAAAAAACACGTGGAATCATTTACATTGGCTCATAAATGCTAGCAGGTCCAACAGTCAACTTCAAACCTGGCCTCCAAAGCCAGTCGCCGACTGGGCATCCTCTATCGTGCAAAGTCCTTCCTCGGCCCACCTGAGCTCCTGACCACATACAAAGCTTTTGTTCGCAGTCTGATGGAGTACTGCTCTCCCCTATGGGCTGGTGTGCCCACCTCTCACCTTTCTCTGCTCCACACTGTGGAAACTAATGCATTTAGGATCATTGGTATCTCCTGCGGTGACGTTGTCTTTGGGCCTCTCACTCTCTCACCACAGGCAGGTCGGTGATCTTTCTGTCTCCTCCCGTCTCCTCTCCGGTCTCCCCGCCCTGTCTGCGATATGTCCCCCTGTATTTCAGCAGGGCGCTCAGGGTCCGCCATCAACCCCTTTCTGGTAAAATTACCAAAATCACGAATCACTGCTCACCTTCACTCTTTCATTCCTCTTTCTTTCCACCTTTGAAATTAACTCCAACACTCTCTTCAATCCCATTCTTCCCTCCAGATCTTCAAAACAGCTGTTCTCCACCACCTCTTATCTTCTCCCATACAAAATCACGATCTTTTCTACCCCCGTTAATCCACCCAAATCGACCTCCTTCAAATTCCCTGCTGTCTTTCCCAAAATTTCCCTGTCGTGTAAGGTCCTGAAAGTCCCTGTGGTGACCATCTTGTTAACCCCATGTACCCTGCCCCATCCCTCTCCTTTCCACAGATCTAATGTCTCTGTTCGCGCTGTTTTGTCCTTCCCTCTCCCGCTCCTCTTGTCTCCTGCCCCCCCTTGTTGTGCATTGTGTGTTAGCTCTCATACGAGCCTCGACAATGTATAAAATTAAATAAAAAGCCTCCTTCCCTGAAAAAGAATGGAATGCACTGTATTGTGAAACAAGATCACAACAATTTGTAGTTGGAACGTTTTTTTTTTCCCACAAAATCTAAAGCTCATCATGAAGCTGCCACACACACCTCACACACATGGATACACTGACAAAGACACGAGATAGAATACAGGACTGCAAGATGAGACAAACACAGCCACTGAGCTTGAGGAAAGTGCCTTCACTTTCCTGGGATCTCTGAGTTCAAGTGATGCCACAACAATGGCGCTGCCTTTCTCAATGTACTCAGCGAGGTATTCTCTAAGGAGGAATTCCCTCCTTCCCATGGAAACCAACCTATTAGGCTATCAACAGTGGGTGAGGATGTAGCTAGAAAATTTGTTTTGTTCCACTGATCAGGGGGCTACTTAATTAAACCAGATTCTGGTAGCCAGTGACCATGTGTACCCTGTGTTAAAAGTTATCCACGCAAAACCCTGCAGTATTTTCCCAGCATCCATCCAAGCATACACTATATGGACAAAATGACTCATTTTGGGTTAGCGTACCAACTTTACACCCCATTATCTGCAGCGTCTGTCATGCCTCAGTCTCCCATTGTGGTGGACGAGTAGTAACCGATATTTCCTAGAAATTCCCAACATGTGGGATGTGTTGCCATTATTATCACAGAGCAAGGCAAAGTAAAAAACGACACTTTGTTTGATCACGGCAAGGAGAAGTTACACGTTGTACCAACTTTAGACCCCATTATCTGCCAATTCCGTCATGCCTCAGTCTCCAAACTTGGTGGGCAAGTAGGCATCGGTACTTCTTATAAATTCCCAACGTTTGTGATGCGTTGGCCAAAAATAACTGGCATATTGAGTACATGATTTGTTGGGTACAAAAACATGACACCCATTTTGCAAAAACAAAACAAATAATGAATAAAAAGGCCCTCCTTCCTTTGAAAAAAAAAAATCTGGACGAACAACTTTAATATATATATATACATATATATATATATATATATATATATATATATATATATATATATATATATATATATATATATATATATATATATATGCCCTTACCATGATCCACCTCATATTTGCAAATTCATCACAAGTACATCTTCCTCTTCTGAAACTTGCTTGCTCACCGGCATTTCTCATTTCATTAAGTTTTCTATTCAGTGTTGAATGATCTTCCATACTAACAAATGTCAGTGTGTGTGTGTGTGTGTCCTCCATAACTACAAAGCCATGAAACCTAGCAGCCTGAAACTTTGCATGCATACTAAGCGAACTCCAAGGAAGTGCAGGACTGAAAATTGGGTGTTTGGGTTAATTAAAACACCCCTTTTGAAGATAATTAACGGCCTTATTTAATTATATCCTTTATCAAGTGCATACTCGGACACCGCTTGCTATGGAGTCTTAAGGCGTATCCTCGTTAACGTTGCTGGGGTCTGATGTGCCAATGTTTTTGGCCTGCTCAACCATGCCTTTACTTGAACAGGCCGCAACGATTTTTTAACAACAAAGTTTTTTTTTCACTTTCTTCACTCAGATTATCGAATGCCTGTTAATAATAGCTACAAATCACTGGATACATCGCAATGCTTATAAACACCCGGAGACTTCAGCATTCATTGCTTTATTTCATTTTGGCACGTGCGCTCACCGCGAGAATCTCTTAAATAGCAGAATTACAAACTGCAAGCTCCAGAATCGAACTTACAAGCAGTTTCGACTCCAAGTAAAGTGATCATTTGTCCAATTCAAACATCTTTGACATTTTAGGTGCCTCTTGAGTCCGGGAGGTGTATGTTCAATATGACGGTTTGGTGATTGCTAATCATGTGCCAAGCGAGCCGTTTCTTATCAAACGTTTCCTTGGAGTGCTTAAGCCACTTGGTGAGGACTCTACAATATTCACACTGTCACTGATTACTGTACGTTGATTGACTTGAACAAAGTTCAGGGATCACTCGCATGCGTTCTTAGCCACATGTTGTTCTGCAGTGCAACATGCGGTGACTGGCTCACTGAAAATGTGAGATTTTCCACGACGTTTTTCAGCAATCTTCCATTATATGACCCATCACTTTAGCATAGATACATACAAATAAAAATTAAACGTTTCCTTCTTTTTTAAAAGTTTCTTCAGCCGTTTTGCTTGGTGAAGCTGCTTGGCATGCTTTAAGTTTCAATGGCAATTCCGCTATTCTATGGTAGGAAGACAAAATAAATTATTTGATCACAATGACTAAAAAATGTTTTTAGTTATGAAATAATGAATCGATATATCATGGCAGGAAAGCTGATAGGTATGCATGCTTGCTCTGTGTAGCCTATGTTCAAATCCCAATAAACTGTCATCCCGATGTTTCACAAGCAGGGTGATTCATCAATGTGTGTGCCGTCTCTTGGATAGATGACAAATTGGGCATCCTATCTGCCAGAATCCCTCACCCCCTCCTTCGCTCACCCATCCCCCTCTTTTCCCCCTCACCTCTCTGCTTCTCTCACCCCTATCCCACCCCTCTTTCTCTCTCCCAACCCTACCCCCTCTCTCCCACCGTTTTCCCTCTCTCTCAGACCCCTCCCTTCCACCCTCCCCTTTCCTCTTCCCTCCCTCTATCTCTCTCCCACCATCCCCCCTGCTCTTCAACCTTTCCTCTCTGTTGAGGGGAATAGCATTGTATGAATGAGATTTGGAATGAGATGACCGGTGGGGTGCAAAGGTTGCTGTATGTACAAAGTGATACTTCACCATTGAGAGAAGGGGTTAAATATGATATATAGCATGATATTTCCATCATTTATTGGGCCTGATATGTTCTATTAGATCAGGCATTGTGTGGCGGAGGGAGGTATGCACTCCACCGAGTGCCCTTCTAGTTTAGTTCTATTTTCCAGGTCGTACGTGGTTGGAGTTGGTTTTTTTTTTTTTTACACCTTTCACACTTTGATTTGTGGCTTTGCCACAAGTAGTTCATGATATGTCCCACAGTCTGTGCCTGGTGGAGTATTTGCAGACTGCACAACACTTCATCATAATCTATTGATTAGAATGTAGTCAATATGTTTTCTTTGTTGCCCATCAGGTGAAGCCCATGTGTACATGGACTTGGGTTGTTTGAACACTTGGGCTATGTGAACCAAGTGCTTGCAATTATGAGATCATTCTCCACATAGAACTCCAGCATTCACATCCCTGGCTCATTTTGGATATCAAGTTAATGCTTTCCTGCAATCAATCTATCATGCACTTGCTTCACCAATTTTTGTCTTTGTCTTCCATAATAATTGAAACTTCTCCTTCAAGCACCTGTTATATCATTTCTTGCAACTTTCCATCAAACTCCTCCACACTTTCTTTTATCTACTCCAGAAGTTGGGACATATATCTGAATGATGGTGGCATTCACTGCATGTTCTTTCAACCTCGCTGATATTAACCTATCATTGACTGAGTTATATCCCAGTAATGACTGCCATATTCTTAATACAAATCACTGCCATGGTCATTTCATGTCGCATATATGTTTGTGTTGCCCTGTCCTGTCCTGTCCTGTGTTGTCACTGACCTACTCCCTCAAACTTTTGTGAAATTGCACCAAATTTCTGGGCTGCACCTACCTCTCCTGTGTGTATGTCCTTTGGGTTTTTTTTTTTTAACTTAAATCCTCAATTTCAATTGCTTATAAAAATGTAATATCAAGAATATTACAAATACATTTTCAAAATAAATATTTTAATTCTGCTTGGTGTAAATTGTGACAACACGGCAACTCACGTACTTATCCTCAGTTAAAACAAGCCGGTCTCTCGAACGACGTATGGTGAAGTGTTGAGTATTGCACAGCGGGAGGTGTTTTGAATTACGTGGTGGTGTGTTTTTAATAACATGGTGGTTACATGTTGGTGAGGTGTTTTGAATAACATGGTGGTTATATGTTGGTGGTGTTTTGAATTACGTGGCGGTGTTTGCCCCACTTTCGCCACGCGAGCCGATCCATGCTAGTTTCATATACATGATTTAATCACTGCCATGCCATTTATTTTACATGTTTCGTGACGAGAACAGAACACTTTGTAATCATAAACATACTTCTGTTTCCAGTTGCCTGGTCATGGTTGCATCTCTGGGTCCTCCAGGATATGTCTGCCTCCAAAAAGCTAAGGAATCATTCTGAATGTGTCTGTGCTGCCGTAGATTTCATGTTCTCTAGCTGCTTCTGTCAATTCTTCTTCATATCGCGTGCTCACTCATTTGTATTTTTATTTATTTATTTTTTTGTGCTCATTATACTTATTTTGATTCTCCGTCTCAGGATCGGAGAGTTTTTGGGCCTACACGTTTTTATGTTTTGTTGTTGTTTTTTTGCCATACCCATGACCTGTCTCCATTTATCTCTGTACCATGATCCACCACCCTCACTTTAATTCCTTCCTTATACCTTCTGCTTTTATAAAAGACAATTATTCTTCCTATTCTTCTTCTTCTTCCTCCTCCTCCCATCTCTCCCCATCAACTTAAACCTCTTTAAACAACAATTTTAAAATATTTTATCTTCCAACATACTTGCTTCCAAATACATTCCTCAAAGTCTGCTTCCTATTTCACTCCCTCTCCATCTCTGCATGACACACAAACTTGTGCCTCATCCACCATCAAGTATATAGTGCACCGTCATTCTCAGTGCCCTTAATCATCATCGTTGCCAATGTCGAAGAAAATTTCCTCTTCAGGCATTTTTTTTTTTTTTGTATACCTTGGTCGAGGCTCGTATGAGAGCAAACACACAACTCACAGCAAGGAGGCATGAGACAAGAGGGGCGGGAGTGGAAGGGACAAAACAGTGGGGAACAGACACATTAGGTGAACTGTGGAAGGGAGAGGGATGGGGATGGGACGGGGAACATGGCGAAGAGAAGATGGACATTTCAGGGACTTTCAGGAAGGAAAGCAGGAGAAATGAAGGAAGTGGGCTTGGGTGGATTATTGGGGGTAGAAAAGATCGAGGATTTGGATGGGGGAAGATAAGAGGTGGTGGTGAACAGCTGTTTTGAAAGCCTGGAGGGAAGAATGGGAAAGAATAGAGTGAGGAAGTTTATTCCAAAGGCGGGAAAAAAGGTGAATGAAAGAGTGAAGAGTCAGAGATGCGATTTAACACAATTCTTGATGGATGCAATGAAGGCGAATTCAGAGAATGGAGAGAAGAAGCGCTGTAATCGTTGGATATTTTAGGCAAGGAATGAAGGAGAGGTCGAAATGAGAGCAGTCTGTTAAAATAGCAGAAGAGTAGTGCATTGTGAAACAGTAAAGAGTACCACATGTGTGAGAGAGTAAGATGAAGCATTATAAGATCGTTTTTGTTGTTAAAAATAATGTATGAGAGAGTTCAACAGATTAGGTCATGGAAGTGTAAAAAAAAAAAAAAAATCGAGGAAGAAGACGAGGAGGAAGTTAAGAGGAAGAAGAATTGGGAGGAGAGCGTGTTGTTGTTGTTGTTGGGTATATATATATATATATATATATATATATATATATATATATATATATATATTTTTTTTTTTGTTGTTAATATTAATGTATGAGAGAGTTCAACAGATTAGGTCATGGAAGTGTAAAAAAAAAAAATCGAGGAAGAAGACGAGGAGGAAGTTAAGAGGAAGAAGAAGAAGCAAAATCGGGAGAAGATGAGCGGTGTTGTTGTTGTTGTTGTTGTAGGGTATTTTATTTTATTTTATTTTATTTTATTTTATTTTTTTGAGATAAGAAAGAGATTAGTTGGGAGAATGGGGGATGTTTGGAAAGTGGGGAGGATCAAAATTGAAGGTAATGGGGAGGATAGAAATTGAAGGTAATGGGGAGAAAAAAAAAAACAAACAAACAAAAAAAAAACGATCGAACACCGAGTGGAACCGGTAGGCCTCAAGTCTAGGCCTAGGCCTCAAGCATAGGTAAGAACGTCGACAAAAATACTCACAAAATAGCACGATTTTTGAAACAAAACCGAACTAGCAACACACAGTAACATGTAGGTGAGAAAATTAAACAGTTAAAACGGGACAAATAACAACCGGAAACTTAGCTTTGAGAACGTCAGCAGGGAGCCCCGAAGGAGACCTCTTGCTGCTCCAAAACCGGAACCGGAAAAAAATTTGTAATTGTTGCCAGCCCAAAGTGTGAATGAATGAAGTATCCTTGAGGTTGTCCATGTTTGGTTACCATCTCGTCTGATCTCCTCAGATAATTCTCTGGTTTTCTTTCTTTTCTCTATGCTCATTGCTTTCCACACAGTGACACAAAACAGCAGAATGACTCCTTTTCTCCTTTCAAACTGGTTGAATGAGTGATTTAAAAAAAAAATATTGCAGGTTCTGCAAACAGGTGAGTTAAATTCCAAAGTAAAGGAGAATCACCTGCTTAAAATCTAATTATTTCTAACAACTTCTAAAAGGTGCCAAAAATATTGCCCGGACCATTTTAGGATTTCTGTGTGGAATAAGGTAAGATTTTGTAATTTTATTTACTGTTTTTTTTTATTGTTTTGTTCCACTGCAAACCAAAGAAATACATATGTGGATACCAAAATATATTTTTAATTTCAACAATTTTCTGGAAGAAATGGTGCATTATTTGATAATAGTGCAAGGGTGCCAATATTTTTGGCCATGACTGTATAGTTTTTGACACTATTACTCAATGGTGAAGAATCACTTAAAAATTCTACTCGGCGAATCTTCACAAAAATCGAATCATTTCGTCCTTGTTACACAACCAACCCCTGCACAAAATATTGCCCGAATCCATCCACAATGTTTTGAGATATGCTGTTGACAGACAGACAGGGTGAAAATATAACCTCTGTCCACCTTCAGTGGCAGAGGTAAAAAGGAATATTTTTCTGATTTGGAGAGATATGTCCACCTGGTATTTCAGTTCTTAGTGTTCCACAGGAAGCTGAAAGCTGTGGTGAAGTGATTGCTGCCATTCACAGATGTAGCCTGAAGCTCAGGCGAAGGACTGATGTTCTATCATCAACTAGATCATTAGGGTATGCCTTAATCTCTCAGGGAAAAGTCTACTTTTTGGTCATTTCTCTCAGCTTCATTGAAGTTGCCACGTTTTCTGGAGAGGATTGAGGGGTTACTCAGTTGTGATAGGCTGCCAAGGAGATTGCTTGTCGAGGGAGATATCAACCTCCATGTTGGCTGCCATACAAAGCCAGAGTTGAGAATGTTCAACACAACACAGTTTTGTCTTCTTTGAAATTTGAACAAGTAGTACAAGGATCTCGATATCGCTTGGGCATACCCTCGATCTTGTGATCACGAAGGTTGGTGACTGTCTTAAAATCATGTCATGTTGATCAAATCCAGCTCTCTGATCACCCCATGGTTCACTCTGTGTTGAACTTATTAAGACCACACTTGTGAAAGACGTGTTTGCTCTGCGAAGGTCCAAATTAATTGATCGAGCAACTAAAATGGGATTCATACCAGAAAGCTCTGACTATGATGCAAATGATTTTGTTTGGCAAAACAATGAAGCCTGCTATGAAGTTCTTGAGGTGTATGTTCCTGCAACAACTAAAAAGTGTTTTGTATGTCTGAAACCAAATAGGTACAGTATAATGACACTGTGAAGGAAGCTTGCTGAGCTCAACGATGCTCTGAGCGGCGATGGCATAAGACAAAATCACATGCTGATCACAGGATGTTCATCCAATCTCAGCTCAGATAAGGCCAGCGACCAGTGGTATATGCACACCTTTTTAAAGCAGTTCCGTGAGTTTTTTTTTGTATTAAATCCCAAAAGTCCTATTTTACCATTTTGTAACCATAATTTAATGAACAACTAAAATTATTCCTCTCGATTTATGCTTAATGAACACTGCAATCACTTCTCTCGGTTATTTTAATATCAGGTTGCATATTCATTCCTATTTGTTATGTTATCGATCGTTGTCAAAATCAGCAGTGTTTCCGTTAGCATGCAGCTCATTTACCGCTCGCCAAGCATCTTCCTTGATCCAAAGTGCTCAAGCGAGTACTGAAAAGGAACAGTGTTTGGTACATCTTAACAACATGGCCGTATTCAATGTAAACAATTTTACTGGATCCTCTTGTGACAACTTCCCCAAACAAATTTATTGTGTTGGCAGTGGTTACAGAGTAAGAGGAAGAGGGAAATAGGGAGTCTGAAGGAGAAACCATCCACCAACCTTATCTTTGGACCTCTCATTGTGCATTTTGGATGGGGGTGGAGGGGTTTGCATGTTTGTTGATCTTGAGGAATAAGGATGAAAAGTATGTTACAATAAAAGCATGAACTGCACACTTCAATACCTATGAGTACTATGGGACCCCGCTATTTGCGGGTGATACGTTCCTGGAAAATGTAGCGAATGTTGGGGCATTATTTTTCAATGGAAAATGGGGAATTGGTTCCTGTCGTTTCGTGATTCATGAGGGAAAATCAAAAATACCATGGAAAAACTGCGACTATGCCCGCAAAAAAAATTTAAAAAAATGCAAATATATCCACGAAAAACTGCGAGAATGCAAAGCACAGGGCTGCGAATATCAAAGCAGGTCACATTTTATAAACCGTGAATACGCAGGGGTCTGCGAATAGTGAATCCACAAATAGCCGGGTCCGACAGCATACATAACAGGGGTATGCCTCTGAACATTTCATTTGGTTGGAGTATTGTTTTGAATCAGACAATGGTGGCCATTTTTGTGAATATACAGAAGAACCTCTCTTCACCTTCTTAACGAAGCAAGCTCAGCAAATTATTGTAGTGGAAGCTTTTTCCAAAAACAAAAAGCTCACAACCGTGACAGCAATTGAAAATGAACACTTGGTGGCAACATCATCTCCTGCAGAAAGTGATATGGACCTTCATCTTGAACTTAAGGGTAAGACTGCTTCAGCATAGGCCTTCAATAATTATCAGTCCTGGAGGGAGAGGGGCGATTATAGGAATGTTTAAATACCGTTTATTTGCGAAAATTTTCAGAAAAATAGATCATCATACTATATATAATTTGGCATGGGTGTGTGTTTAACTTATATGTAGTTGCCAAAATTGAGAGAGAAAAAAAGCGGTCAGGTGGAAAAGGATCTGTGGTGCAAGGGAGTGAAGCGATCAAGTGGTGGAGGGACTGGGAGGAGGTGCACCCCCCCACCTCCCTTAGGAGGAAAATTTTGGAATTTGAAGCTTAAATTTATACATTCAAAGACACTCATAAGCAATAATTGTTTTCCTGTCTTTTTTTGGTTTTATTTAAAAGGTATAACTCCTGAATATGTTTTGAACTTTACATTGCACAGCGTGGCGCAGAACCGGCTGATGAATTTGGATATGCGATAAGTGAAGCACATAAGATTCATGTTCAAAGCTTGCAATTTTATTATTTATGGTAGATAACATCAGGAAGGTGGCTTCCACCAGTTACAGCACATTGTCTTAGATAAATTGTCCCACAACCCCAAACATGCCCACCCCACCCCTCGGACAGGAGAGCGGTCTGAAATGTCAGTCGGCTCTGCACCACCCTGTATAACTTATGTTGCAACAGATAAAATATAGGCTCAAATTTGAAGATAAACTTGGACTTGGCCATGCCCTACTCTCCAATACAGACTTCAAGTAGATCTACTGCCATTACCTCATGTCACTCTGGGATGCTTGTGCTTTAATCAAGCATGCTGAAAATTTTACGATGTACTCGCCATATGGCTCACACGTTCCGCTACGCTGGGAATAAGTTGTAGGCACGTTATGCGATCGTTGACACATGTCGACACAAGTTTCTTGTAAGTTACTCATAAGTCGAAACACGTCGAGGTAATGTTTAGCTTACCCGAAACTTATTTTCTCTGTCAAGGCACATTTTCTTTTTTTCTCCTTGGCTCCATGAAGGCACGTGACGGAATATCTGAAGTTGTTGTTGTTGTTGTTGTTGTTGTTGTTGTTTTTTATTTATTTATTTATTTATTTTAGTCTATCACGAATTTTAAAATATATTCAGACATTTGCTTTTAAGTTTCGACGTCGACGTGACAATATCCTCAAACAGAAAATATTCACAGAGGAGGAACTAAGAATAAGATGAGCAAACTGAAGAGGCAATCGTACGTCACGTGACGAAATATTGCAAGTTATTGTTGTTTTTTTTAACGCTGCCAATACGTCATTATGCGGTAGCTGTAAATTAGAAACACGTTCAGTAAGTTCTGTGGTCGTCCGGAAGATGTCAATCAAATACGTCTACATACGTCAATATGCGTTGGAGGTACGTTACACATCGGTTCAAAGCACGTTACTCATAGGTTAGAAATAAGTTTTGGGTACGCTAAGCATTACCTCGACGTGTTTCGACTTATGAGTAACTTACAATAACGTGCCTTGACGTGTGTCAACCATCGCATAACGTGCCTCGACGTGTGTGCAACGATCGTGTAACGTGCCTACAACACGTTACTCATAGGTTATTAATAAGTTTCGGGTACGCTAATCATTACCTCGACGTGTTTCGACTTATGAGTAACTTACAAGTAACGTGTGTCGACGTGTGTCAACGATCGCATAACATGCCTACAACTTATGGCCAGCGTAGCGGAACGTGTGAGTCATATGCTGGAATACGTCGTAAAATTTCAAGCATGCAAAAATTTGAGGACAACTGCAAAGTACAACGATGAAAGCCAGCGCAATACGACGTATGGCAGTATTTTTCAGCGTGCTCTTAACGTATACAAACTTACCCATAACATATTCGACGTGTGCCAGCGTTTTAGACAAATTTTTCATAAGTCGGCATATGCTAGCTAAATCGTCAAGGTGTGACAGCGCCTTTACTGTGGTGATTCTTAGGAGGGTATTGTGATTTGTACGAAGGTTGTAGCATCGTAGTGAGTACAGTTGAGGGTCTGAGGTGAAGCATCCATTGGGGAATGACGTGCGTATGCTCATGAAGCTGTCGCTGTGTAGTTTGCTCTGTGGCATGCATGCATATATAAAGGAGTGGTCGTGTGTGAAATAAAGCAAAATAAAACACATGAAAGGATAGCAAATTAAAGACCTAACTAAAAGCCCTACACAATGCATCTTGAGCCATTTACCCACTACACATAATGGAAGAGCTAACTGAACGAATACTAATGAAATAACTGTCTCGGGACTGATATATGTTGGGTGTCTACCTTCGAGGAGTGCCGGCTTTGCAGAACCGCAACAATATTCTTTGTTTTCATCATAATCATTTTTTTCGTCCATTTTTCTGACTCTCCATAAGATTATGCAGAAATTATTTTTGTTATGTCATTGATTAATTATTTATGCTAAGGATTTATCATCCCTTGTAATTCAGGCAGGCGTGAATCAGCAATCATGCAAAAAAAAAAAAAAATTCAGTGATATGAAATATTTGGACAAGGAATAGTGAAGACAAGTGGGACACTTTAACCGATTTTCCATTCTGACGCTTAATGACGGAGCAGTGCAAATTCAGGAATTATGCGCGACTATGAGACCTATTTCTAATATAAATCAGCACCTTGACGGGTTAAGATTCATTTCTCCCCTGTCTCACTTCTCCACACTCTTCTTTACTGATGGAAACTATGTTGGAAAATATTTTTGTTAAATGCATCATCTTTACCAAAAGGACTGGTTTGCTATTGTTTTAAAAAAAAAAATTTTTTTCTTCGATTCATCTATTTTTAATTAAAAATTAATACAATCGTACATTTCAACGTTTTCTTTGTGAAATGTGTGAAACACTCAAATGTCTATTTTTTTTTTTACCTCTGCCACCAAAGGCCTGTTTATCTGTCTGTGAGTAGGATATCTATGAAGTTGTGGATGGATTTGGACAAAACTTGGTGGACGAGTTGGGTAGGTGACAAGACCAAGCTGATTAGATTTTGGTTCAGGTCCAGATCCAGCTTATCAGTGGGATACTAAAGGTAAACTGTTCAGCCTGGCAGAGGTATGCAGTCCACCAAGTTCTGTTATAGTAAAAGCTGTTTTTGTTTCAGACAAAAAGTGAAATTGGGTAATGATATGGAGATGTTTTCTTCATCGTTGAGAAGTGTTTCACTACAGATACTTGCTGTTGTTGTTGATACTTATCCAAGCCATGGCTCAGGCTCTCAGGTTGGATTTTGTAGAGGTGATTGGTGCATGAATTTGGAATTTGTTCAGGGTGATGACTATAACTCGCTCACTCTTCGCAAAAGACACAGTGGGATCTTTAATGCTTCTACCAACTAATGCAAGCATATGGGACACTCAAATTCACATCTATCCAAGATATTGCACATCCTTATGATGGGATGCCACTTCTGTGAAGCACCAAGATGACAGTTTATCATCTGGTCGAGAATCAATTCAAAGGCATGTGTACTACGAGTACTTCTGCCCCATTCTGTCTGACTACACTTTTCGGTTGATTGTGCATTGCAGTTCCTCACACTGTGTTCTTAGATTTGCAAACAATATGGTGAAAATTGTTTTCTTTTATTGCCAGTGGAAAACCTTATCACACTTATTGCTCTATGGGGAATGACATTCACACTTAAGCTGGCAGTACCTCTATGAATCGACTCTAATTCTGCAAATTTTAGGAAAAACATGCAACATCTCAGTTACGATGTAGTACCTGTGGGTCACTTTATTAGAACACATTGTTAAACATTTTCAATAAGGAATATCTTCACATTCATCTACTTACCTGAAATGAAGAGGGGAAAGTTCCAGTAAAACAACAGTAAATGGAATCGCCCCCAAAGGATATTATCAAAAACAAATGAAGTCATATATTACTTTCCCAATTTACCCTACAGGTGTGAGATGTACTGCCTGTTGCATCAACATCAGCCTTTACAACAGAAGTAGATGTTCTTCGGGAGGTACATGTATTAGCCAGCAGACATATTTCCTATTTGCTGTAGACATTTTAAAGAGTTAGGGGCTACAGTTTTCACATTGCCAAACATTCACAGACAAACATAGATCTTGCCAGAGATTCTCTCTCTCTCTCTCTCTCTCTCTCTCTCTCTCTCTCTCTCTCTCTCTCTCTCTCTCTCTCTCTCTCCCTCTCCCTCTCCCTCTCCCTCTCTCCCTCTCTCCGTCTCTCCGTCTCTCCGTCTCTCCGTCTCTCCGTCTCTCCGTCTCTCCGTCTCTCCGTCTCTCCGTCTCTCCGTCTCTCCGTCTCTCCGTCTCTCCGTCTCTCCGTCTCTCCGTCTCTCCGTCTCTCCGTCTCTCCGTCTCTCCGTCTCTCCGTCTCTCCGTCTCTCCGTCTCTCCGTCTCTCCGTCTCTCCGTCTCTCCGTCTCTCCGTCTCTCCGTCTCTCCGTCTCCCTCTCTCCGTCTCTCCGTCTCTCCGTCTCTCCGTCTCTCCGTCTCTCCGTCTCTCCGTCTCTCCGTCTCTCCGTCTCTCCGTCTCTCCGTCTCTCCGTCTCTCCGTCTCTCCGTCTCTCCGTCTCTCCGTCTCTCCGTCTCTCCGTCTCTCCGTCTCTCCGTCTCTCCGTCTCTCCGTCTCTCCGTCTCTCCGTCTCTCCGTCTCTCTCGCTCTCCGTCTCTCTGTCTCCTTTTATTTTTTTTTTTAAATGTAAACCAAGTTCATCCATTGCTTTTTGACGAAATTGACTGCACATCCTGGCATGCTTATGCAAGATGAGGCACAGCTCAAGGCCAGTTGGACCAACACACCATATCAACCACTCATTACACTTAACTACAGTACAGGTAATGTTTTCCATCAATATGCCAATTTCTCTTAACACATCCATTTTTCTGTCATATGCCTTCTCTCGTATTAAATAGTCCCCATTTTACTTTCATATAGACATAAAACAAAAACAATGAACAACCCCACAAATCGGTTTTGTTTCTCCTTTAAAGCTTACCACTCTATAAAGTAATTGTGGTGAAATGGATAAAAATGAATTTTCACTGCATCTGTCTTTCTTTGTTTTTTTCTTTTAAATTGTACAATTCCGAAAGGGATGCCAGAACATGTCACACTGGTCTACTTTTTGTGGGGTTTTATTTTTAGCATCCGCAATCTATAACTGAAGAGGAGACACCATGATGCCCTTCTATTTTTGAAAGATACAATGGGATTTTAAATATTCACACCTTAAATACAGAGTGCACAGCTGGATTAATATCCTGATTTGAAAGATGGTGTACTCTGAGATGCCCAGCTCCTTTCTGGAAGAGATACCATCGCCATGGATATAATCCAGCCAAAACGATTCAATGCTCAACAGTGGTTGTGCACTACCAAGCTATCCCATGTCGCCCCCTCCACCTCCCCCCCTCCCAACCGCCTTCCTCACTCCCCACAAGAGAATAACATTGAAATAAACTATAAGATGAGTGTTGCTGCCAAAATAATACCGAATAACAAACTCCTCATGCAAATGATGGTAATTTTCTGTGATTATCGATTTCAATATGGACTATCTCACTGTGTGGAGAGGTTGTTTGAGATGATTGCTTGTAACCCACAAGTAAAATGCCCTTACTCTTATCGACTCTGTTTGCTGTGTGGTTAAAGGATAGGTTTAGAGACCTGAGCAATAAGGGCTGTTCCTCATATGACATTCACAAATGGTGGAGAGAAGATAATCCTGACCGGAAATGCATGTTGCCGAATTCATTATGAATAGTTATGATTCTGCAAAAATGAAAGGTTTAAATTACCTGGGCATTTGGTAAAATTTGATTCGTGTTTTCCGTGCTGCACATGTGCAAAAATATACCTTCCACGTTGCTTTCATTATTGAATACAATTTTGACAATAAACTTGATTAGTTAATACTGGGTATGTTTAATGAAGATAATGACCATAAAAAAAACTAAAAGGGCACTCTTCAACATCGTGATGTCACCAGATAGACCTCCATCCACATTGTTACATCATTATAGATACCTATACCAAGTTTGATTTAAATCCCTGAACCCAGATTCAAAATATTAAATAATTCTGGCTGCTTGACCACATGTCCAATCAGGTTCAAATTTAAAACATATATTCCCCATGATGACAAGATCATAACTGTGACATTTCAGTTCGATTGATGAAGCCATTCAATATGAAGAAATTTAAAAAATATATATATTGGTTCAATCCAATATGGCTACCAAACCATGTGACCTATTAATTATCCATAAACACCCTGGTATCTCTAAGGCTTGGGGAATGTGTAAGTGAAGTGTCCCCTCAATCTGTTAAGCCATTCTGGAGAAGAAGATTCTCAAGGCTTATTCTTCAAAAAATTATAGCTGCCTAACCATGCGACTGATGACATCATAGGTGGAGAACTTTTTTTTTTCTCATGGATAAGCGATCATACCCGGAAAGTTGAGGAGAAAATTTTTTTTGAAGGTTTTTAGGTTAAAAACAAAATGGCTGCTGAGCACGTGACAGATGATGTTATCAATGTTTTTTTTTTCCCTCCCACACAATTTAGCCCGAGATGACCCTCAAAAATTATCATACTAATATGATAAAGCGTTCGACATGTGCAATTATGACATCAGAATGAAGCCACCTATGACCATCACATGTGCCAAGTTTCAATTTTTTTTTTTTCCCATGGAGCAGTTTCGGAGATAGAGGTCCAAAGTTTTTCCTTTTATCCAACATGGCTGCCACACCACGTAACCTATGATTTCATAATTATCATTAAAACATTCTACATGAGTTGTTGCACCAATGGTGACATTTTTGTCACTCGGATAGGCAGTTGCAGAGAAAACAGAATTAGCATGGATATGCAGACGGCCAACCTGAAAACATAACACCACCGGCAACTTCATCAGCATAGGTGAGGGACTGGCGGTGACCAGTGAGGGGCTGACGGTTATTTCCCCTACACAGGTGGGGTGAAAATGAGCGATTAGGTGGAAGGGTCATGCCTTTGTCATGGGGAGCACAACTTGAGTTAACAGCATGTGGTCTTTATGTTTCATGAAGTTTGGTTTGCATCTGGCCGTTGGTGTCTGAGATTTTAAAATAAATTACCTGAATTTAAGGTGAAATCTTCTTTTCAGCCTGTTAGCGGAGGCAGATTTTGGATTCTGCCTGACTCTCAAATAAGTAAGATTATTTACGAATATCAGTGACAGTGTGAAGCTAGGTATGTGGGCCACACAGCTTTGAGATGGAAGGATCGTATTGAACAACACGTCCCTTTGGCGATCAAACGGGGTCAGTAAACTGAATAGAGACAACCAACTCGGGCTTGAAAGAATGTATATAGTACTACAACTATTCCCTGTGCCTCTGCAATTGGTGACCATTTCCTGAATAATCCTCGGTGTGCAGAGAAATATCGCATTGGCTGGTTTAAAATCCTGAGTAGAGGACAGGTCAGCTCAACTTCATGCAATGTGGACCACATTCATCAAATCAACCAACCCTATTCTTTGTAGACAGAAATAATTTGTCCCAACTTTATATCTATTTTGAATACGATGGCTTGACTGTGTGATAACTCCACCAGTCAGTTGAGACATCATGAAAATCACCACCCCCCTGCCCCCCAACTAGCCATCAGCTAATTAGCATTATGTTTCCACCAGTAATTTGGTGATGATGGTTCATTTCCACCTCCTCATTGGTCATGACATGGTTCCACCAATCAGGTAATCCTGTCCTTTCTTTCTCTCAACCAATCAACATTGAGGACATTACATTATAACTTTATAAACGAGAATTTGGTGCTTCTTCTTCAACTGCTTGCGGTTTTATCCTGAGGAATGCAAGTCGAAAAGCTTTAATATCTATTTTATTGAAATGCATATTTCAATTTTGTTGCACGAATAAAATGTTTGAATGAAATATCAATATTTGAGGCAACTCTCCCCCCCCTTTTTTACCCCTCTTTAAATGGTTGGATCAGGATGGGGAGCACAATCCCATGAGACCTTTCTGTCCTGGTGCATTGTACCAAATTTGGTCCATATCGCTCAGGTAGTTTGTGAGGAGTCAATTCTGTGACCCAATTCGCAAATTCCTTTTATACATTTTGATGAAAAGTTTTGCATAAATGCTCCCATTTTCACAGCCTATAATGTCGATAAGTAGTTTGTGTATTTGTGTAAGAAGATTAATTCCACATACTAAAAATCAAAAAATTGGAAAAAAATATATCCTACGATATAAATTAAGGCAATGTCTGTTTGTCTGTTCCCTGTGGAATCAAAAAAAGGGCTAAGATGACCTGCATTCATTCTTGGGGTACCCAGGACCAGATGAAGGGCATTAAATAAATCTCGCATCCCCCTCTGCTGTGCCCCCACGAGTGTGGGCAGATGACTTGCGATTTTGCCTGTAAATGGGGAATAGTGCAAGTAGTTTATCCACTGACCCCTGCCGGAAGGAGGGAGCATTGACTGTGGGAAACGAATTCTGTAAACAAATCCTTGCTCCCAAAGGGAGAGGGCATGACTTGTTAATTAATTAATTTTATGCAGCTTGTGGCTGCTTGGCTGCATCATTTTCGAGAGCGTGGCTGTAGCACTGATGCAGTGTCCCGTTACCAGGAAGCTAGTACTCATTACGCTGACCTTGAAAGGATGACAGGTTGAGTCAATCCCACCTGGTGTTGATTCAATGAAAAAGTGGCTTGAACTCGAGATCCGAAAAACCAAAGCCAGCCACCTTTAATAAGCCAACACCAGGCTTACTCTTTAATTGATACTGTGTATCAAGAATTGTATCAATAACCTCTTTGATAATGCACAAAATGACAATATATGTAAGAATGGCTCCAGAAAAACCCGCATGGGCAACACCCTGTGATACCTGCTCACCGCAGTGGCCGTTGTCCTGCTACATAACTGCCATATATGGACGGCAGCCGTCGCATGGAAGCCTGGAAGGTCGACCGAGGAGGTATCGATTTCACGGCTGCCTTGTTGCAATGCACCTTACATTCGAGTGCATTTGTGCGAAAGCTCGAGGAGAAATAAATTTTGACTTCACGTGAAGCGATGCCATGCGATCGCCGGCTGCAAAGTTTCACATCAACCGATTGTGGCGTGCACAGGTGATGTGATCGCCTGCAACGAGAGACTGGAAATTTATTGTGGCTGCGATTTTATTTTATTTTTTAATTTGATTTTTTTGGCTGAGAACTTTGTGCCCCTCCCACCGCACTGCGTGTGCTCTGTCGTAATATCAAGGTCAGGGTCGAACTCTCAAAATAGTACTGTGAAAGAAGAATCTATTAAGGCAGAAATACAACGTTTCTTCAGTTAATAAAACGAAACACAATAACGAAGGAACTGCGAGATTGGGATGTTCAGAGGACATATTTTATAAGTGTGCTTTGTTTCCAAAAACACTGCGACGGAAAGATTTGTCCACGGAAGTATCATCCTGATCTACAACCCAAAATAATAGGGTAGTGGTGTTGCAAAAGCTTCTCTTGACAACTGCTCGTTTCGTAATGCCATGAATCTAGTCGTGCTTCATTAACCATCCCAATTATTCCCACCTTCTTGTGTGGTGGGAATAATGTGAAAGCTTTTTGGCCCAATTCTTTCATGAAACTGCTGGCTCCGCTGGATGTTCAACTAAAGGTGGTCGGAATTTTTAATTTGTTCAGGGTGCCGGTGATAACTCGTCCATACTCATCACAAGACACTGTGGTATTTAAGTTTAATGTCTATATTTACCAATGCTGGCCGGACGAGTCTTCTGGCTTCACGTAATCCTGATGGATGGGTCACGTTGAAGTTTTGCTCTGGACGTGAAGCACCACATTGACAGTATATTTCTGGGCTGATATTATCGAACCGAGGCTACCCATGAGACCCTTACTGGAAATAGGAATCTCAAATAAATACATAGCATGCATATATGTCAACAAGCAAAAGTACAGCTCTTTCTGCATTGATTATCCTTTTAAAATATCTGATTAATGGTTTTGAAATTTTTGAATCAAATTAATTTGGTTATTGCCAATTTTGGCAACAGACCCCAACCAACCACTCAGTTTGACTTGCCCTCCCTCCCCTTCTACCTCCACAATGAATAAGAAGATAACCATTGACGAGATAAGGAAATATAAAATGATAACAGCTGTGCCTGAAAAAATTATCAAGAAAAAGAAAAATTGCAAACTTGCCAGATGTTAAAAAGCTTGCTGCACAAATCTATTACAACATGCAAAGTTTTATCACTGTGCCAGCAGCTCTTTATTGTTTAACTCACGATAATTTGACAAGGAATGTCATCCTCATAAGTTCAATGATTTTACAACCAATGCTTGGATATGCCAGCCCAGAACCCACCCTGCAGGTGATCATGTTCTCATAACATGTCCCCTTTATTTGGGTGGGGATCGCGAGGCAACTGACAGCTCTGTATAGCCAACCACCCCCCCCCCCCCAGGTTGTGTGCTTGAAGCAAAAACAAACCTCACTGCACTGGAAAAAGTGGGGACAGAACAATGTGCTGCAAATGGTGGAGACTTGTAATGCCCTCTTCCACCTATAGGTGGTGATACAGGATACATATTTACACAGAGAATTTGCGTCCCCCCACCCCAAGACCACCGACAAAAATAAAAACAGCCTTGTACAATAATTGGGGTCATGCTGATCCGATGTGGCAAGTCTGGATGTAATCAGCCCAGAACATTAAGAGGAGTAGCGTGATAAACACACAAACAAACACCAGTCCGGGAATTATAGTAAGGATACACTGCATATGTGTTTGTGTGTGTATATATATACACACACATTATACATTATGTATAATGTATGTGATTGTGTATATGTATGTATATATATATATATATATATATATGTATATATATGTATGTATATATATATATATATATATATATATATATATGTATATATATATATATGTATATATATATATGTATATATATGTATATATATATATATA
>NC_140961.1:108089152-108091652 GCF_056783735.1 Eptatretus burgeri | reverse complement strand
TGTGTGTGTGTGTGATGTTGATGTAATGTGTGATGATAATGTGGTAGTGTGATGTGTGATGTGTGGAATGTGTGTGTGTGATGTGTGTGTAGTGTGTGTGTGTGTGTGTGTTGATGATGTGATGTGTGTGTGTGTGTGTGTGCTGTGTGTGTGTGTGTAATGTGTTGTGTTGTGTGTGTGTGATGTGTGATAATGTGTGTAATGTAAACAATGTGTGTGTGTGTGTGTGTAGTAATAATAATATAATAATAATGTGTAATATAATAATAATAATAATAATATGTAATATGTGTAATAATAATAATAATGTAATATTGGCGATGAATATGTGTGTGTGTGCGTATGCATGTATAATAATATGTGCGTACGTATGCGTATATATAATGCGTGTATGTATGTAATATAATAATAATAATATATGTAATGAAATAGTAATAATGTGTAATAATGTGTCGTAATGTGTACGTAATAATGTATGTGTGTGTGAAATATGTGTAGTAATGCGCTGTGTAACAAGTATTGTGTAATGTGTAATGGTGGTGTATCCGTAATATGTAATGATGATCATATAATGTGTTAATGCGCAATAATGTGTCGCGTGTATGTGATGTAATATGATGTGTTGCGCGATGTGATGTGCGATGCGTGTGTGTGTGTGTGTGTGAATGTGTTGTGTGTGTGTGTGATGTGTGTATGATGATAATGTGATGTGTGTGTGTGTGTGTGTGTGTAGTGTGTGTGATGTGAAATGATGTGTGTGTGTGTGTGTGTGTTGATGTGCCAATGATGTGGCGTAATATGTTGTGTGTGTGTGTAATAATGTGTGTGTTGATGTGTGTGTGTGTGTGTGTGTGTAAATGTGTGTGTGTGTGTGTGTGTGTGTGATGTGTGTAGTAGTAATGATGTTGTGTGCTGTGTGTGTGTTGATGGTGATGTTGATGTGTGGCGCTGTGTGTGTGTGACGTTGTGTGTGTGTGTGTGTGTGTGTGTGTGTGATGCTGAGTGTGTGTGTGTGTGTGTGTGTGTGTGTGTGTGTGTGTGTGTGTGTGTGCATGTGTGTGTGTGTGTGTTAATGTGTGTGTAAGTGTTGATGTGTGTGTGTGTGTGATGTGTGTGTGTTGATGTTGATGTGTGACAATCAATGTGTGTGTGTGTGTGTGTGTGTGTGTGTGTGTGCCAATAATAATAATAATAATAATAGCCTTATAATATGTGTGTTCGTAATAATATGTGTGTGTGTGTAATGTGTGTGTAATAATAATAATGTAATGTAGTATATAATATGCATGCTCATATATATATATATAATAATATTAATGATTTATGTAATAATATTATATATAATAATAATAATAATGTCAATAATAATAATGTGTGTGTAATAATAATAATAATGTGAAATAATAATAATACCAATAATAATAATAATATGTATGTAATATAATATAATATATGTAATAATGTTTGCATTAATAATATGTAATAATGGCCCAATGTATATATGAAAATATATGTATATGTATGTATGAATAATATAATATATAATAATATGTAATATTATGAATGTAATGTAAATGTATCTAATGTCTTCGTGTATATAATAATAATGTGTAATATAATAATATGGCCTTGTATATGTATAATATATAAATAATAATGTAATGTAATGTATATAATAATAATGTATAATAATATGTATAATGTAATAATACAATATATAATATATGTATAATATAATATATATGTATAAATGTATATAATAATGTCAATAATGTAATAATAATAATAATAATAATGTGTGTACATGTCATAATGTAATGTAATAATAATATGTGGCAATAATATATAATAATGTAATATAATAATAAATGTCATCAATATATCATATGTATATGTAATGTGTGTAATATTAATAATAATGTAATGTAATAATAATGTGTATGTATATAATAATTAATGTAAATGTAATAATAATAATAATAATAATAATAATGTATGTAATAATAGTAATATGTAATATGTGATAATGTAATGTGTGTGTGTGTGGTAATGTGTGTGTGTATGTCTTGATGTGAATAATGTGTGTGTATGTGTGATGATAATAGTAATGTGAATAATATGTGTGTGGAATAATGTGTGTGTGTGTGTGTGTGTGTGTGTGTGTGTAATGTGTGTGTGTGTGTGTGTGTGTGTGTGTGTGTGTGTGTGTGTGTGTAAGGTGTTGTGTGTGTGTGTGTGTGTGATGGTAATGTGTGATGATGTGTGTGTGTGTGTGTGTGTGTGTGTGTGTGTTGATGATGATGTGTGTGTGTGTGTGTGTGTGTGTGTGTGTGTGTGTGTGTGTGTGTGTGTGTGTGTGTGTGTGTGTGTGTGTGTGTGTGTGTGTTGTGTGTGTGTGTGTGTGTGTGTGTAAGTGGCGGTGTGTGTGTGTGTGTGTGTTGTGTGTAATGTGTGTGTATGTAATGTGTGTGTGTGTGTGTGTGTGTGAAAATGTGTGTAT
>NC_140961.1:108053520-108063520 GCF_056783735.1 Eptatretus burgeri | reverse complement strand
ACACATATATATACATACGCACATACGTACGCACATACACACGTATATGCATATATCTGCACATACATACATGCATGTATACGCATGATGTATATATGTATATATACATACGTACATGCACATACATACATGCACATATACGTATATTATGCATATATACATACGCACACATGTACACATGTTCACATATTATACACATACACATGTATATTATATATATATGACATTGACACACACACACACACACACACACACACTGTGGATATATATATATATATATATATATATATATATACGCCACAGGCGTTGTTGGTTTTCTTCTCCACGTGCCATACGACGAGAGAAGGAAGATTCGGGCGGGAGATATTTAAGCGGGAGTTTTGGGTGGGAGATGCCCCTTCTCACCCTTGTTGCTGCTGCCACTCCGCTCCTTTCATCTGTCCCGCGGAGATCGTGACTGCACGGTGCTCGTTGAATGGCGAGTGGCTAAGATGGTGGTAGCGTAGTTGTGGAACGTATATATATATATATATATATATATATATATATATATATATATATATATATATATATATATATATATATATATATATATATATATGTGGCCAAAAATATTTGCACCCTTGCGATTTTTTTCAAAGAACTCACAATTTTCTCCAAAAAATTAGTTGAAATTCATAAAAATATTTGGTCTCCACAATTCTGAATGTCACTCTTATTATTGCAGAACCTTTGTTTTTGATTCAGAACCTTATATATCCCTTTAAATCAGAAAATATAACGAAATGGCATTGGCCAAATTATTGACACCTCAGACTTGATATTTGTTCCCACAGCTTTTGGACAAAATAACTGCAGTGAAGCACTTCCTATAGCCATGAATGAGCTTCCTACACCTCTCTACAGGCAGTTTGGCCCCCTCTTTTTGTGCAAACTGCTCCAGTTCTCCCAGATTTGAAGGGTGCCTTCTCTGAACTGCTGTTTTCAGATCTCCCCACAAGTGTTCAATGGGATTTAGAGCTGGACTCATTGCTGGCCACTTCAGAACAGTCCAGCGTTTTGTCTTAAACCATTCCTGGGTGCTTCTTATAGTGTGTTTGGGGTCATTATCCTGATGCAAGATCCATGATCTTCGACAGAGACCCAGCTTTCTGACACTGGGTTGAAAATTGCGCTCAAAAATTCCTTGGTAATTTCCTGATTTCATGATGCAATGAACATATTTAAGGATTAAACGCACCCAGTGACAGAAGCAGCACAGCAACCCCAAAACATCACTGAACCTCCTCCATGTTTGACTGTAGGGAAAGTGTTCTTTTCTTTGAAGGCTTCATTTTGTTTTCTGTAAACATAGAGAGGATGTGCTTTCCCAAAAAGCTCTAATTTGGTCTCATCTGTCCACAGGACATTCTCCCAGAAGGATTTTGCCTTGTAAAGATGTTCTTTCGCAAACTCCATTTGGACTTTCTTATATCTCTCTCTCAGCAGTGGGGTCCTCTTGGGTGTCCTACCGTAGAACCCCCTTTCATTGAGTTGGCGACGGATGGTGTGAGTTGAAACTGTCGTACCTTTTGTCTGAAGGTCAGCTTGAATCTGTGGCATTTGATCGAGGTGCTTTCTCCACTATTCAAACAATCCTTCGCTGCGATCTTCAATTAAGTTTTCTCTTGCGGCCACATCCAGGGAAGTTGGCTACAGTACCATGGGCCTTAAGCATCCTGATAATATTGCGTACGGTGGACACAGGAGCATCAAGGTCTCTCGAGATGCATGCATTTGTAGCCTTGAGATTTCCATGCTTGGCTATAATCTTGTGTCTGACCTCCTCAGAAAATTCTCTGGTTTTCTTTCTTTTCTCCCTGCTCTTTGTGATACACACAGTGACGCAAAACAGCAGAATGACTCCTTTTCTCTGCTCAAACTGGTTGAACGAGTTATTTTAAACTGCAGGCGCTCACCACAGGTAAGTTCAATTCCAAAGTAAAGGAGAATCACCTGCTTGAAATCCAACGATTTCTAAAAATTTCTCAAAGGTGCCAAGAAGATTGTCTGAGCCATTTTAGGATTACTGTATGGAATAATCTAATATTTAGTAATTTTTTCAGCTTTTCCCTCCACCACTGAAGGTGAAAGAAGTTATGTTTTCACCCCTTTCTGTCTGTTTGTTTGTTTGTTTGTTTGTGTGCTGGATATCTCAAAAAGGTGTGGACGGATCCAGATGAAATTTTGTGCACAGGTTCTGTGTTTGACAAGGGCGAATTGATTAGATTTTGGTGAAGATCCTGTTACGGATCCGACAACTGGAATTTTTTAAGTGATTCTTCACCATTGAGAGATAGGGCTAAACCGATATATAGCACGATATCTTAAAAGTTGTGGACGGATTTGGATGAAATTGTGGACATGGTGGACATGTTGGGTGTGTAACGAGGAAGAATTGATTCAATATTGGTGAAGATATTAATCTGGATCTGATAATTTTTTCAGTGATTCTTCAGTGATGTGAGTGATGAGGCAAAACAAATATATAGCACGATATCTCAAAACGTTGTGGAAGGATTCAGATGAAACTTGGTGGACAAGTTGGGTATGTGGCAAGGACGAAATGATTAAATTTTGGTGTAGATCCGAATCCAGTTCTGGATATGAGAATTATTTAATTTTTTAAGTGATTCTTCACCATTGAGAGATGGGACCAAAAATGATATAGTACTGTATAGCATGATATTTCAAAAATGTCATGCACTCATGTTCTCGTGGATCAGGCATTACACGGCGGAGGTATGCGTTCTACCGAGTGCCCTTCTCGTTTTGTTTTTTTGCCGCTGCAAATCAAAGAAATACATATGTGGATACCAAAAGATTGTTTAATTTCAACAATTTTCTGGAAGAAATGGTGGATTATTTGAAAAAAAGTGCAAGGGTGCCAATATTTTTGGCCATGACTGTCAATAAATCGACTCCTTCCATGCTCTTCTCATCGAAGAAGCTGCAGAAAGCAACCAAGAAAGGCTCCCAAGGTCAGCCTTTTGCTGTTTCAAACCCTTCCCAGAGTTCCTCCACAGGTGTAAAGATATTCACAAATAGTACGCACATGACAATCCCAATGCTCCACATCCCTTAGCTGCTGGACCAGTTTCATCACTTATTGGTGAATCATCAGCGACAGCGCAGACAGAAATGCATACTAATGGCTCCTTTATCAGAATCCAGATGTTCAGGCTCTTTGTTTTCTGAAATGTCAGGTTGACATGGTAGACGGACATCAAATGTTTTGTACTGCAGCAGGGCATTGACTGCTGCGTTAATGATGAAGATCAGACAAACTGCATGAGCAATGGCTTTGCCAGTCAAATTGGAGACGACTGCATTGGGTGCATTAAACGTAAAATGGAATTAGTAAATGTCAATGCATGGTTCAGAGAATTGTACAGGGTAAAAATTAGCTAACTGGGACTATCAGAAGTACAGTTATATTAATAATAATAAAAGTGTGTGTGTGTGTGTGTGTGTGTGTGTGTGTGTGTGTGTGTGTGTGTGTGTGTGTGTGTGTGTGTGTGTGTGTGTGTGTGTGTGTGTGTGTGTGTGTGTGTGTGTGTGTGTGTGTGTGAAACTCATCCATAACTCCAAAACCATAAAACCTCATAGCCTGAAACTTCGCATACATACGAAGAAAACTCCAAGGAAGAGCAAGAGTGGAAATGGGTTTTTAGGGTTAATTAAAACACCCCTTTTGAAGTTAAATAATGGCATTATTTAATTATATCCTTCATCAGGAAATCCTCAGCCACCTCACTCTCTGGGTCTTAAGGCGTTTCTTGGATAACCTCACTGGGGTCTGAAGCCACCATGTTTTTTTTATCCTGCTCATCCATGCCTTGACTTGGAACAGGCCAGAACGGTTTCTTATCGTTAATTTTTTTTCACTTTCCTCACTCATATCAAATGCCTGTTCATCATAGCCACAACTCTTTTTATACATCGCTTTTGTAAGTACTCTAAGTTTTCAAATTAGGAGCTTGGAGCTGGATGATATGATGCGATTTTCCACGATGTACTTTCACGGACTAATAAAAGTATATCATGGAATATTATTTTGGTTTTGAGGATTGGATATCGTCCGAACTAAATAAGTGTAAAAATCTGTTGTGAAATCTGATAATTTACAAAAAATAACGAGTCTTATAACGAAGCTGATATACCGATTTACTTTAAGAAAGCAAGGCGAAGGTCCCTCCTCCATACATATGCAAGAAAATGTGAAATTTACAATGCATTAAACTTATCTTTTTCTGCGGTTTGGAGAATTATATTCAGTGAATAAAAAATTTAGGAACATGCTAAAATTACCTAGCTTCATTGAACTGTATGATTTAATGCATTCACTGCTAGTCATCGTGCCAAGAGATTGCCTATCCATAGCATCTGCCAGATCTGTCCATAGTTTCGGAGATTTCACGAGGTGCTCTACAGGGAATCAAAGCAAATCTGTTAAATGCACATTTAAAAAAAAGTTTCAATGTTTGTGTGGACCTTGAACCAATGAACCATGTGATATGTGCACAGACGAACATGCAAAATGGCGGATTTTCTGCAATGTTTATTTCATGGGCGATTGAACTTTGCGATGTCTCCAGGCTTGATCTGCATTAAGTTGCAACTATTTTGTGGATAAAGTCATTTTATTTCAAGAATTAATTATATTTCATTTACGACTGTGTGCACAGTAAAGACTGGCTTTAAAGTTAAATGGATCCTTTTCTGGTATGCAGCGAGATCCTGGCCAACCGTTACTTATCAACCATTTTGTAAGAGTGCATGCATGAGTGCTTAAGCCAAGTGCCCATTGTCGATTGCCTTACCATGCGATATCATTCAGAGCGAGTGGTTCATGCTCCATCACACTGAGCATGCCGGGCAAGGTCTTTGCTCGGATAATTCTTGATAGGGTTCGCCACCATCTGCTTGAGCACCAGCGTCCAGAGCAGTCAGGCTTTACACAAAAGAGGTCAACGATTGACCGTATCCTTGCTCTTCGTGTCCTCACCGAACGCAGATGAGAGTTTCGGCAGGGGCTGCTTGCAGCCTATGTTGATCTCTGTAAAGCGCTCGATTCAGTGAATCGGGATGCCCTCTGGAGGATTCTTGGTCTTCGTGGGGTGCCACCAAAACTGATCGATCTGATGTCTGAACTCTACTCTGGTACTGAGAGTGCTGTGAAGTGTGGTGGTACCATCTCTGACTTATTTCCAGTTGCTATTGGAGTTCGTCAGGGGTGTGTACTGGCCCCACACTTTTCAGCACTTGTAAGGACTGGATTTTAGGGAGGATGTCGGAGAGATCAAGCTGCGGTGCATCGTTTGGGAATGTCAAGATCTCGGACCTTGATTTCACAGATGATGCAGTCATCTTTGCGGAGACTTTAGATATCCTTTTGGGGGCCCTTGAGGTGCTGAATGAGGAGTCGGAGCCGCTGGGATTATGGGTTTCTTGGGTCAAAACTAAGATCCAGGCTTTCAATGACATATTGGATGCTGCTGTCCTGTCTGTGTCTGTTTGTGGTGAGGATGTTGAGGTCATGGAGAGATTCACTTACCTTGGCAGTGATATTTATGTCTCTGCTGGCTGTGAATCAGAGGTCAATAGATGTCTAGGTCGGGCCTGGGGAGTCATGGATTCACCGGAACCTGTGCGAGAGGACGAAAGTCCGAGTCTTCAGATCCTGGGTGCTTCCAATCTTGTTCTATGGATGTGAGACTTGGACTCTGACCAAGGATCTGAGATGGAGAGTTAATTCCTTTGGTATCAGGTCTCTTTCGAGAATCCTTGGCTATTGCTGGTCAGATTTTGTGTCCAACGAGCGGTTGCTGAGAGAGACTCGGATGAGATTTGTCACCTGCATGGTCCGTGAACGTCAGTTGCTGCTGTATGGACATGTGGCTCGTTTTCCTGATGCTGATCCTGCTCACCAGATTCTCTTAACGAGGGAGTCTCGTGAGTGGAGGAGGCCAATGGGCCGACCACGTGCCTCGTGGTTGCAGCAGGTTGACCAGCATCTCAAGGAGATGGCGATGGGCCTTGCATCTGCCTGCGGGAAGGCCAGACGGAGGCCTCTGGAGTACCGGCGGAAAGTGGACGCAGCGACGCGGTGTTCTGGCACATGCTCCCATACCTGACCTGACCTGACACTGAGCGAGCGAGTGGTTCGTGTTCCATCACACTCGGCGAGCGAGTGGTTCGTGCTCTGTCACCCCGGGCACAACCGTCGAGCCACTGTATCTTCTCCTCAGGAAAGGCGTTGTCTGGAAATGGGAAGCTGCCCAAACAAGAGCGTTCAAGGCCACTAAAACCATACTTTCCTCCTCCCCGTTACTTGTCCATGACGACCAATCCAAGCAACTTGTTCTCAGTTGTGATTGCTCTTCATCTGGCATTCGGTGTGCGTTGTTGCAAACAAATAGATCCGTTAATCTCCAGCCTGTTGCGTTTGCATAACAAACCCTATCCAACAGTAAAGTTCGCTATGCTCAAGTAGAACGAGAGACATTAGCGTGTGTCTGGGGCACCTAAAAGATGCACCAATACATCTTTGGAAGACATTATCATTGAGACTGATCACAAACCCTTGTTAGGTCTCCTGGGAGAAACCAAAGCCATTTTTCCCACATCATGTGGTCGTGTAAAACGTTTGGCGTTGACCCTTGCCGGTTATGACTATTCATTGGTTTACCGCCCGGGTAAGGAAATGTACTGTGCTGATGCACTCAGTTGCTTTCCGCTTCCTGTAACCAACCCAGAACCTCCACAATCTGGTGATATTATTCATCTCTTGGCTAACGTCATTCATGATGAGGTGCCCATAATCGCTAAGCAGATTGCTTGTGCTACCAATAGCAATCCAGATTTGTCACAAATTAAACGCTGTGTTATGTCAGGTGATTGGGCATCACTACCAGAAGGGGCGGAACTGTACCTCATACAGAAGGATGGGCTCTATATTGATGCAGACTCCCTGCTTTGGGGTAGCTGAGTGATAATTCTGCCTGAACTCCATGGGAAAATTATCAATGAACTCCACAATGCTCATCCAGGCATAGTCACCATGAAGGCTATTATCTGAGACCATGTTTGGTGGCCTGGTTTGGACAGTGACATCGAGTCCAATGCATGCCACGGTTACACTTGTCCAGCCCATGCGAAGACACCGCCACAGTCTCCATTGGCCATTTGGAGTAAAAATAACATGGCCATCAAAACCATGGTCCAGACTACACATCAACCATGCTGGTCCATTTCAAGGGAAACTTTTCCTTATCGTAGTTGATGCTCACTCCAAATGGATTGAAGCTGTTGTGGTGCCATCCTCATCCTCTGCTGTCACAATTGATGCTCTACATACCATGTTCACACAACATGATATTCCGAACTCCATTGTATCAGATAATGGATCATCATTTACTATTTCAGAGTTTCAGAACATTTGTAAAATGAATGGCAATAAGCACTGCACATCTGTCCCCTACAAACCTGCCAGTAATGGTCAGGCTGAACGTGCTGTTCACATCATCAAGAATGGTCTAAGCCACGTCAAGGAAGGCTCCATTCAATCTCGTCTAGCTCGTGTGCTGCTTAATTACAGCACCAGACCACATCAAACCACCGGTCGCTCACTTGCCAAGCTTCTGATGGGTCGTGAATTAACAACACGGTTATCATTAGTGCACCCTGACGTAACAGTCCAGGTCGAGAATAACAAGTATCAACAGGAACGTAATCACGACCAAACATCTGCATACTGCAACTTCCAGATCACTGATCCTGTGCACGTGTAGAACTCCAAATGTGGAACCAAGTGGTTATCTGACATCATTATCGATAACATTGGTGAAATGATGTTTCTTGTGAAGTTGTGTGATGGTAGATGCATGCGTAAACGTGTTCATCAACTCAGGTTAGGTCATGGGGCACCAAACATTGAACCGGCTCAAGTGCCTTTGTCACCCACTCCTGTATTAACACCACCTGTGTTTGAACCTGAGGTGTTTCCTCATGAAAGCTTTTCACCCATTAATGTACCTGACCTCCTTCCTGACCCTGTGCCCCTTATTGAGAAGCCCACAGCAGTTGCAAGCAAGGACAGCCCTCCACGAGCCCTTAGAAGATCAACTCATGTCTGTAAGCCTCCTAAGCGTCTTGATTTGTAGGAAAAAAAACTGGGGGGGGGGGGGAAGAGATGAGATATATCAGTGGTTTATGCGAATGCATACATACATGGCTGCACCGGGGAGTCTCGAAGCATGGGTGCAAGGAGAGTCATGTGACCCGCCCATGTTCCGCTGCTGTGTTGTGCCCATGTCTGGATTAAACCTGTTGTTCCCACTTGAGAGCCTTCGTCCCTGTCTATTGAGTACATTACATCCCCAATGCTGACTGAATGATAATTTCTCCTCCATATTATCCACTCACTTTAATCTTAGCACCCAGGAAGAAGAAACTTTACACTATTTACATATGATTTCCCCATTCTGAAGACATTAAACTTCTGAGTTCAGAAGAATTTCATCTTTTTTTTTAGGTTTAAATAAAGACCAGCTTTTTCACTTTCCTTCTTCAATGTCTGCAGCAGTTTCTTTGAGTCCTCTTTGCTTTCTGCCAACAGAGTGGTATCATCACTCTGTTGTTGATATGTCATCCTCTAATCCTGAATCCAGCTTATATTGCTCACCAACTCTTCATGAAGGATCCAAGTTAGATTTTTTGTTAAAATTATTATAATCACAAATTAAGCAGTCAGTTCCATCCAATGATGATGGCATAATAATAAAATTGTAACACGGGCTAGTAGGATTGTCTCGCGTTTATGCACACTCGTCTCGAAGCTGTCGAACCAAGCTTTGAATCTTGGCCTAGTGATAAAATGTCATCCCGGTGTTTCACAGGCAGGGTTTTCCGGGAAGTTACGCACATCAATGCGTGTGCCGTCCCTCGGATGGACGTTAAACTGTGCATCCCATCTGCTGGAATTAGTTAGTGGGTGTTAAAGATACCATAGTGTCCTTTGTGAAGAGTTGGTGAACTATCACCCAGTATCATGGCAAAATTCAAAATTCCTTCCCCAACCTTAGTCCTCAGTCAAACGTCAGGCGAGTCCCAGCCCATGCATGAAAAACTTGGGCCAAGCTTCACCTGACCAACCTCACAAGAACGTGGGAATAATTGTGGCCATAAAGAATAATAATGATGACAATAATTAAATAAGAACATGAACACACTGCCGTCCGCATTGTGCACAGATACACATGACAACCCCCACCCCACCACTCTTCATCCCCCTGGCCACTCCGTAAGGGAGCGGGTGTTTTGAGTGCTGAAAAATATATACAAAAAAGGGTGAGTATCTTGTTCAGATAGCATTATGAAAACCACTCTTATGTCAGCCTTTTTGTCAAGATAGTTTCTTCATGTAGCATGATACACCATTGTTGGAGTAGAAGATTCATATTACAGTAGCTTGCTTTACAGTGATGGACAGTGGAGTCCCCCCTCTACGAACAATTGTATTGTGCAATGTTTTGCAAACGTTGCAGTGCCTGTCATCATCCAGTCACATAATATCAAAGGAATTCTGTGCTCATGAGGATAATGCTTTGAATATGGGTTATTCTCGTGGGTCATTCAAGTAATGTACTATAATGCTGCATTAAAATCTATTACTTGGCCCGTGAGGATACAGCGCTATAGCTTGCTACCACACCAAAAGTATCACCTCACGAGGAGGTGTTTTTGAGGTGGTGGTTTCAATGCGCTACATACATCGTGATCAATTCTGATCAGGCCCCTCACTGTTGTGTGCAACTCCTTCAGACATTTTGAACAGAACTGCACCATTGTACTTGGAGCATGACTTTACACATGTGTGCCAGTTGTATTTTAGATATGGTTACTGTCGGATAACTGACTTTGAATAACGTTTACTGTTGGACCCCGCCATTCGTGGCGG
>NC_140961.1:108031020-108046020 GCF_056783735.1 Eptatretus burgeri | reverse complement strand
TATGTATGATATTCTATGGCGTGTAAGCGATTCAAGGATAGTAAGGGACGAGGAAGGAGTTGAAGAGAGAGAAGAGGAGGAAAAGGAGAAGAGAGAGAAGGAGGAGAGGGAGAAGAAAGAGAGACGAGAGAGAGGGAGAAGAAAGAGAAGAAAGAGAAGGAGGAGAGAGAGAAGAGAGGGGGGAGAGGGAGGAAAGAGCGAGACTAAATAAATATCGAAACCGATGAGATTTTAAAAAGATTGTGGGTATTATAGACTATAACTCAACCCACCGAGGAGCAAAATGAAGAATTGACAAGTCTATTTGCAATATTTTCGACAAGAGTATTGACATCGACAAGATATTCATTTTAATTCAAGTTTTTCATTTTTTTTCTTCAATAAATGGAGGAGAGAGTGAAGGAATTTCTAAGGATTCTTTATGTTTTAAAAATTAAGATTCAAATGTGCATGTTGGAAACTAAAAAGGTTTTGCACTCTGCAGGAATTTTTCTCATAAATAAATGAGTTATTGTCTCAAATGTAAAAAGAAAACGAATACTAAAAATATTTCATCTATTAAAAGTAAAAATAACAGGGTTATACAAAAAGGTATATGTTCGGTGTGTGGTTCAAAAAAAAATCAATTTATCTCCAAACACAAACTCGGAGGAGATATACAAACGTTTTTATGAGGAAGTAAATTTACAACTACTGGAATACCAGGGGAATTACATCTACCAGGGTATTCTTTCTGTGGTCCAGGCACAAACTTGGATAAAAGATTAGATGAGGCAGACAATCCCAGATCATGGAGTAAACCCATCAATAGAGTTGATGAAGTGTGCATGAGACACGATATAGATTATGGGAATACCACAACTTAGGAAGAAAAGCATGAAGCCGATAGAGAGATGTTGTATAATTTGTCTCTGATACAAAATCCAACCTTGAGAGAAAAAGTTGATAGGTTTATCGTGAAGAAGATGATCAGTGCTAAATTGAAACTTGGACTTAAATTCAAAAAACTTATAGGCTCTAATGATGTCATTAAGACTGAAGAGCAATTAGCTGATGAATTACATAAACCAATATTCACAAAGTTTCGTAGAAGGAAGGTTTATTCCAAGGAAGTTGATTATATCTGGTCCACTGATTTGATTGAACTCAATAATGATAAAGGGTACAAGTATGCTTTAACTGTTATTGATTTGAGGAGTAGATACGCATGGGTTGTCCTTTTAAAAAAACAAAACAGGTAATACTCTTATGTTAGCCTTTCAACAGATATTTAATAAAAGTAAGAGAAAACCTAAAAAATTGGGGACTGATGAGGGTCGAGAGTTTTATAACAAGACATTTATGAATTTTCTAAAAAAATAACAGTATTACATTATACAGTACCTTTAATGAAGGGAAGGCCGTTGTTGTTGAACGTTTTAATCGTACCTTAAAAGAGATACTCTATAAAAAATTCACAGAACTCGTTTCACAACAATGGTCATCTTTTATTCAGGATATTGTGGATAAGTATAATGACACGATTCACACGTCAACGAATATGAAACCATCACAAACATTTACAAAATTGAAATATGAAAAAGAGATTAATATCAGAAAACCTAAGTTCAAAGTTGGTGATATTGTCAGAATATATAGGTGGAAATCTCATTTTGAAAAAGGTTATTTTAAATGATGGACGAACGAACTTTTTAAAATTGTTTATGTAATAGATCCGGTTCCTTGGGCTTATAAGATATATGATTTAGAAGGGGAAGAGATTTTAGGTTCATTTTATTCACAGGAATTACAAAAGACAAAGCTAAGCAGATAATACCCATGGGAGCAATGGGTTGGTCCTTCACTTCCTCCTGCTATACACCATTGTGGACACTCGAGGGTCAAGTCCGAGGTGTAGAACAGTAGAGAATGTGTGTGAAGGGGGACGTTCTTAGATCTGTGAACCCCAAACACAGAATCCTCAACTGAATAGTCAAGGCTTAACTTTTGTTTGTTGGTGTGTGTGTGTGTGTGTGTGTGTGTGTGTGTGTGTGTGTGTGTGTGTGTGTGTGTGTGTGTGTGTGTGTGTGTGTGTGTGTGTGCGCACACGCGCGCGCAATGGGAGCAATGGGTTGTCGCTTCACTCCCTCCTACTATACACCGTTGTGGACACTCGAGGGCCAAGTCCGAGGTCTATAACAGTATATAATGTGTGTGAAGGGGGATGTTCTTCGCTCTGTGAACCCCAAACACAGAATCCTCAACTGAATAGTCAAGGCTTAACTTTTGTTTGTTGGTGTGTGTGTGTGCAATGGGAGCAATGGGTTGGCGCTTCACTCCCTCCTACTATACACCGTTGTGGACACTCGAAGGGCAAGTCCGAGGTCTATAACAGTATATAATGTGTGTGAAGGGGGATGTTCTTAGATCTGTGAACCCCAAACACAGAATCCTCAACTGAATAGTCAAGGCTTAACTTTTGTTTGTTGGTGTGTGTGTGTGTGTGTGTGTGTGTGTGTGTGTGTGTGTGTGTGTGTGTGTGTGTGTGTGTGTGTGTGTGTGTCCCAACCCTAACATTCAAAATCTCAACCCCAACCCCCCAACACAATGTCTTTTTCAAAATGAGATTTCCACCTATATATATATTTTTAGTTTTTTTTTCTCTTCTTCCAATTCTCTCTTTTACGGCTTTCAGGTTTGATGATGTAGAAAGGGGGAGTAAGCCTGCACTTTCTTCCCAGAATTAACAATATATATATATATATATATATATATATATATATATATATATATATATATATATATATATATATATATATATATTTATGTTTTTTTCTCTTCTTCCAATTCTGTCTTTTAAGGCTTTCAAGTTTGATGACGTAGAAAGGGGGAGTAAGAACTTTCTTGATAGGTTTCGATCCCAAAGAGTGGTGGCATTTCAAGTCTCCAAAATAAACCCAACTTTCCAAGTCTCCAAGGTATAACCACATTCCTGTTGAGTTTCCAAGATACGTATCACATTGTGAGTTATCAAGCCAGAACCCACATTTCAAGTCTCCAAAAATATAACCATCTATCCAAGACTCCAAGGTAGAATCACAATTTCCAGAAATATAGTGGGTTTCGGTCATAGATCTCACATAGTATAACTGTGGATCAAGGAAAACTCCATTTTTCCAATTTTGATCGGTTTCAGTGATAGATCTCACATAGTATAACTGTGGATCATCAAGGAAATCTCCATTTTTCCAATTTTTATGGGTTTCAGTGATAGATCTCACATAGTATAACTGTGGATCATCAAGGAAAACTCCATTTTTCAAAATGTCTGAACATTGTGAGTCTCCAAGGTAAAACTTGTATTCTGGCTCATCAAGGTATAACTTGTTCAGGGGGTATTGTCTTGATAACTGACAATGAGTACTATTGTTGCAAAACTCTTTTTTCAGGACTTTGCTGGTCTCCAAGGTATAACTCTTTGGTTGGATCATCAAGGACGAACTCGTTCTGTGGGTCTTGGTCGCTCATAAGGTCTTCAACCAAGCCAACAATTTCGCCCCAAGTTGTAGCAAAAGCAGTAATTTCATTTCGTATTTCAGATACAATTTCCTGTGAGAGAAAATAATAATGTATTAATCAAGTGATTTAATTATTAAATGAGTATGCTTCAATCAAAGTTTGAAAATAGGAAAATAAAATCTTACCTCAACAGATAAGAGGTTTGAATCCAGTTCATCAACTTGAAGGTTTTGTTCCATTCAAGAAGTCAATCTCCAAGGAACCCCAAAGTCATCCTACTCAAGGTCTCGCTCGTTCTGTTTGTCTTGGTCGCTCACAAGGTCTTCAACCAAGCCAACAATTTCGCCCAAAGTTGTGGCAAAATCGGTATTTTCAGATACAATTTCCTGTGAGAGAAAATAATAATGTATTAATTAAGTTATTTAATTATTAAATGAGTCGATGCTTAAATCAAACTGAAAATAGGGAAATAAAATCTTACCTCAATGGATAAGAGGTTTGAATCCATTTCATCAACTTGAAGGTTTAGTTCCATACAAGTCGGAGAGTTCCAGGCAAGCACACAGCACACTATTGCCAGCAAAAAAATGTTTAAAATGGAGCCTGGGCTTGAGGATTTTATAGGGAAAGACAGGTGGGTGTGGTTTCCTTTGGAAATTCCCTGGGCAAGCCTAGGCAAATTTTTCAAAACCATAACATGCTAGAATTTTCTAGTAATTTCTTTGTGAGCCAGAGATGAACTGGAAATGATGTAAGAGTAGGCGGGGCTTTGCAAAAGTGGGCGTGGCTTGCGAACATACCTCGTAAAAAGTGGGTGGGGCTTAGAGAAAGTGGGTGGGGCTTAGGAAAAGGGAGCGTGGCTTAGCAAAAGTGGGTGGGGCATAGGAAAACTGGGCGTGGCTTATGAAAATGCCTCATCAAAAGTGGGCGGGGCTTATGAAAAGTGGGAGTGGCTTAAAATAACCTGTGGCTCAGGAGGTGGTCAAATAAGAGCATTTAGAGAAGTTTATCATTTCGTAATGACACAAAAGGGGTATCTTAAAGAAATATAAAGATTCAAATGTTTTGTTTTGAAATATTTTAGATGGGAATTATTGTGCAAAGAAAATTAAACTATTGAAGGAATTTGAGAATGAACAAATCTTTATAGGTTCAATGAGTGAGCTAAACAATATGCATTGGTTATTTGAAAAAGATTGTCCCGAGGCTTACATGTTTCAGATATTTCTTTAGAATCCCATTTAACAAATCACATTACTACTTTACTACTTGAACAAATCTTTATCTTATTGCATTGGTTATTTGAAAAAAAGTGTCCCGAGGTTAAAAGGGGAGACAAATAAATATACCTTGGGATAGAAAGGGGGTTTACTTTTTAGGGGGGAAAAAATGAATCACTGAAAATCCCCCATTCATTTACATGGGAAAAAGTGAGCCAGAATCAGTATATTCACCCTACTCATATATATTTATTTATATATAGATGTAAATGTGTATATATACACATACAAAAAATACAAATATATATACATATCCAATAGGGTGGTTCAAATTAGTCGAAAACAATAGAATGTTGCTCCACAAGCTTAAAATTATTCCAATATGATCCAATAACGTGCATAAATTTTTGAGCTTGATCGGAGGTGATTTAGAGGTCGCTCCATATGACGACTCTTAGTTTCATGAGTTGGTTAAATTAGGGTATGGTCAGGTACGATTTCGGGTACTTCTGGATGTCCGAGGTGGAAATGGAGTGCATTTTCGAACTCTATGGGGTCAATTTACTCTAAGAAATGACTGCACCGACATTGAATTCACTACCATTTCGAAAATATGACCTAAAACAAGATTTATCATTGCTGGAGTTAAGTAACTAATCCTATTCATTTCGATATTTTCTAATCTATAATTAATTTGTTGTCTTCCTAAACATTTCTTCCAGTAAATTGACCCCACTGAGTTCGAAAATGCAGTCCATTTTCACCTAAGAAGTTCAGAAGGGTACGGATTCGCATCTCACCATACCCTAATTTAATATAACTAGTGCAGGCCCATAGGGGCGGGCCAGTCGGCGCATGCCCATAGGTGCGTGCCAGTATGTGCAGCTTCGTGCCTGCAGTATCAGGTCCCCAGCATCAATTGTGACGTCATATCAAATGAAGAAGAAGAATTGTGACGCCTCCTCTCTCTCTCCCCCTCCTCTCTCCCCCCTCCTCTCTCCCCCCTCCTCTCTCCCCCCTCCTCTCTCCCCCTCCTCTATCCCCCTCCTCTATCCCCCCTCCTCTGTCCCCCCTCCTCTCTCGCCCCCTCCTGCCTCCCCTCTCTTGCCCCCCTCTCTCCCCCTCTCTCCCCCTCTCTCTCGCTCTCTCTCGCTCTCTGTAAATTGTGACATCATATCAAACGAAGAAGAAGAAGAATTGTGACGCCATCTCTCTCTCACCCCCCCCTTTGTCCTCCTCTCTCGCCCCTCTCTCGCCCCTCCTCTCTCCCCCTCTCTTGAATTGTGACGCCCCTCTCTCTCTCGCCCTCCTCTCTCCCCCTCTCTTGAATTGTGACGCCTCCTCTCTCTCACCTATCTATAATTATAGATAGATATATAATCTTTATAACTCTCCTCCCCTCTCTCGCCCCCTTTGTCGCACCTCCTCTCTCCCCCTCTCTTGAATTGTGATGCCCCCTCTCTCCCCCTCTCTCGCACCTCCTCTTATCCCCTCTCCTGAATTGTGACGCCCCCTCTCTCTCCCCCTCTCTCTCGCCTATCTATAATTATAGATAGATAATCTATATCACTCTCCTCCCCTCTCTCGCCCCCTCTCTCGCACCTCCTCTCTCCCCCTCTCTTGAATTGTGATGCCCCCCTCTATCCCCCCCTCTCTCGCACCTCCTCTCTCCCCCTCTCTTGAATTGTGACTCCCCCTCTCTCTCGCCTATCTATAATTATAGATAGATAATCTATATAACTCTCCTCCCCTCTCGCCCCTCTCTCGCACCTCCTCTCTCCCCCTGTCTTGAATTGTGACGCCCCCCCTCTCTCTCCCCCCTCTCTCCTCCCCTATCAAACACACAGACATTAATATTAAGACACACAGACATTAATATCAAACATTGAAAAGGCACATCCGTGGGTCCCCAGCAATATTCCTGGCAAGTTTCAATCGTGCAAAATAAATAATAAAAATAAATAAATAAATACATAAATAAACATTAATTGTGACGTCATTCGTGACGTCATAGCACCGTGTCCTGTCATTGGTCGACAGATAAATGGCCGGAACTTGGGAACCGCTCATCCGATTGATATCAAACCTTGAAAAGGCACATCCGCGGGGCCCCGGCAATATTCCTGGCAAGTTTCAATCCGATCGGACTGCGGTCGTCGAGAAATTGCGGTCGCATACAGACATACAGACACACATACAGATAGACACACATACAGATAGACACACATACAGATAGACACACACACACACACACACACACACACACACACACACACACACACATGAGCGGAGATGAGAGTGGTATTTGGTAAATGAGACGAAATATTCTAATAGTTTGTAATTCCATTGATTGAAAAATTAGGGTATGGTGAGATGCGAATCCGTACACTTCTGAACTTCCTAGGTGAAAATGGACTGCATTTTCGAACTCAGTGGGGTCGATTTACTCGAAGTAATGTTGAGACGGACAACAAATTAATTACAGATTAGAAAATATCGAAATGAGTAGGATTAGTTACTCAACTCCAGTAATGATAAATCTTGTTTTAGGTCATATTTTCGAAATGGTGGTGAATTCAATGTCGGTGCAGTCATTTCTTAGAGTAAATCGACCCCATAGATTTCGAAAATGCACTCCATTTCCACCTCGGACATCCACAAGAACCCGTAATCGTACCTGACCATACCCTAATTTAACCAACTCATGAAACTAAAAGTCGTCATATGGAGCGACCTCTAAATCACCTCCGATCAACTTAATTTTTTATGCGCGTTATTGAATTATCCTGGAATCATTTAAGGCTTGTGGAGACAACATTTGAATTTTTTTTTTGCTGTTTTTGGACTTCCCTAATATCCATATGTGTGTATATATGTGTATATATATATATATATATATATATATATATATATATATATATATTATATACATATATATGGAAATGTATATACTATATATATATATATATATATGTATATACTATATATATATATATATATATATATATATATATATATTATATACATATATATATATGGAAATGTATATACTATATATATATATATATATATATATATATATATATATATATATATATATATATATATATATATATATATATATATATATATATATATATATATATATATATATATATATATATATATATATATATATATATATACAGTCAAAGCTCGTTACTATGCTACCTCGCTTCTATGCCACTCTCGCTATTATATAATACCACTTTTGCTCAGTCCCGACAAAATTCAATACAAAATAAATTTACTATGCCACCCCCTACTCTCGCTGTGACTGTTAAAAGGCACGAGTCGTGAAAAAGTCTGTATTGCGCAGATATATATATATATATATATATATATATATATATATATATATATATATATATATATATATATATATATATATATATATATATATATATATATACATACATATACAGTGGGGAGAACAAGTATTTGATACACAGCCGATTTTGCAGGTTTTCCCTTTTATAAAGCACGTTGAGGTCTGTAATTTTTATCATAGGTACACTTCAACTGTGAAAGACGGAATCTAAAACAAAAATCCTGAAAACCACATTGTTTGATTTTGAAATAATTAATTTGCATTTTATTGCATGAAATAAGTATTTGATACATCAGAAAAACAGAACTTAATATTTGGTACAGAAACCTTTGTTTGCAATTGCAGAGATCAGACGTTTCCTGTAGTTCTTAACCAGGTTTGCACAGACTGCAGCAGGGATTTTTGCCCACTCCTCCATGCAGATCTTCTCCAGATCCTTCAGGTTTCAGGGCTGTCGTGAGGAAACACAGACTTTCAGCTCCCTCCAAAGATTTCTATTGGGTTCAGGTCTGGAGACTGGCTAGGCCACTCCAGGACCTTGAGATGCTTCTTACGGAGCCACTTCTTAGTTGCCCTGGCTGTGTGTTTCAGGTCGTTGTCATGCTGGAAGACCCAGCCACGCCCCATCTTCAATGCTCTTGTTGAGGGAAGGAGGTTGTTGGCCAAGATCTCGCGATACATGGCCCCATCAAGCCTCCCCTCAATACGGTGCAGTCGTCCTGTCCCCTTTGCAGAAAAGCATCCCCAAAGAATGATGTTTCCACCTCCATGCTTCACGGTTGGGATAGTGTTCTTGGGGTTGCACTCATCCTTCTTCTTCCTCCAAACACGGCGAGTGGAGTTTAAACCAAAAGGCTCTGTTTTGGTCTCATCAGACCACATGACCTTCTCCCATTTTTCCTCTGGATCATCCAGATGGTCATTGGCAAACTTCAGACGGGCACGGACATGCGCTGGCTTGAGCAGAGGGACCTTGCGTGCGCTGCAGGATTTTAATCCATGACGGCGTAGTGTGTTACTTATGGTTTTCCTTGATACTGTGGTCCCAGCTCTCTTCAGGTCATTGAACAGGTCCTGCCGTGTAGTTCTGGGCTGATCCCTCACCTTTCTCATGATCATTGAGGCTCCACGAGGTGAGATCTTGCATGGAGCCCCAGACCGAGGGAGATTGACTGTTATATCTTGAACTTCTTCCATTTTCTAATAATTGCGCCAACAGTTGTTGCCTTCTCACCAAGCTGCTTGCTTATTGTCCTGTAGCCCATCCCAGCCTTGTGCAAGTCTACAATTTTGTCCCTGATGTCATAAGACAGCTCTTTGGTCTTGCCCATTGTGGAGAGGTTGGAGTCTGATTGATTGAATGTGGACAGCTGTCTTTTATGCAGATAACGAGTTCAAACAGGTAATGAGTGGAGAATGGGAGGGCTTCTTAAAAGACAAAACTAACAGGTCTGTGAGAGCCGGAATTCTTACTGGTTGGTCGGTGATCAAAAACTTATTTCATGCAATATAATGCAAAGTAATTATTTAAAAATCATACAATGTGATTTTCAGGATTTTTGTTTTCGATTCCGTCTTTCACAGTTGAAGTGTACCGCTGATAAAAATTACAGACCTCTACGTGCTTTGTAAGTGGGAAAACGTGCAAAATCGGCAGTGTATCAAATACTTGTTCTCCCCACTGTATATTTATATATACATATATATATATATATATATATATATATATATATATATATATATATATATATATATATATATATATATATATATATATATATACATTTTTTTTTATTTTTTTTTACGGATTTCAGAATCTGATCCGATGAATGCATCCAAACAACCAGGTCCTCAGATAGTTATTTCCCTAAATGCATGTTCAGGATAGATCTATCCCCATATCTTGTGGGATTCTAAATGTGGTGCATTGAGAAAGGTAAAGAATAGATTCCCTCTCTTATGGAAAGCTCCGTTTTTTTTTTAGGACAGACACATTCATGCACGTGAGATATCCTTTAGCCCAACAGAGTCTCGTCTAACCTCTTTCCTTCGACGTTGACACCCGCTTCTTTCACCGACGCCGAGACCCACCTTTTTCCATCGACGTTGACACCCGTTTCTTTGACCGACGCCGAGACCCACCTTTTCCTGTTGACGTTGACACCCGTTTCTTTCACTGACGCCAACACCCACCTTTTTCCATCGACGTTTGACAACCCATTCAGCAGCTCTCTGGACGCTAGGTGGCTCTTTTTCATATCGGGCTGAACATTGAGGTGATAATTGTTGTTGACGTTTTATGAGCACTTCAAGTTTTTGCTTGGTAGTTGTGACAAATATCTGCTTTTTGCCATTCGTCCAACACCACAAGCATGGTGTTGTGGGCCAGGAGTGATCATGGGACAGGTAGGTTGTCACGGCAACAATTCGAAAATGGGGCGGGGTGGATTTGGATGGAGTCTGCGCCCACCCAGACGGGCCGCCTATAAAAAGAGGAGGAGAGGTCCATTCTTGGCAGGTCAGTCAACAATGAGTCGGTTTGTGAGGGATTTGGCATCAGTGAGCAGCATCAGTAAGAGGACGAGGGGCGGGTCAGTCGACAATGAGTCAGTTTGTGAGTGAGTTGGCATCAGTAAGTCAGTATCAGTCAGACGGCTTTACCAGTCACTCAGAGTCCTGTCAGCCAGATGACTTTACCAGACAGTCGGAGTCCAGTCATTCAGAGGACTTTACCAGTCAGTGAGTCGGTGTCAGTCAGACGGCTTTTCAAGATAGTCGACGGGTCAATCAGTTGGCGATGGTCAGTTTTGCGAAAGTCATTCAGATGGCTTTTCCAGTCAGTCAGTCAGTGCTTGTGAGTTGGTGACAGCCTCAGCGCCTCACAGAAATTCAGCACTTCACAGTTCCTCACAGCTCCTAACAGCTGTCCATCTGTTGTGCCTCCTGGAGGTTCCTGGTGGTGGGTGACGCTTGGGCAGTTGGTGCTCATTATGCTCGGGGCCTGCTCTTGGCATGCCTCATTTTTGGCGTTCAAGCCTGCTTGCGAGTGGGTGCATGGCGGGGCTGGGAACTGGCAATGGACAAGGCATGCTCACTCATTTCAGGAGGTTTTTGTTTGACGGACGACTTCTCTTTCATGAGAGAGATGGTTTCTCTCCCCCCCCCCTAAATGATCTGCTGGGTACCCTTGTCTGTGTTTAATTGTTAATTTAGGAACAGAGATAAGCATCTGCCCTTTGTTCCTTTTTCTGTCAGTGCCTGATTGATTTTTTTATTTGCTTACAATTATTTTGATTGATTTTTATATTTTTTTTATTTTCCTTATGAATAAATTCCTTTGTTGACTTTCCAATCTGTCCATGCTTGTCCTTTCCTTCCATTGATCCAGCATTGTCTGAACCTAGAAAGACTGGGAGGTAATTACCACACGAATTGACCTGTAATAGTTAGCATGCACCAGCAGTTAAATGCTCGGCCACCCCAATTAAGATCTAAGCAAGATAGGATTGGTGCTTTGCCAAGGGCGCGCTTCCGGTTCAGGAAACCACGTGACCTCTATTTAAACTACAAAATTAGACCGTGGACACTGGAACTCGTGGTCGACTGAGTGGCGTTCGTGGTTCCAAAGCAACCCACCGTACCACAAAGTTAATCGTGAGGGGTGGCCCCAGGTCTGGCTCTTCCGAGGACAAGCGGGGATTAAACCCATATATATATATATATATATATATATATATATATATATATATATATATATATATATATATATATATATATATATATATATATATATATATATATATATATATATATATATATATATATAACCGGGCGTAGTGGCGTGCGCCTGTAATCCGGCTACTCAGAGGCTTGGGTGGAGGATCGCTTGAGGACGAGCGCTCTGCGCTGTGCCGTGCTATGAGAGGGTGTAGGGCAGCCTGGATTCATGCCAAAACCCAATCCTTATCCCTGTGTCGTAAGAGGCGACCAGGGTTGTGTCAGGAAGGGCATACGGCGTAAAACCTGTGCCAAATCAGTATGCGGATCATAACGGATAATCCTCTGTGGCGACCCCTAACGGGAGCAGCCAAAAGAAGAACAATATATATATATATATATATATATATATATATATATATATATATATATATATATATATATATATATATATATATATATATTTTTTGGGGTTTCTAAGGCAACCATTCAAATGAATGGGGTGAAGGGGAAAAACTCTTTGAATTGATCGCCAAAAACCCCTAAACAGGAGGCTAATTCCTCCCCCCCCCCATACAAATGTATAGGGAGACCTCTATGACTCGAGACCCATCAGGACAAAAAGAGGTGAATGATTTTCTGCCATACAAGCTCATGTTAAATTGAGACTGTCTCAGGGCCCAAAAAAACCTCATACAAATTAATAGGGGAAGCTTTCTTGCTCAAGGCCCATCAGGTCAAAAGAGGAGAATGATTTTCTCTCCCCCATCTGACTCTCGATCCATGGGGTCAAAAGAAGAGATCGATCTCTCCCCCATTACTTACTCCATTCAAAGAGTGAGCCAATGAATATTTATTCATGTTCTACTTCAGGTAATAAATTAATTTTCCTATTACATTCATCGCCATCGAGTATGTTCACAAATATTATTTTAGAATTTAGTTCTTGGTCTAAATATCTTTGTTGAGCAGAAATATAATGATAAACTTCTCTCAATGTTCTTGTTTGACTACCTCCTGAGCCACATATCATTTTGAGATTATAGTGAATTGTTTTTCCATTGTTTAATTGATCACCATCAAAGTTTTCAGTCCATTCAAGGATATTAATTTTTTTCTTTCCATCCTCTAACTTATTAGGGCTTCAAGCCAAATGGCTGAATCCCTGTTGAATTCGTTAGGGTTATTTGTAATTAAATTTATCCGCTTATTTGTTTTATTCACTTTTACCCCGGTTATTTCTTCAATAAGGCTTAATTGATATTTCTCACATTCTTTATGTTTTCCATTTAAGTACCAAGGTTGATTACATCTCCAATCTTTGGCTTGGTTATTGCTTGGTTCTATCATTTATAAATCAGTAAAAGACGGTAGTAGTTCCTCAGCACTTATACTTATTACCATAAGGGAGACAATTAATTCCATTTTCTAAAATGTATCTTTTCTCATCAAAAGCTCCTAATGCTTTCTTATTTATCTCTTCTGTATATAATTGATGTTTATAACTTCTTATTGTATTCATTTTTCTGTAGTCTTCCTTCTTTAAGGTTAAGCAGTTGTAATAATGTTTAAAGTTTATTGTTTCCTTGATTATTTTTTTCTTTATTCCCTTTAGCTTCTTATCACATCTTTCAATGTTATTGCCAATATATGTAAAAGCATAAGCCTTTGATCTCAAACCTATAAATTCACTCATAACCTTCCTACCCAATTCATCTTTAAACTTACCATTAACCTATGTGTTATTTGATGAAAACAACACATCACCAGGTTTATAACTACTTGTATCATACATATCAATATTATCAATCATATCCTCATTTTCATCACTTGTCTTAATTTCTAATATAAAACTATCGGTATCCATATATAACAATGACACATTATCCTCATACTTTATTTTTAAATGATTATAGTAATAGTCACACATTAACGACTTTGACAAGTCAAGAATTGAAGTTCCGATATAAATGGGTTTATTCATTTTAATGCTCTCTTTTTTCAAATGAATAGCACAAAAGTTCTCTGAAAACACCTCCGCTCGTTCAAAACTTGGTCGATTAATTTACTTTGAAGCCTGTTTCCAAGATGTAGAAAGTCTTATGTTTTGTCAGTTCCTAACATTTTCCATAGTCTTTCCAAATACAGCATTATTCATTAATTTATAAAAGTTCTTCTCAAAATTTGTTTCTGCGTTTTTTTTCTTCTCTTTTTTGTATTAAAATCAATATATTTCTCTAACCAATGACTGTTTAAATTTCAAAATCCTATGAATTTTCCTCACTCTCAACCCAGCAGATAAATATTGTCTCAAGTTCCTTTCATGTAAAACATAACTTTCTTTATCATTTAATGTAGTAAGTAGTTTTTCTGAAGATTTACCTTTTATATTAAATAACTGTTGGTAATCACTTTACCATTCTTTTCTTGGACTTTCTTTATTGGAGACATCGGGTACGTCTTTATGTTTATTATGAAGTTCTTCAGGGTATTTTAAATCAACCTCAAAATAATATCAAACTTTAGCCTATACATATATATATATATATATATATATATATATATATATATATATATATATATATATATATTCAAATATATATATTCAAATATATATATATATATATATATATATATATATATATATATATATATATTCACCGATGTTCATTCAAACATATATATATATATATATATATATATATATATATATATATATATATATATATATATATATATATATATATATTCACCGATGTTCATTCAAACATATATATATATATATATATATATATATATATATATATATATATATATATATATATATATATATATGTATATGTATCGTCATGAATCTGTCCTGCCAAGTGGGCGAACGACCGCTTTAGCCAATGGCTGTCGTCTCGCCCTCCAGACGGACAATTCAGTCATGACCTTCCGGAACAACGCCGGAACCCTGTCACGGGTGGGTTCTTAATCCCACCACGGCCTTGCCAATTTTCTACCCACGCAAAATAGGGCCATTCACCGAATATTGATATACCTAAGTACTCACGCGGGTATCCTACCGGGAGACCATACCTCGATGCAGGTCGGCTTGGACACGAACCGCTCAAGTGGTCCGTTCCGTTCTTCAGTGATAACCGAGCAGGTATTATCGCCTGACCTCACCGGATCCAATTCTATTTTTCGGGT
>NC_140961.1:108006020-108026020 GCF_056783735.1 Eptatretus burgeri | reverse complement strand
TCATTCCACCCGTTTAGTCGGGAAATGCACTCAAATTGCGTCAGAAAAGCTTCAACGCTCCCTGACCCGTCGAAATTTACCAGGGGGATCACTTTTACGGTGGCCCGCTTCTCAGTTTCTCCCTTGTCCGAATCCAGCCCAGGGATCAAACACTCTTGTGGCTGCGTGTCCAATTTCGGAGCCCACTGTGGCCAAAGATGTTTTGTGGTGAGGGTCTCATGGGTCAATTTTGCTTCCTGTTCCAAACGTTGAATGGACCGATTCACCTCTTCCCGCAGGATCGTCTGGGCCCGCACAACCTCCTCCAAGGCTCCGTCGCGAGTTTGTAGCTGCTCCTCAACCAACCCGGACACTCTACTTACAAAAGACGGCTCTACCAGGCCTTTATCCAAGACTTCATCTTGGCTCATAATTTTATCTTGTTTGTCCAAACGAGCCTCCAATCCTTTTACCTCCTCCGCCAAATTCATCCCTTGCTTCCTCAGCTCTCGCCACTCTTCAACTTGCAGCTGCACACGAGCATCCACACAGGCACTATGACGTTCCAGGCTTTCATCCACTTTATCAACCCGAATGTTCGTTGCATCAATTTTATCTACCAATTTTTTTCGTATATTTTCCCCCTCCAATGTAATTTCTACCTTTGTTTCCTCCAATCTATCCTCGAATTTACTTTGTATTTCTCCCAATTTAACATCCACACACTCCTGCATCTCAGTTTTCATTTTCTCCATCTTTTCCCCCAATTCATCCCTCATTAAATTAATCCGTGCACCCAACTGTACCCCCATTACCCCCATTTGATCTTTCATTTCTGCCCTCTGTGCCGTCATTTCTGCCCTCTGTGTCACGAATTGATTTGCCATTTCTGCCCTCTGTGCCGTCATTTCTGCCCTCTGTGCCACGAATTGATTTGCTATTTGTACCGTCATGTCCCCTATTAAACGTTCCAACATTGTCTGGATCAACATCGCGCAGGTTTCCGGCGCTGCCGGCTCCGTTACGGGCGATGAAGCACGGCCCACGCTCGGAATGGGGGAGGTTCCAACCCTACCCCCGTCTCTCCCTTCTTCCCCCGACTCGCTGCCAGACACGTGGCCTTCCTCCTCAAACATCTGCACATCCGCCATGGTGCAGAAGTCCCGTTTGCCGCCAATTAATTTAAATTTGAAAAATCCCGCCAAAATTTTCCCGCGCTCGCGCGCTTTTCTGCAGTAATTTTGGATTCCAATTCGTGGCGAGATTTTAATCCTGATATATAATTTAGAGGGGTTCGAACATCCAACACCCTGACACCAATGTGACGTCCACGGGACTTGAACAGTCCCGCCAACGTAGAATGAGCCGAAACGATGGAGGCGATTTATTTGTTTATAACCCAAACATGGCGGTTCTAATCGCTCTACCGCAAACGGGACGAGGAAGGTGGCACGAGTCACTTTTCACTGAGTTGATGATGTTTATTTGTTTTTCTATTATTATCAGAAAAAACAAGACTCAGCAAGAAGAGGGATCCGGGGCGATTCGACGGGATGGTGTGGGATCGGGCGTGGGGAAAAACACAGACAATTCCAATGAATATAGAGATCTCAAACCTTCTAAGGCGCCAAGCACACACACACACACACACACACACACACACACACACACACACACACACACACACACACACACACACACACACACACACACACACACACACACACACAAAACGTAGCTATTTCTTGTGGTCAGGCTGGACCGTGGTGTGGACGCAACTGTCCCTGGATCGGCGCCGGACGAGCTGGCCTTGCTCTCGTCTGGGGGGCAGGAGAAACCGTGGTGCTGTCGACCTCCTGGTCTTGGCCCAAGTCCGCTCACAGCCGCCAGGGAACCAGCTCCGGCGCCAAGCCGAGAGCAGGAGAGGGAGGCAGGTCCGCCCGCCGCCCGACCTCGCACTCCAAGTCAGCAGAACCCCAGAGCCAACCAAAGCGAGGCACGAGGCTCGGCAAGGCTCCCAGACACGATCAAGAACACGATCGATTCAGCCCAACAACCAGGACGCTCTCTGCCGCCACAGCTTCCACACCAAAAAAAACACGATTGTTCTCGTTGTAATCTTCTTCTTCTTCCTTTTCGACCCCGAACAGAACCTTTTTATCCTTCGTCCTCGTCACTCCCAATCGAGCCGTTTATTGGCCCACCGCCATCGCCTTCCGCCAATCGTGATCACGGGGCGGAGCCATCCACTGCACTGTCCTGTGACGTCTCGGCCAGTCTTCAGAGAATACCAAAAGGGGTTTACGCAGACACTTACCCTATCCCGTGTCCCTATCTAATTACGTGACATTTATCATTTCCCCCTTGAAGAAATGAACATTTACTAGACAACTTATCACCACTGAATTGCTACTTATTACATCGAGATCCTGGTAAACTCGAACAGCATGGCATACCTAATTAAACATCCTAATTACCCTTTGAATGCATACCCCCCCTCAAACGTAACAATATATATATATATATATATATATATATATATATATATATATACATGCAAATATAATAGATGTATATATTGTTGCGGACCCGGGGTCGGGGTCGAGGAAGACCATGAGAGGGTGAACTTCCTCATGTTCCCACCAGGCTCTCCAGAATCGCAGGCCATCGCACACGAATAACTTTGTGGCACGGTGGGCCACTAATCGACCGTGAACGCCAATAACTCGACCACGTGACTTCGGGTCTTCCGTCTGATGCTGTTTACCGAAAGGTCATGTGGTTTAATTACCGGGGGACATGCTCTCGGTTTGCCTTGCTCAAACCGGATCACCTTACCAGATCAGATGCAGTTGAGCAGAACTGCCAAGAATGTACTGGCTAGAAAACAGATCATTGGGGAATAACGTCCCAGCTCGACTGGAGAACGAACGATTCTGGACAAATGAAGGAAAAGATGAAAACGAGATGGGAACATTTCTATTCAAGCATTTATTTACAATGGCGACGAAAGTTTTGTTGCACAGTAAATTGGGTTTATTGGTATGTACAGCAAGGATAGCAAGGAATTTGTTGTGTGCGACAAAAGGCAAGCACTGTTACAAAAGCAGACAGAGATCAGACTTATCAGGGTAGAACTTCTACAATCTGAACTTAAAGTATGTCAGGCGCCATCACACACACACACACACACACACACACACACACACACACACACACACACACACACACACACACACACACACACACACACACACACACCTGAGGAATATTAGATGTTGCCCAGAGAGAAAAAGAGAAGTTGAGGATAAATAGCCTCGCAATACCTGGTACGGTTGGCAGACCAACACAACCTAGTATGCTTAGGGAGAGTTAGTAGGGAGGAATACTGGTGCCTTCGGTGATGGGGTGAGAAGTGTGGTATCATGCAATATGGGGTGTGCGGTGTCATGCCAGAGGAAGATGGGATTGCGAGGCAGTCATGATGCTCTTTTGTGCGTCCTATGGAGATAGGATGGAGGGGTGGAAAGAGAGGAGAAAGATGCTTGAGGCGTAAGATCCTTAACCTAGTCGTGTATTGGTCTGTTAGTGTCGTGTGCACCTCCATGGGACGCTCCGCCTGAGCATTCCCACCTCGAGATGTCGCGCCGTATCTCTGACTTGGTCACTTTGCCCGAGCTCGTGGCAACGTGCGCTCTACACTGGTCCTCAAGAAGGAGCACATCCCACAGTCACACACCAAGAGCAAGTGAAGGGCAGAGACAGCAAAGAGCAGCCAAATTAGAGTCTCGAGGATCAGAGAAGAAGTGGTTGAATAAGAGAGCGAGCGGCTGCACACTCTGTGCCCCGGGCGAAGAATGGGGTGAGGACCAGAAAGCGACATGCTGTGAACCGAATCCTGCATCTATATTGGGCCACAGCGGCCGTAGCCACTCCCTGCTAGGCTCCCAGGGCCAGAAACTGTCTTATTCGCCCATCCGGCATGACACGGCCTGGAGCTCCTGACTCAACACGGTATGAACTGACACCCTGGCCATGAACGTGCTCCGAGTGCAGTCCGAATGCGAAATAGCAAAGCACACCTGCCACCCATGGGCCTCCTCTCATGAGCCAAAATGCACACCAGGGCCCCGTACCAAACTCCCGGATCACCCTTCCCGCAACCCTCCTCGCTGCCACTCTCCTGCCATGTCTGGCGACTCGATGAGGCTCGTATCAATCCCGCATGCTCACCCGAGACTTACTCGGCCCTGGATTGTGCTGTCCGAGGACAAACCAAGTCGTGCAGCACTCCTCTGTATAGTGACGAAGTGTAGCAATGCAGAGATATAAGGGGGTGTGGGAATATTTTTTCCGTTTACGAGAGGCGTTTTTGGTAGAAGTGGTGAGGTTTGGTGAGCAAGAGGTGAAGCAATGTGAGATGCAAGTTGGAAATTGGCACACAGATTTGAATGAAATAATGGCATGCGATGCGTGTGTGGTATAGTGTGTAGTGTGCTTTGTTGGTTCCAAACCACGGGAGGCACCGAAGTGTGCTTATTACTCATCGCATTTTGCATGGCATGTATGTTTGATTTGTGCCATGACGAAAAGGAAAGTGTTGGAATAGAAATCAAAACAGGAGACAGAGATAGTTAATAGACCTAGCTATTAGACCCACACAATGCATTTCGTCCCATTAACCCACTGGACATGAGGGGAAGGTCTATCTGCACAAAGACGAATGAAATAACTGTCTTGGGATCACTATATGTTTGGTGGCATTGCCTTTGAGGCATGTGGTTTTGTATATATATATATATATATATATATATATATATATATATATATATATATATATATATATATATATATATATATATATATATATATATATATATGTATATATATATATATATGTATATATATATATATATATATATATATATATATATATATATATATGTATATATATATATATATGTATATATATATATATATATGTATATATATATGTATATATATATATATATATATATATATATATATATATATGTATATATATATATATATATGTATATATATATATGTATATATATATATATATATATATATGTATATATATATATATATATATGTATATATATATATATATGTATATATATATATATATGTATATATATATATATATATATATGTATATATATATATATATATATATATATGTATATATATATATGTATATATATATATATATATATGTATATATATATATATATATGTATATATATATATGTATGTATATATATATATATATGTGTATCTATATATATATATATGTATGTATATATATATATATATATATATATATATATATATATATATATATATATATATATATATATATATATCTTCTTCTTCTTCTTTCGGCTGCTCCCGTTAGGGGTCGCCACAGCGGATCATCCGTGTGATCCGCATAGTGATTTGGCACATGTTTTACGCCGGATGCCCTTCCTGACGCAACCCTGGTCGCCTCTTACGACACAGGGATATGGTACACCTATTTTAACCGGGGTATACACCGGCCCAGTATACTGGTACTCATTTCGCCGACCTCGGAAGGATGACAGGCTGAGTCAACCCCCTGGTGTATTAATTCAGTGGCCCAACGGGGCTTGAACTCAGGACCTTTTGGATCCCAAGCCGCTGCCCTAACCACTGCGCCAACACACCAGGCTATATATATATATATATACATATACATATACATATACATATACATATATATATATATATATATATATATATATATATATATATATATATATATATATATATATATATATATGTATATATATATATATTGTTGCGGATTCGCGCCCGCCGGCGTGCGAACGGCCACGTAACTCGAATCACGGCACGTCGCCCACCGGACGGACAATCCCGTCGTGACCCTCTCGGACTAACGCCGGGAACTAGTCACGGGTGGACCTTTCGGCCTCACCACGATCGTGCCAATCGGCCCCCGCGTGGGATAGGGTTGCTCGCCAAATTCGACCTACCTAAGTACCCACACGGAGGGTAGACCGGGCGATCGCACCTCGCCGCAGGTCGACTTCGGACACGGGCCACTTTAAGCGACCCGTTCCGTACTATCGGGATAACCGAGCGGTGTTATCATCAACCTGGACGGTTCGATTAATTATCGGGCGTTTTAGCCCACGACCAACCCTTTACGTGAAGTAAGATGGAGATTCAATAAAGGAAAAGACGAAGCGAAACGGGAAAACAGTTCAACATAAAGCACATTTATTTCGCGATGAACGGAAAGCACACATATACAATTACACCAAAAGCAAATGTAAAAGAAGAAGAAGAAACACACAATAATGCACAAAAAGCAAATGTAAAAGCAAAAGACAATGCAGAGCTAACCGACTACCGAGCACACGGCAACACTTATACAGTTTTACTTCACAGACGGCGCCGACAACACATATACTCAAAGCAAAAGAAAAATGACCACCCTCAAGGATGAGGGGGGTAGGCGGGCCTGGGGCCGAGACCGCGTCGGGCCTACCCGTCTGGTGATGAGCCGCAAAATGGCGCTGGCGCCCCGACTCCGCGGGCCTCGCTGGGACTGCCTGGTATGGGGTGGGAACGGGGCCCCCTTCGCGCACTATCTCAGCGCGGGGGGAAACAGGAGGGCGTTGTTGATGCTCGGGGGGAAGGAGGATATCTCCCTGTCTCGGGTCCCGCGACGAGCGTCTCCACCACGACCTCGGTCGCGCCGCCGGCCTCTCCCTCCGCAGCTCCCCGACTCCGACACGAGCACCCCCTCGACCGTCTTCGCCGCCGCCACCTCTCCACAGCTCCGTCCAACCGCCCTCTCCGTCTCCTCTCTTGACTCGTCCCAACTCTTCACTGGCTCCGAACTCTTCACTCTCTCCCCTCCGTACTCTCTTAACTGACTACTACTGCTTCTTCTTCCCAACTCCACCGACTGCGAACTCTTAACTGCTTTGACTGACGAACGCAGCCCCTTATATGCCCCGTGGCCTCGCTCCTTCACCTTCGACCCTTTACCTCCGACCCTTCACCTCTAACTGGCTCCCCATTGGACCGAGGAAAAGTGGGCGTGAATGCTTTTTGATCCATTAATTTGCATATAGCGATATTACTCCAACGCGCCTGGAGGCGGGGCCAAATCGCCCCACGCTCGCCGATAGGACGGAACAGAAGTGGGCGTGAGTCGTTTTTGATCCGTTTTCTTTGGAAAGGCCGGCGCTTTTGCACCCCTGCTCGGTGCACGCCCTGCACGAGTCCAGTATCGGTGCCCACAAGCGGCGCGGAAATGGCGGCGATGCGATGGTTGCGAGAGCGAGATATGACGGGAAAGCTCATGGCTGTTGGCGTTGTTGTTGTTGTTGTTGTGAAGCGGCGTTGTGGCTGGTGGTTGTTGTGTGATGGCTGTTGAGACGTGGTTGGTGGTGGTAGTAATGGCAGCTGGTCCAAAATAAAGATAGTAAAAGAAAAACGGCTATCTAGAAGGGTCGCAGCCCGCATGAATGACATTTATTCCCTCTAAACAACGGGTTTGGGCCTAACTACACATATACTTACAGAGATATCTCACCTAAGGGACCTGAATGGTGGTTTGCGAATTTCGTCAACCACAACACTACCCCCTCCCCTTTTTACAGACTCGTCCCGAGTCGTCAAATTTTCGTGTGCCATCATGTGTAGTTTTCCCCTAGTACATTTTACCTACGGATCCCTGAGTGCGACATTCATGGTATTCGTGTCCCCAAAATAAATAACCTGAGGGCTGAGTAACTACCTAAACAAACTCACTCACACGGACGACTTCAATAAAATTGCCGGCGCTAAGACATACATGCCGGGGGCGCACTCATATTTACAGTACATCTTAACCTTAACTTACAAATTTTACACTAAACCATGGCCCAGGATCAATGAGCTCTGCAAAAAGAAAGCAGTTAGCAGGGAGCCAGGCTGCTCGCATGCAGTCTCTGACTCAAACAATGCAGGTGACAGGGAACGTGGCCGGCTGCTCACACGCAGTCCAAGGCCTTCCCTTTTGAACTGAACGCAGTGAACCACAACGGTGCATGGGCTGCACAAACGTAGTCTCCGTGCCAGCTCAAGTGGCACACGCAATGAACACAACGAATGGATGGATGAATGGTTTGAACTGAACGCAAACACGGTGCACGGGCCGCCACTGCAGGCCCGTGTTGTAGCTGCCAACAGGGCAGTTCTTGCAGCTTGCAAACTGTTGCTTTTACGATGATCCCGGCGCACATGGAAATGAACAGGGGGGGGGGGGCAAAGCAAAATTGAACGGGGCTGGTGAATGTGGGCAGTGGGCATGGCATGGCAAAGGCAGCAGGCAAACACAGCCCGCAGAAGAAGGCCGCTGCAGGCAAACCCAGCCGGCAGATGAACTGGCCGGCACAGGCCTTGAAGCACAGCCGCTGCAGATGATCCAGCCGGCACAGGCCTTGCAGCAACACAACAGCTGCCGATGAAGTGGGCCGGCACAGGCCTTGAAGAAAAACAGCCAGCCGGCAGATGAAGTGGGCCGGCACAGGCCTTACAGCAACACAGCCAGCAGATGAAGCTGGCCAGCCTTTGCCGTTCAGTGGAGGTTGGTGGAGGGAGTGCGGTGGTGCTGGCCACTCGGAAGGCGGGCTCGGACCTACCCTACGGTCTCCCTCCCAACCTATCGCCCTTGCCTGTCACTGTCTGTACCCACTCCCTTAATTTGTCAAACCCCAATTTAGCCCCAACTTGTTTTTTTTATTTTTACTTCCCCACTATAAATCGTCCCCTAACCCCCTGTACTGTCCTTGTTCTGCTAACCTATCCTGTCACCTAGCCTACTCCCAACCCCTACGTTCCCTTCCCGGAGGGGAATAAGGGAGAGCTGGCGTCCTGTGCCGAGGCCCAACGAAGCCTCAGGATGGCCTCCCCAGAGTTCAGCGATCTATAACCAAAGTGGGTCCATCAGCCCACAACGAAAGCGAGGGGATGGATGGTGTGGAGGGGTACACTTCCTAATCTACCCTATCCATTTAACTGTTAAACTATCCCGGGGCTTTCAACAAGCGCCTCTCGCTTAAACTATTGGTTCTAACAACCCAGATTCCCGTCGCCTGTGTTGGTGTCGTCACAATTTCGGGCCTCGCCCCCCAATTTTCTCTCCGTGCCCTCACACGGTCTCATGGCTGGGACATGTGGCTCCCTTCGGCAGGCACGACCCTCTGCTGAATCTCCCGCTATGGCACCCCTGGGCACTACACTGCCTCCGAGCCTACCAGCTCCCTAACACCGGGGAGTGCCCCCCATGGCACCTCCCCTGAAATGCACACGTGGCAGGCTGGCTTCCCGGGCCCCTTTCCAAGGGTCACCCGTGCCCACAACACTGCCCACGCGGCTAATGGCACTCCGGGCCCCCGCACCAAGCAGGCGCACCCGTGCCCACTACGCTATCCCGGCCCCCCATGGGCCCTTGGCCTACCACGGCCGACGAGCCTGGTGCCTGGGGTACCCACTCAGCGATACTCACCTTTCGCAGCCACGCTCCCAGCCCGTCAACAGGGCTCCTGCACCCCTCCAAACGGGTTTCGAGCCTACCTTCACACCAACAACAAAACGACTTCCATTTTTCAATTTGACTAACCCAGCTAACTCACTCTACACTGACCCCGGGGTCCCTTGGGCGGGAGTCACTCCTCCCCCCAATCACTCATCGCACCATGCAGTCCCCATTCGCTCCACTCACACAGACCCGCTGGCCTCACTCACTCATCATGTACTCACCTCACAACTTTTCAACACACTCACCGCTGAACTCTGCCATCCTTCTAACTACATCCCCTAACTAACTCATGCTCCCACGTCGTCCCTTTTTCTACAGCACGTTCCATTTAACCTACGTAGCTAAGCTACGTCCCCTCTACACACTCACTGTCAGTCACTGTCTCCAAATCATCAAAAATCATTTCCCATTTCCCCAACCTAAATCTGGCTAACAATCCCTCTAACTAATCCATTCCACGGGCCCCATGAGGACTTACCCCTGCCCCATGGAGCCGGTCTAGCTAAGCTAACCCTTCCCCCTAACTAGTTTCCATCCTGTGCCCTGGTCAAGGGGGTCTTCCACCCCTTGCCCAGGAATCCTGTGCACCCGAAAGTGAGGCTTGCTTTTTTTTTTTTTTTCACATGCGCAGCACCAGCGCGGCAACTCACAGCTCGTGCACTTTGCACCTGCCCGTGACGTCATGCAGCTGCACGTGTACCTCGTCCCTCCTTGGACGGTACCATCCGGCAGGGATACCCCTCCTGCCGGATTCCAACCCCGCGTGCAGCCATGACATCACCGTGCGCATAAAAAAAACACAAGCCCCACGTCTCGAGGGGTTCCCCACGCGAACACATGTGCTTTGCCCGTTGGAGCTTAACACACACGATCGCGTGGAGAACCCGTCCGGTCCAAATCCGTAATCCTGCCTAAACTTTGTCCGTCCGCGGGATCGGCAAATCCACCGCTGGCGTTTCCGGACCGGGACTTCACTCTCGCAAGCGAGCACGTGGGGGCCTCGTGCGTTGCACAGCACGGACCTCGTGCTCACTGCTGGGTGAACCCGGCACGGTCCCCGAAACAACTACAGCCGCTACTCGGCTTTCTTTCCTCTGTCGCCGTCGTCGTCTCCATTCAACACACGCACTCCCGCGTGTCACAACGCTAACACACCTCACCATTAAACTCACTCCGGGAGACGCGGCTGCACGTTCACACATGCCGACCGACATCTCCCTTACACACAGCGACCTTGCACACGCTGTCTCTCTCACACTCGGCCGCTCACTTACGCATGCCATTTCCCTCACACAAACCATACTACTCACACACGCTGGGGCACTCGCCCGCGGTTCCTCACTCATACACCGTGCCTCACTCACACACGCGGGGGCACTCATCCGCGGTGCCTCACTCATACACCGTGCCTCACTCACACACGCGGGGGCACTCAACCGCGGTGTTTCACTTACACACGGCGCGCTGGGAAGCACGCCCTTCTGCACACTTACCACCACACCACTCACACACGGGGTCGCTTCCACACACGGGGTCTTTGTCACCCACCCGGTCGCTCTCACACACGCCCTTGCACCCACGCTATGCGTGCGTTGCAGCACGCATTTCGCCACACTCGTGAACACACACCTCGACACCACACACACCGGGACAACCACACTGGGGATTCGTGTCCCCACAGGGTCTCCGGGGCCTCTATACCCCCCAAGCTCGCCGTGCACCCGTCCACAGCACTCCTCCCCTCGAACTCGCAAAGCACGACCGAACTCACCTGCTCGTGACTCGCCTCAAGGGGGCATACTCCCTCCCCTCGTTCCTGGAGGAGGCTATCCCGCTGCTCGCACTGGGTCCCGACACGCTCCGTGAGCTCACCCTCACTATCCTCCACTACCTCCGTGTGTGTGTGTACGTCTCTAGCCTTGTCATTATCATGCAGTCTCTCCTCTATTTTTTCTCCCGTGTCTCTGTACATTTATAAGTTTCTGTTGTCCCCTCCTGTCTATTAGTCTCCGCTTCTTTCTGGCGTCTTTCCCTTATCTTTATGTAGGTCAACCTTGCTTTCTCCTTAAGTCGCTCCCGTCCTTCCCTGTTTTTCACTCCTTGCTCTTTCACGATCTCCGCGTACCTCCTCCTTGCTTTCCGTATCAATTGTTCTTTTCTCTCCCTCCCAATTACTTTCACCTCGTCTCTTGTCTCCCGAATTATTTTCTCCTTACCTGCCTCCACCGCGGGCCCAACAGCCGTTGCACTCCCTCCCAGCTCGTTCGCTCCCACACGTGGCGTCGCCATTTTAAGCTCCCTGGTCACTGCCTTCATGCCCGCCTGCAGGCTTTGGCCCATGTTCTGCGTCTCACCCCGCAGCTCTTTCATTTCGAGTGCGTTTGTTTCCATTTTCGTTTTCATTTCGTTCATTTGCTTGTTCATGCCTTTTATTTCGTTTTTCATTTCATTTGTGTTTGTATCCATTTTCGCTGTCATTGCCGCCAGCATGGCGCATAGCTGGGCCATGTCGGGTGCGCTTGGGTGAGCCGTTTCGGCAAGGATCGGGGAAGGGTTTTGGTGGAGAGGGGGAGGGGAGGTGTCATACACCGCGGCCGCTGCCGCACCTATTTCGGGCTCTGGGTTCATTTGGGCGAGTTCGTGTTCCTGCACAACCAACATTTCCTGCACGGGGATTTCATCCTGGACCATGGATTCTACACATTCTACACCCATTTCTAATACCCCCGGCTCCCGCTCGCCTTGAGACGCCATCTTATTTCTCGTAAAAGGTTAATTTAACTCGCTCGTAATTTGGAGGGAATCGGGGGTCACTCCTCTCACCCCTGGACCGATTCCCGTGAATTTAGCTGGAGACAGGAGAGCCCGTTTTCCCGTTCTCCGATACCAGTGCCGCGAGGAGGGCGATGAGTTTATATCGCACGACCTGACACCAGTGTTGCGGATTCGCGCCTGCCGGCGTGCGAGCGGCCACGTAACTCTAATCGCGGAACGTCGCCCACCGGACGGACAATCCCGTCGTGACCCTCTCGGACTAACGCCGGGAACTAGTCACGGGTGGACCTTTCGGCCTCACCACGATCGTGCCAATCGGCCCCCGCGTGGGATAGGGTTGCTCGCCAAATTCGACCTACCTAAGTACCCACACGGAGGGTAGACCGGGCGATCGCACCTCGCCGCAGGTCGACTTCGGACACAGGCCACTTTAAGCGACCCGTTCCGTACTATCGGGATAACCGAGCGGTGTTATCGTCAACCTGGACGGTTCGATTAATTATCGGGCGTTTTAGCCCACGACCAACCCTTTACGTGAAGTAAGATGGAGATTCAATAAAGGAAAAGACGAAGCGAAACGGGAAAACAGTTCAACATAAAGCACATTTATTTCGCGATGAACGGAAAGCACACATATACAATTACACCAAAAGCAAATGTAAAAGAAGAAGAAGAAACACACAATAATGCACAAAAAGCAAATGTAAAAGCAAAAGACAATGGAGAGCTAACCGACTACCGAGCACACGGCAACACTTATACAGTTTTACTTCACAGACAGCGCCGACAACACATATACTCAAAGCAAAAGTAAAAGGACCACCCTCAAGGATGAGGGGGGTAGGCGGGCCTGGGGCCGAGACCGCGTCGGGCCTACCCGTCTGGTGATGAGCCGCAAAATGGCGCTGGCGCCCCGACTCCGTGGGCCTCGCTGGGACTGCCTGGTATGGGGTGGGAACGGGGCCCCCTTCGCGCACTATCTCAGCGCGGGGGGAAACAGGAGGGGGTTGTTGATGCTCGGGGGGAAGGAGGATATCTCCCTGTCTCGGGTCCCGCGACGAGCGTCTCCACCACGACCTCGGTCGCGCCGCCGGCCTCTCCCTCCGCAGCTCCCCGACTCCGACACGAGCACCCCCTCGACCCTCTTCGCCGCCGCCACCTCTCCACTGCTCCGTCCAACCGCCCTCTCCGTCTCCTCTCTTGACTCGTCCCAACTCTTCACTGGCTCCGAACTCTTCACTCTCTCCCCTCCGTACTCTCTTAACTGACTACTACTGCTTCTTCTTCCCAACTCCACCGACTGCGAACTCTTAACTGCTTTGACTGACGAACGCAGCCCCTTATATGCCCCGTGGCCTCGCTCCTTCACCTTCGACCCTTTACCTCCGACCCTTCACCTCTAACTGGCTCCCCATTGTTCCGAGGAAAAGTGGGCGTGAATGCTTTTTGATCCATGAATTTGCATATAGCGATATTACTCCAACGCGCCTGGAGGCGGGGCCAAATCGCCCCACGCTCGCCGATAGGACGGAACAGAAGTGGGCGTGAGTCGTTTTTGATCCGTTTTCTTCGGAAAGGCCGGCGCTTTTGCACCCCTGCTCGGTGCGCGCCCTGCACGAGTCCAGTATCGGTGCCCACAAGCGGCGTGGGAATGACGGTGATGCGATGGTTGCGAGAGCGAGATGTGACGGTAAAGGTCGTGGCTGTTGGCGTTGTTGTTGTTGTGAAGCGGCGTTGCGGCTGGCGGTTGTTGTGTGATGGCTGTTGAGACGTGGTTGGTGGTGGTAGTAATGGCGGCTGGTCCAAAATAAAGATAGTAAAAGAAAAACGGCTATCTCGAAGGGTCGCAGCCCGCATGAATGACATTTATTCCCTCTAAACAACGGGTTTGGGCCTAACTACACATATACTTACAGAGATATCTCACCTAAGGGACCTGAATGGTGGTTTGCGAATTTCGTCAACCACAACAAAATATATATATATATATATATATATATATATACATATATATATATATATATATATATATATATATATATATATATATATATATATATATATATATATATATATATATATATATATATATATATATATATATATATATATATATATATATATATATATATATATATATATATATATATATATATATATATATATATATCCTGGTGTTGGCGCAGTAGTAAGGGCAGCGGCTTGGGATCCAAAAGGTCCTGAGTTCAAGCCCCGTTGGGCCACTGGATTAATACACCAGGGGATTAAGTCAGCCTGCCATCCTTCCGAGGTCGGCAAAATGAGCACCAGTGTACTGGGCCGGTGTATACCCCGGTTAAAATAGGTGTACCATATCCCTGTGTCGTAAGAGGCGACCAGGGTTGCGTCAGGAAGGGCATCCGGCGTAAAACATGTGCCAAATCACTTTGCGGATCATACGGATGATCCTCTGTGGTGACCCCTAACGGGAGCAGCCAAAAGAAGAAGAAGAAGAAGAAGAAGAAATATATATATATATATATATATATATATATATATATATATATATATATATATATATACATATATATATATATATATACATATATATATATATATATATATATATATATATATATATATATATATATATATATATATATATATATATACATATACATATTGTTGCGGTTCTGGGAACCGCATGCCTCCAAGGCAATAGCATCCAACATATAGTGATCCCAAAACAGTTATTCCATTAATATACGTTTAAATAGTCCCTTCCCTTTGTCTATTGGGTCAAATGGGACGTGCATTGTGGGGATCTCATAGCTAGGTTTGCTTACACCACTAAAATTCATTTCTACTCTTCTTTTCTGCTTATCCCTGCGGTAAATCCGAATTTGCGTCCTCACAGAAGCCAACATGTGCAGCGTGTGCCGTGGCCGGGGAGGGAATAGAAAGCAGCAACGACACCACGAGCATCGACAGTACAGTTGCGAGGAAACTGCGATATCCCTGGATGAACCTCTGCCACAAGCTCGAGATGATCGTCTCATGTTTCCAATGATCTGGGATGAGATTGTCGGTTGCATTTAAAAGGCCGTCAAATTAATAACTCTGAAAAGGCTGCATGGAAGTGGTTTTGCACAACACAGAAGCAAATGACCCAATATTGGCAAGAGTGTGGCTCGTAGCTTGGTGCCAATAGCTATATCGTCAGAGGCCGATAATACTAAAACGACAACCACGCCACGTTGTGCATGATATGGGCGGCGCGTAATTTTCATCCCATTTCTGGACTAATTATATCGGCTTTCTCTTTTCCCTCCATTTCTCCATCTGACACATATCTATATACTTTTTCATTCCAAACCTGCATCTAATTATTATATCCGATCGTTCCCCTCAAATCCTGACACAGATCGGTGTTGGCCCCACACACGCAATATCAGAATCGGGCGAACATAAGCGCTGACCACTTGGGCCATGACGGATCTGCGCGTACTGCGCGAAACATGCATGGATTTATCCTAACACTTTAAGTCGGTGCTCGCTGGCGGCCCCGGGTGTTCCCAACAGACGGCGGACGTTTCCTCACCTCTCCGGCCAGCGAAGCCGTGATCAGGCAGAAGCGTGCTATGCAGTCCGGGTCGTTGGGGCCGCATGAAGCATCATGGGGTAGGCATTGATCAGCGCTAACCAGAGGCATCCGGGCAAGCATGCGTGACTGACACGACCCTTAGCCGGTATTCAGGGCATGGTCCGGGGGTTATTGCAAGGCAAGTCATGACGCGGAGTTCGGTGTGGGCGATTCATATCATGTAGTGAGGTCGGAGCGAGACATTTTCATGGCTTGGGGCCACCTTGCCGGAAGTGGAATGTTGCTGCTTCCGGTCATCACAGCCGGGCCATGCTGGGGGGTGGAGGGGGTGCAATCAGAGCACCCGATTCGAGCAACGACGCATCGCTTCGTATTGGCCTCCCTCCCCGTGCCGCAGGGCCTATAAATGTCGCAGCAGGGCCATTCATTCTCTCAATTCCCTTCTTCGTCTCACGCACTCGCTGGACTTTGTCATCGTTTGGACTCCACCCTCCCAACTCAAATCCCTCCTTCACGCCGAGGGTCACGTCTCGACATTAGCTGCATGAAGCCCCACGAAGCGAGAGATGACGCGCCGGCTGTCAGGGAGGTATTACACCACAGAGCAGCCCCCCAAATGTATTGGTGGTACATTCGGGCAATCAATTGCACAAGGGACCAGGAGACCGTAGCCTCATCTCCTCTCCCTTCTTGCTTCAAAACTTCTCTTCATCGGGTTTTGTGTGTGTGTGTGTGTGTGTGTGTGTGTGTGTGTGTGTGTGTGTGTGTGTGTGTGTGTGTGCGTGCGCGCGCGGCGTGTGTGTGGCCCTGGCATCTGTCCCCGTAAGTTAAGATTGCAGAAGATTATTATTCCGCGTTAAGTCTGCTCTGTGTCTGCTTTCGTTGGTTGCTTGTAATATTGCCGCATCTCTCACCATTCTTTTTATCCATGCATTACACACCCAAATAAAACTATTAAATGTGCCACATACCTTTCCTCACCCAATTGTAAATAAATCATCATTGAAAATGTTCCCAGCTCATTTTTGTCTGTTCTTTCATTGATCCAGCATGGTCCGAATCCGAGCGTAGACGGGACTTTATTCCCAACGATCCGTTCCTTTTAGCCGGTACATCCTTGTCAGTGTCGTTCGGCTGCATCCGATCCGGTAAAGTGATCCGGTTCGGACAAGGCATACTGGGGGTATGTTCCCTGGTAATTAAATCACGTGATTAATTAGGTAACCCAGTTAACCCATAGACAGGAGGACCCTAGGTCACGCGGTTGAGTTATTGGCATCCACGGTCGGTTAGCGATCAGCCGCGTCACACAATTGTCCATGTGCAACGGCATACAATTCCGAGTCTGGTGGGAGCCGAGATAGCTCTTCCCCCCTGGTGATATTCGCACCCGACCCCCAGCCTGCAACGATATATATACACATACACACACACACACACACACACACACACACACACACACACACACACACACACACACATATATATATATATATATATATATATATATATATATATATATATATATATATATATATATATATATATATATATATATATTACATGGACAAAAGTATGTGGACACCCGTTCTAATGAGTGGATTTGGCTATTTCAGCCACACCCATTGCTGACAGGCATATAAAATCAAGCACACAGCCATGCAATTTCCATCCACAAACATTGGCAGTCAAATTGGCTGCACTGAAGACCTCAGTGGCATTTAACGTGGCACCGTCCTGGGATGCTACCTTTCCAACACGTCAGTTTATTAAATTTCTGCCCTGCTGGAGCTGCGCCAATCAACTGCTAGAGCTGTGCCAATTGCTGTTATTGTGAAGTGGAAACGTGTCAGAGCAACAACAGCTCAGCCGCAAAGTGGTCGGCCACAGAAGCTCACAGAGTGGGACCACCGAGTGCTAAAGCGTGTATCGTGGAAAAATCGTCTGTCGTCGGTTGCAACACTCACTACCGTGTTCCAATTGACTCTTGAAGCAACGTCAGCACAAGCACTGTTCATTGAGAGCTTCATGAACTCGATTTCCATGGCCAATAAACCGCCCACACGCCTAAGATCACCATGTGCAATGCCAAGCGTCGGCTGCAGTGGTGTAAAGCTCACCGCCATTGGACTTTGGAGCAGTGGAAACGTGTTCTCTGGAGTGATGAATCATGCTTCACCATCTGGCAGTCCGACGGACGAATCTGGGTTTGGCGGATGCCAGGAGAACGCTACCTGCCCGAATGCATAGTGCCAACTGTAAAGTTTGGGGGAGGTAGAATAATGGTCAGGGGCTGTTTTTAAGGGTTCGGGCTTCGGCCCCTTCGTTCCAGTGAAGGGAAATCTTAACAATTCAGCATACATTGACATTATAGACTATTCTGTGCTTCTAACTTTGTGGCATCAATTTAGGGAAGGCCCTTTCCTGTTTCAGCATGACAATGCCCCCATGCACAAAACGAGGGCCATACAGAAATGGTTTGTCAAGATCGGTGGAGGAACTTGACTGCCCTGCACAGAGCCCTGACCTCAACCCCATCAAACACCTTTGGGATGAATTGGAACACCGGCCGTGAGCCAGACCGAATCGCTCAACATCATTTCCCGACCTCACAAATGCTCTTGTGGCTGAATGGAAGCAAATTCCTTCAGCAATGTTCCAACAATTAGTGGAAAGCCTTCCCAGAAGAGTGGAGGCTGTGATTGCAGAAAAGGGGGGGGGGACCAAGTCCATATTAATGGCTATGATTTTGGAAAGAAATGGTGGATGAGCATGTGTCCACACACTTTTGGCCATGCAGTGTATATACATATATAATCTGTCGCTTTGCTGATTGGGATAATAAGGGATGTAACCTTTCCCGCATCAAGATGTGATGATGACCAGTGAAGTGACGGGCTGTATTTCCTCATACTCACAAGCCGCCATTTTTTTGGCTTGCTCAACAATGGATTTAATTGAAATCAGCCTCAACGATTTCTAAATGATAAAGTTTTTTTTTTAACTTTCCTCATTCACATCATCGAATACTTGATCATCATACCTACGGATCACTGGATACATTGCAATGCTTATAAACACCCGGAGACACCAGTGTTCATGGCTTTATTTAATTTCCACACGTACCATAGCTTTGAGAATCTCAAACTGAGCCAAATTTCCAAAATTAAGTTCCAGAACTGAACTGAGCAGCAATTCCGACTGCTAAAAAAAAGTGCTCATTTGTCCAATTTGGACATAGTTTCACATTTCAGGCGTCTCTGGGAGATGTTTGATGTAACGGGTTGGTAACTGGCTCTGAAAATGTGCAATTTTATTTAACACCACGTTTCCTGTTTTTGTGTGATCTTCTTTCATGATACGACTCATTACTTCGACATGGACAACTACATATAAATAATTTAATGTTTAGTGTTTTTTAAAGTTTCTTCAACTGCCAAGTTAGTTGGAGTATTTGGTTAAGCCACTTGGCACGTGCTCTTCAGGCGTCGATGGCGATACCACGGTTTGATGCCAGAGTTCATGAGGCAAAATAAATTAGATGATTACAATGAGTAAAAGGATGATTTTAGTTGTGAAAAAGCAATGAGTCACCACATCACGGAGGGATAGCCGAGAGGTACACATGCTTACTCGAAGCTGTCTAGCCTGGGTTTGAATCCTGGCACAGCTATAAACTGTCATTCCAGTGTTTAACAGGCAGGGCCATTCATCAATGTGTGTGCTGTCTCTCAGACATTTAACTGGGTGTCACATCTGCCAGAACTTCCTCTCCCACCACCTCTCTCTCTCTCTCTCTCTCTCTCTCTCTCTCTCTCTCTCTCTCTCTCTCTCTCTCTCTCCTCCATCTCTCTCTCTCTCTCTCTCTCCATCTCTCTCTCTCTCTCTCTCTCTCTCTCTCTCTCTCTCTCTCTCTCTCTCTCTCTCTCTCTCTCTCTCTCTCTCTCTCTCTCTCTCTCTCTCTCTCTCTCTCTCTCTCTCTCTCTCTCTCTCTCTCTCTCTCTCCTCCATCTCTCTCTCTCTCTCTCCTCCATCTCTCTCTCTCTCTCTCCTCCATCT
>NC_140961.1:107991020-107998520 GCF_056783735.1 Eptatretus burgeri | reverse complement strand
ACATATAGCACGTTAGATCCTGTCCTTGAGCTGTCCTTGTTAAGCTTTTTGAAAACTTTTCTGACTCTGCGTGAGGGATCTTTTCCCCCAACCCCACATGCACCGACTGTTGTTTGTGAAATACTCATGAGTTGACCAACTTTCACTTTCCGTGCGGAGTTCGCGAATGCACGGAGGGGGGGGGGGTGCTCTGCAGACTTTCATTTATTACAGAATGTATGTTTACCCTGAAAAACTGTGCCTAGGTATCCGTTGCTGCTCTCAGGATAGCTATACGGGATATTCCCCTGTTTCCTGTGACGTTGAAATTGCAGCTGTCACTACTACACAACATTTGCAAGACGTTGACAACATATTCAAAATTGCCTTCATGTCTCCGACTGGCCAATGGCTCTCTCATCGAGCAGCACTTCTTGGTTTCGCCAGTGATATTCAATCTCCAGTACCCCCCCCCCCACCCAACTCGTACTTATTTCACAGCCTCAATTACTCCCTGCACATTCTCATGGAATCAGCCGTTACCCAGGACCCAGGATGTAGCCAAAGGATGCGTAGACGCCCTGCGAGCTTCAGGACAGTTTCGGTCTGGGGTCGTTGGCCACCTGGGTATAGTTTCCTCCTGCAGCTTGCTGATAGAAGGAGAAGAGATCGGGTCACTCTGGAGGACTGAAAGTTGTCCAGGCGGAAGGTCTGAAGTGCTATCAATTGCATCAACCTTTGGCAGATTCATATAAAACGCATAAATAATAAAAGTCTCACTTTATCTGCAGCAGCCCCTTACGAACGTGGATTGATTTTCTTCATTTTTGATTTTCTTTCTCTTCGTTCGTTTGGATTATTTTTCACCAATTATCGTGCGGAATGTTTTTGAACTTTTGTCTCCAAATGAGCACATCATCTCTCTTTGCCAGTCACCTTGTCGAGACTAATTTTTCCTTTAGTTTGAGTTTTGTGTTGTTTCTCAGAGCTCTTGCAATACGTCGCATATGGTTTATCAGGAGTTGTATTTTTACCTTGCCTTTGTGGCGGTGTGTACCATGATGCCGTCCGTGTGTGGTTCAATCATATGCTCTCGAGCAGGGTTTTAGAGGTGCCAAAAGCAGTTTTAGAAGGAAGATACGCTGGGTGGTTTGATATTTCTTTTCCCAGCTATATTCACGGCAGGGATCTTTTCCCAGCTATATTCATGGCAGGGATTTGGAATTCCATTGGAATGTGCTTGGGGTACCAGTATACCAAGCCCTACTCTTTTTGAAAGGAACCTGAGGATGCCTGCATAAACTAGCATCCACGAGTGAGTGATACTATCTATGACACAGCAGGTTTAGCACCCCTCGCCAAATGAAGGCCGCGCTCCATGATAAATTGCCATGACTTTCAGCACCAGGAGAGTTTGTAATCGGATCCTATTCCATCGGGAATTGATCCTAGGCTAAACAACTCAAAGTCAAATATTCCATCCCTGAACTCTCCCACAGTGCAGTCCGTGCTGCGGTACACAGCTAGATTTGGAGTGGAGGGTTGGAGGATGAAATAAATAAATTAATAATACAATCCTAATTGCAATAGAGTTGCACACGGCTTGCGCTCTTATCAGACGGCAAGAAATAATAAGAGTGAATGAAAATTACTACAAACAAAAGAAAAGAAGACAGCAATATGAAAGAGCAAGGCAGTGGCTGTTGCTATTATTTATTTCAAGACATCATCCATGTATGATGAGACTGTATGTTGCGCTCAGCTCATAGAGTAAGGGGCGATCTATACATTGCATAATGAAAATGGTCAGTGTTGGATAAACTTTGTAAGGGATTACAAGGGCAGAAAGAGAAATGTATGGATTGGCGAAGTTGAGGGGTTGCAAGGTGGAGACGTGTGGAAAATTCTGCCATTTGTATATGTAACATTTAGATGGCCCCTGAAGTGTAATATCCCGAAGGTTATGCTGATTTAAAAAAAAAAAAACTAAATAAATATACATAGTCACTGGACAAAGAGTGCTCAGGAGGGAGGATGGGGATGTCATCAGGGAGGTATTTCACATGGATGCAATTGGTATGAGAAGGGACAAACCAAGGAAGTGGTGGAGAGGGACTTGAGGGAGAGAAAGGATGGGTGGGGGACAGAGAGAGCATACTTAAATTAAGTGGGGCCATGAAAATAGTAGTAGTAGTAGTGGGTGGTGGTCGTCGGAGTACATAAAGAAGGTGGATGGAGGACAGACATTCGGCAATATGGGCAAAAGCTTGTTTTATCTGCTTAATTTAGAGCAGACTAGATAAGTTTATGTGTGTGTGTTTTTTTTTTTTGGGGGGGGGGGTGAATAAATATTTGAATTGATACAGTACCTTGGTACCATATATATATATATATATATATATATATATATATATATATATATATATATATATATATATATATATATATATATATATATATATATATATATATATATATATATATCATTCAATACGTTAAAATTTATTTTAATTTAAGACTAAGATTTATTTAAAACTGTTAAAATTTAAGACTCAGGCACAACCTGTTCTTCTCAGTTTAGTTGTGATATTCCATCTGACTTTCAAAAGAGAAAAGAATGATTAAAAACACAAATGCAGCAAAGACAAGGATGTATAAAGAGATGGCAATGAAGATGGAAATAGTCAGGAATTATGGATGTGGAAAACCTGACGTTAAGTTTGCGGTTAGGTTTGCTGACTTAGGATCCTAGGGTCCTGAGTTTGAGCCCCTGTCGACCACTGTATTAACAGCAGGTGGGGTTGACTCAGCTTGCCATCCTTCCAAGGTTGTTGAAATGAGCACCAATGTACTGCGAGTAGGGGCACTGCATCAGCGACATAGCTGCGTCCCTAACCAAGGATGAAACCAGCAGCCTCAAGGCTGCACATGAGAGTATGTTTGTATGGATGTGGGAATTGGTAATCCATATTTATGGTATTTCTGGGATTTTTTTTTTAAACCATGCAGAAGGGGGAGATTCCTCACTAACCGATTGTGGTGCAGTATTACTAACAACGATAAGACGAGGTACTACTAGCTCATTTGCGGCACTTTCTGCATGAAGCGCAGCTGAAGCTCCAACTGTTGGTTTCAGTTAATTCGTGAAACCACTAATGAACAAGCTACAGCATAATCAGATCGCTCGGAGTTTCCTCACTTGAATGCTGCAGAAATAATACCTGGTGACCTTCAATGCATTGTGTTCGTGTTTTCATGCCTGTGTTTTGGAGGTATTAGGAAGTGTGGTTTCAGACAGTGAACGTGGAGGTGATAATTAGACGGTTTAGACTTCTGATTTCGGATACTGCAATGCCACCCAAAAAGAGTCTGCACAAAACGGGATAACAGCTTGCAAACCACCTGAAAATTATCATTTTATCTCCTTCGCACCGGTACCACTTCACCATCATGTAAGAGCTTCTCTGTGTGAGCAACCTGGACATAAATTAAGGGAAGAGAGATTGCTTCTTACCCCCCTGAGGGACATTGATGACAACTGATGGCAGGTGGCTGAATGCACATACAGTACTCCTATAAAATGACGAAGTGATGCTTTTGAGGACGGAGTCGCACATCACATGGACCACCAATAAATTGATATTTTTTTAAATATTCTTTTTCGTAACTTTTTTTTTTTTTTTACAGTGGTTGATGCATCTTAAAAAAGCTTATTCACCTCTTGAATTAAGGATTAGATATATTTTGGACACGATGAGCAAATTAGCTCAGTAGATACCATTTAAATGTATGTTTACAGCATTGTGAGATATGTGTCGACTGTGACTTGTACTGGATCACAAAACTTTCAAGCTTTACGGATTGTATTGAATCAGTATGAAAAGCCATTTATTTATTTAATCTGGGATGTTTCTCCACTCGGAAGCTATCAAATTCAGGTTCGCATTGTCATGATGACCTATTGTTCACAATATCCATCGGCTTTTATGGTTCACAGTTAGTCAAGCATTGCATTGAATGCGTATAATAAGGAAGACATCTGATCATGTAAATCCTTGATCATGCATAAATTATACGATATTTTCTTCCAAAATTGCATCACACTGAGCAGTTACATTTGGGTGAAGTGTTCTGTCACAGTCATTAATATTATCAGTTTTTGAGGTTGCATACGAAAATAGTATGCAGTTGAGAAACCAACCTGTAACCCTCGCTTCAGCTTCCTCTTCCGTGCCCTATATCATGCTGTTTCTACCTGCAATGTGTGATGAGTTTTGTCTGGCAGCTGTCAAGGGGATTGGTTACCGTGTGTGCCTACAGCACTCCCTCGTTGTGTGCAAAGAGTGAAGTATGAAAGGCGGGTCTCTGAGATCAATTATGGGGGTGGCATTGTAGCCTCATCTTTGTTTCAAACATTATCACCATTAGAAAGTTTTATCATGTTATATTCATTTCCAAGTCGACCTAAAAATGGCTTCTTGTGTACTTGTTGTCTGTTAGGTCTTCATGAATAATTATTTTTCTTACCAATTTATCAAGACAGTAAATTGTGAAAATTTTTTTATGGATTTCTAGGTTTGTTGGCTTGGAAAATACATGGAGGAACTGGAACGGCACTCTGTATAGCATATCCCTCCACCAGGCTGAACAGTTTACATTTTGTATCCCACTTATCGGTGGGATCTGGATCCGCAGCTGAACCAAAATCTAATCAGCTTGTTCTTATCACCGAACCAACTCATCCACCTCGTTTTGTCATAACTCGTCCACAATCTTTTGAAATATTGTGCTACATATCGTTTTTAGCTCCATCTCTCAATTGTGAAGAATCACTTAGAAAATTTAATAATTATCATATCCGGCTTCGGATTTTCAACAAAATCGAAACAATTCATCATTGTCACACCCAACAGGTCCACCAAGGTTCGTCCGAATCCATCCATAACTTTTTGAAATATCATGGTATATATCGTTGTTTGCCCTATCTCTCAATGGCGAAGAATCACTTAATAATTATAGTATCCGGATCTTTACCAAAATCTAATCATTTCTTCTATTTCGCACACCCAACCTCTCCACCAAATTTAGTCCGAATCGGTCCACAACCTTTTGAGATATCCTGTTAACAGACAAACTGGCAGATGAACAGAGACCGACAGATAGGGGTGAAAACATAACCTCCGTCCACCTTCGGTGGTGAAGGTAAAAATATTGTTCCTGACATATCTGTGTCACATTGTCAGCTGAAGACCAGATTGGATATTCAGGTGTGCTTCTTGACCATCTCAGAAGCATAGTTGGAAACGATGCACAAAGTCCAATATCCTGTTTGGCGAAGCACTTTGTGGACTATCCAACCTCGAAGGTTGAGCGCTCACCTGCATGTCGAAGATTGTAGTTGTTTCTTCAATTCCCATTGTTTGAATAAGTTGTTGTTACTGCCTCATCTACTACCTGACCGTAATTGGTCTATATCATGAATTCCCATAAACTGTGACTGTCGTAGTTATGTGCTCAAAATGATTGATCAATTCTTCCCTGACCATGATTCTGTCCAGACAAAATGACTCTGTCTGTACCATCGTGGACCATTCTCAAAGACACGCCAGGCATTCGGTCTCGTTTTCTGCATGATGATGGCGGTATGAAACTTGTTACTGTCTCAAACACGAGAGTAAATGGCAGGTGGGAAGTCAGAACATTAAACTCTTACTGCTGCATATAAGCTGCTGCTAACGAACATATTTTAGGCTTTACATATATTCATGTGCTTGTCAGTTTAGCTCACGAAAGGTCAACCATATAGTCCAGCAATGCATTCCTTAGTTAGTCTTTGTTTTCAACTGACAGTCATATGCCCATCCATGCAACCTCTAGCTTAGACTTGAAACTACAAATCGTATATTTCCATAATAAAGTAGTTCCTGCAATGATTTCACCAGAGAGTCATTACCAGCCCAATCATTTGTCATTGGAGAGAAAGGGTTGAGGTTTCTGTGTATCTTTCACCAGACTATCCCATGGTGCCAGGTGCCTTGGAAACGCGTCAGGGGAGAGAGGAATAGTGGATGGGGAGAGGGTGGCATCGTGGCAGGAGGAGGATCAGGTGGGTAGTGCGAGGGGATGGGCTTTGATAATCCTGGGCCTGGACTTGCAGGTTATGAGAATATGAATGCTTTGTGGGCTGGTGCTTGTGAATGCCCTTAAGAACGAGGTTCATTTGCTGCAATACCTCTCGAGTATGATGAGAGGGCTTTCAGGGGTGTGAATTGGGGCATGATTTTAGGGGAAAGAGAGGGAAATAATTTGTGAGAAAGTGGGAGATGGATTATGCTCGGCCTTGGCCTGTTTTCAGCATATCGGGTTGTACTGTAGTAAGCTTCGTCTGTCAGCAAATGGTAATGAGGGGTAGTGCATTCTGTTTAACCTGGCACAAGGTCGTGAATACTGGGTTTACACCACGTAAAAGTGAATCATCGTTGCTAATGACATTGCCTGATTAGCTTTGCCGTCTTCTGCAAGATTTGTAGCCACTCACGATGACCTTTTGCTATGGAAGGATCAAGCAACGACCACAAAAACCCCTACATCAGGTTCCCAGCAAATGCATGTAAACACATATGCTCAGCTGCTATTACGTCCTTCTTACCGTACAAGATACAGGATGCTGAACAGTCTGTGCTGCAAACAGGAGCAGATTACGTGTTCATAATGCAGTGTTTTGCAGTATTGTTTTAAGTAATGCCTGTTTTTAGATGGCTCAGCTTTCCCCTTCAGGCTCTCAGCATTTAAATTCACCTGTATATGCTGGCAGCTTAGATGGCCAGGTGGATATCGACACGGGAGTAAATGCATCGCTCCCAATTATATGTCGGATTTAGGCTTTTTCGGTTTCTTTCACAAACAGAAAAAATATTATCCTCCAAAAACCTCATCACATTCAAAATTGTTCAAAAACATGACTTGTACCGTTACTCCTTCTGCCAATTTGAAATAGCCTCGTAATGGAAGTTTAAATACAATGATGCAATTGTACTACCTTTATTGTTATTACTTATGCATTTGCAAAAAAACACAGGAGCTTGTTTATTTTTGCATCTTTTATTCGTCGATTGACATGTTCTAGAAAGAATACGCAGGAGCATTTTGCTTCATCCAAGTGAATATGAATTCATTATAATCCTTCATCTCAAAGATGGCTCACTAAATCTCACACATGGTAAGTCATTGCTGCTTTTTAGTTTTCTGTTCATCCCCTATTAATAAATATTTCAATCTGCTTCACACAAAATTATCTCTAGCTCTCCCCATGCAAATACCCGACCACCGAAACTGACGTGCTTACAAGTATCATTCAACAAGTGAACAATGTTTTTGTCTCCGATGATGCATTGCGCCGCATGTACATGCACCACACAGGCCCAATGCTTACCACCATTTTTTCTTTATTCATTTCTCACTTTGTCTTTGTCCCAGATATTTTTGGCACTACCTGCTGTTCCATGTCTCGGTGCCGTGCGT
>NC_140961.1:107976020-107986020 GCF_056783735.1 Eptatretus burgeri | reverse complement strand
TCCAGGAATGGCTAATGAAATAACAAGGAAAGCATTATGGGTGGTTTGGTCACAGAGTGGAAAAGGACAGTGACATTGCAAAAAATAAACAAAACAAATGGGAAAATTAATGGTCATATGTGAATGATAAAATATTACATCTACATCTTGCACACTTGAGTGCAGGACAGCTTTGTTTTTTTATCAACAAAGTCTAGGCTCACAGAGGAGATAAATGTTTAGTTTAACTAGTTTTAGTTTTACTGTTAAAAAACTGATTTTGCTAATACGCTAGTTTTAAAAGGCCGAAATAACAAACCAAAATTATATTCATGTGAAAATACGAAAGCACTAGTTGGACAACCTGCTGATAATATCACAAGTCCAAATTTAACAGCCATTTCTTGCTCAATTCCTCTTTAGTAAGAAACAAGTTGATCTGCTAAAAAGAATGATGCAGAAGAAGAAAGTGATAAAGACATGAATGATATAATAAGAAAAGATATAAAAGCAAGTATAACTGATGAAGATATGGAAATAAAACAGAAAGGAGTGAGACTGGAATTATTTTGATCAATCTTGATGAAATATGTTTCATGATGAGAACCGGAAAGAGGGAGATGCAATATCTACAGGGTCCGGTTACACTTCCCCCATATAATTTGGGCAGCGTGCAATGGTCGCATGTTGTGGATTTGAAAAATTTACATTCGACACTTATTTTTCAAAGGTTGCTTTGGAATTACTATCTATTATGTGGGACAGGGACAGGAGACAGACATGGATGTGATCTGGCTTGTTGTAGCCTTTGGTAGTTACCCCGTGCTCACGAGACAAAAAGTTGGGTTAAACAATTGGTTCATTTCTGCATGTCTGTCCTTCTGTCTATAAACGTCAGTTTATGATCTAGGAACAACTTCATTTAAATATGAATGTTATATTTTGAACACAAATTGGAACATGTATCAGAAAACAAACCTTAAGTTTGTCAGTACTTTGGTTATGAATTCATCCCGCTTGCGCATGTGCAGAGAGGAGTGAAATAATAATTTACTCTTTCTCCCTTCCTGGCAGTTAAACAAAATTTAAAATCATTCCAAATGGTAAACTTACCATTTTTAAGGATGCCATAAAGGACACAAACAGTAGGCACGAATAATTAATGTAATATGTTAAATGAGGTGGTGTATAAGCTAAACCACTGTTTGTATCTACAGCACTAAACTTCCAGATTTTTTTTTTATATGACCTTTAAATTCTCTTTTATTTTAATTGATTTATATACTTGTACATTGAAGAACATAAATCACATTTTTGCTACTTTCAAAACCCTTCCGTTTAGCAGTACTTGGACATGTTAAATCAGGAGGTGTCGAATCCACGATCAATGACACTAAACTTCTAGAATATTTTTTATATACAACCTTTAAAATCATTATTTTATTTCAATTTAATTATATATTTGAACACTGCGTGTGGCAAGGTGTCATATGAACTCTCTAGTTTAACAATGTTTTTTTTTTCCTAAAAGTATTGGTTCGGTCAAGTTCAGTCTTATTGTCTCAATCTCATCCACCACCAGTCCACCATCAGTCCACCACACATTTCCAACTTAAATTAAATACATTGGCAAAGGGAAGTAGAAAACTATTAAATTGAGTCTCATTTTCGAGATGTAAGGACCACATATAAATTATGTATGCAAAATTTATCGCGATGTCGACCTCCTTGTTCCCCTCATTATGTTCAACCGAAGCATTGTCACTGCCTCCAAGTTCCCCCTCTTTCTCGAGAATGCAGTTAGCGTTAAAAAAATTTATAACTTTTTTTCCAACACATTTCTGTTGCTTGCTGAGGCTGCACCATTTGTGAGAGTGAAACCGTAATACTGTACTTAACTTTGCAAACATGTCCTGTTATTGTCCAATGGGATGGTGTTGTGGTAGTGTAGTTACTTGAATTTGAGCTGTCTAGTTTGGATTTTATTTCAGAGGCAACTATATACTGTCAGATCGGTGCTTCACAGGCTGGGTGTTGCATGACAAAGTGTGCCTTCCTTTGGATGGACATTAAGCTCGGTACACCATCTGCGAGCATGAGTTGATTGATGTTAAAGATCCCGTGGTATATTTTGGTGAAGAATCGGTGAGTTATCACTGGTACTCTGACCAAGTAACAAATTTCTTCCATGACTACTGCTGGGAATGCAACGGAGAACCTCCGACTATGTACTCCTTGCTATGAAACTGCTTCAGAAACACCAACACTCTGGATAGGGTATGGAACGTGTTATCCTTTTGAATAAAATGATGCAAATTTTCTCTTTTCATCATTATAAATATCACATTTGCATTCTTTCTGCAATTTTTTTCACATGAGAGGGCTCACACACTGATGACTGAACAATTTTAAGGTTTTCCTTATTGTGCATAATTTGGTTTGAGTGTGCTAATGCCATCCTGTGTGTGTGTGTAGTTGGTTGATTATTATTTAAGTTACAAGTTGTGATTGGATTGGTTATTACCTCTGCCACTGAAGGTGGATGGAGGTTATGTTTTCACCCCTGTCTTTTTGTCTGTCTTTTTGTTTGTTTGTCTGTTTGTGACCAGGATATCACAAAAAATTGTGGATGGATTTGGATTAAATTTGGTGCAGAGGTTGGGAATGTAACATCGACGGAATGATTAGATTTTGTGGGAAGATCTGGATCCGGATCTGAGAATTTAAGTGATTTTTCACCATTTTGAGATAGGGCCAAAAACTACATGTAGCAGGATATTTGAAAAAGTTGTGGACAGATTCGGACACAATTTGTTGGGCAGTTTGGGTTTCCAAGCAAATAATTAATTCCCTTTTGGTGAAGATCCGAATCCAGATCTAAGAATTTCTGAAGTGATTCTTCACCACTGAGTGAAAGCTGCGCTCAAACGATATATAGCATGATATGTCAGAAAGCTATGGATGGATTCGGATGAAACTTGGTGGGTGCGTTGGTTAGATGATGAGAAAAAGCCGATTCAATTTTAGTTCACGTCGGAATCCAGATCCGGCCTATCATTGGGATACAAAACGTAAACTAATCAGCATGGCGGAGGTATGCACTCTACTGAGTGGCCACTCTAGTTTTAAGGATGGGATTATCTTCCCGAAAAAGAAGAATTTGAAGAATATGATGATGATGTGAAATTGCGAAGAAGAAGAAGAAGTAGTGAATTGAAAAGAGGAAGATTTTCTGCCACAGGGAAAGTGGGTAATGTGTGTAAAAGCCCCTTGGGAAAGTTAAGCTGCTAAGCTCATAACAACGAACGGTTAGTTATGTATGCTGCTAATTGTAACTGCTGCACCATAGTGAAGATTATACAGGGCTCCTTGAGTAATATTAGACCATGGAAATAATCATGATTGTGTGCATTAAAGTAGTCCTGCCAAAGTGGCACTGCTGCAATTCCGGCACTGACAACCCCATCAGCAGATCCATCGCAGCGATGAGAGAAAAGCAGGAGCTCACCACTTTGGCCCCCTTAAAATAATTAGATATTATTGAATCTCTGGGGAAGGTTGAAGTAATATCGGTTGGACTTGCATCTTGCATTGTGTTCGATTGAATGCAGTTAGTTATAGATAGCTGAGAGCCCTTTTACACATCAAGAAGTAGAAGAAGCTTTCCAACCCATATTGCACCTGCACCACATCGTACCTGGCCAATAACGTTCACACACCATAACGATTCACCAAGTTTTAAAAAAGCAAAAAAAACCAATCTCATCTAGATGTGACAGCAGAGTGAATACAAATCTTTTTTTTTTTTTACAAATTTAGATTAAGCTGCCTTGTTTGATGAATATCTTGGAGAGAAAACATTCCCAGCTACAACCCAGACATTGGCCTAACATTCGCAAATCAACGTCGCTTTAACACCACATTTGCCAATGTTGGACCGACGTTGGAAATCCGCTTGCAACCATTCCATCCGTTGCCGATCTATTATCAACATTGGCCCACGTCGATCGGTGTGTTATTTGGGTTGTAAATCCAGAAGAAGAATAAGGGCTTAAGAAAAAGTATGAAAAGTACAAAATGAGTTCATTATTGATGATTCTGATTTATACATACCTCACCCCAAAAACTCATCTTTTCCAATATACAGTGTTACACAATAGCCTGAGTCTACTCCCAACCTCCACTTTTCCCCTTGCAAATATATGATGCAAATAGCCTTTTACACGAGAGAAACCTAAGGAGATGTGATTAAAGTTTTTAAGATTGTCAACAGAATTAACAGGGTGGTGGGATTCTTGGAGGTGGTGGAAAGTTGTGAGTGATTGCATATTAGACCAGGATTCACTTACTAATATATTTGGCTCACTAGTTGCATCATTACTGAGCCACAGTTGTGCTGCTGATGCAGTATCCCAATACATTAAGACAGAATCTTGGCCAGGATTCTCACCAAACTCTTTGTCAAAAGACCCGATGGGATTTTATAAAGTCCTGCCTGTGAATATATATGTATATGTATGGATGTATGTTTATAGTCTATATATATATATATATATATATATATATATATATATATATATATATATATATATATATAGTCTATATATATATATATATAGTCTATATATATATATATAGTCTATATATATATATATAGTCTATATATATATATATAGTCTATATATATATATATATATATATATATATATATATATATATATATATATATATATATATATATATATATTTGGATAATTATCCACCCCTTTAAAATAGCAATTGTAAATTAGCTCAGGTGTAACCAGTGATCTTCAAAATCACACACCAAGTTAATGGGCCACCACCTGTGCTAAATTAATGTGCTTTTGATTATTTCAGAATAAAATCAGCTGTTTATGTTGGTTTCCTCTGCTAGGTAGAACATGTCACAGAAAAGGCTCAACCATGAGCACCAAAGAGCTTTCAAAAGACCTCCGGGAAAGGCACAGCTCAGGCGACGGGTGTAAAAATATTTCAAAGGCCTTGTATAATCCCTTGGAGACTCTGCCTAGATCAGGCTGTCCCTCCAAATTGGATGACCAATTAAAGAGGAGACTGATTAAAGAAGACACCAAGAGGCCAGTAACAACTTTGAAAGAGCTACCGGCCTTTATGGCAAAAACTGGTCACTGTGTGCATGTGACAACAATATCCCAAGCACCACAAATCTGTCCTGTCTGGAAGGGTGGCAAGAAGGAAGCTATTACTAAAAAATGGCCACCTTTAATCCCATTTAAATTATGCGAAAAAAAAATCACTTTGGAGATTCTGATGCCACGTGGCAAAAAGTTTTGTGGTCTGAAGAAACCAAGATGGAACTTTTTGGCCTAAATGCAAAATGTTACATTTGGTGCAAACCCAACACAGCACATCACCAAAAGAACACCATCCCTACTGTGAAGCAGGGTGGTCACAGCATCATGTTATGGGGATGTTTATCATCAGCAGGGACTCGGGCACTTGTCAGGAAAGACGCAAATATGGATGGAGCAAAATATAGTAAAATCCGAGAGAAAATCCTGCTGCCCTCTGCAAGTGAACTGAAATTGCGACGGAAGTTCACCTTTCAGCATGACAATTACCCGAAAGACACAGCCAAAGCTCTACTGGAGTGGCTGTGAAACAAAAAGATGTGTCCTTGAGTGGCCCAGTCAGATCCCTGACCTAAATCCAATCGAAAATCTGTGGCATGACTTGAAGATTGCTGTCCATCAATGCTCCCCACACAACTTGACTGAGCTTGAACGTATTTTTTTTAACACACGAATGGGAAAATATTGCCCAATCAAGGTGTGAAAAGTTGGTAGAGTAGAGAGCTATCCTCACAGTCTCACAGATGTAATTACTGTCAAAGGAGCTTCCACCAAGTATTAACTTGGGAGGGGGTGGGTGAACACTTATCCAACGAAGATATTCTCGTTTTGTGTGTTTAATGAATTTTCTGATATTTGTGGAATTTGTTTTGCACTTGGAAGTTGTGGGTTACGATGTGTAAATAAAGATGGAAAAAGTCTGATTCAATGGAATTTAATTACAGGCTATGAGGCAACAAAAGGTGAAAATTTTGAAAGTTCTTGTAGACTTTCTTTTGGTACTGTGTTTATCCTGCCTGGTTCCAGTACTCCCTGTAGCTCTGTAAAATAATGTACCTCATATTTTACTTCTTCTTTTTCTTATTGTTTTAAATATTATTAAATGCAATGAAGTTACGATAATAGTTTTCAGTTTTATGTAAACTGAGGCGAGAAAGAAGTTTGTATGCAAACTCGATTACTTCATAAAAAGTAACTCAAGTTCTTCAGTACACAATCGGAGACTACAACTTGTCAGGATAATGAAAGCAAGTCTCCCCAAAGTAAGGGCATTTTTCAAATAAATATATCTGGTAAAAATTCGGGTTTGTTGGCTTTTCTGTTGTCATTGAAGTCCCAGTTGCTTTCAAGCACTACCTTGTATCAGCCCTGCAATTTTCATGAAAACAATGCATCATTTTTGAACAAGAGCTGCAACAATCATTGCTATACAATTTGGTCAGTTGAAAAAAAAGTGGCAACCATCAACATTTACTCTCTTCGAAAAAAGTTCAATCCTGATCTGCCTCACTGCATTCTTAATATACTGCACCTGTGATCAAGATTACTTGCAATTACAGGATGGATATAAATTAACAACTGCCATAAAAATGCAGGAAGCCTCAAAATTTCCTCTAAAAGTTCATCTCGGCCAAACTACTTAAGTTATGGCTCGATACACATATCGTTTGTACAGGGGAAATTGGAAGATGGAGGAGGCAATATCAGAAGGATACGTATAAGAGAAGGGAATATTTTCTTCTCGCTATTACTAAATGTTCCCACTAGTCAAAATACCCAAATAACTTCGGAAGTACTTCATTTACTGGAGCAAAGTTAATGTGATAATTATGTATTTGACCCTGGATTCTCAATCTCGTGCCAGGTTATTTCACTCATCATTGTCATTGTGATTGTGAGATTAATCAACTTCTATTTCAATATTAATCTGCCAGTGCATGATTGGATTGCTACAAGGTAGCATACTCATTTTAGATCTGTCTAATCTTGGTTTGATTCCTGAACGGACTATAAACTGTTATGCTGGTGCCCACATACACTCAGGCATTCCATTAGAGTGTGTCATCCCTCAGACCTAAAGGCAGCTGCCCATTCCTACTAGTATTTGCTTGTGGATGCTAATGACACCACAGTCTTTTGCGAAGACTATCGCAAATATTTTTGCTGATTATAATTATCACCGGCATCGTGGTCACCCTTTAAGTTCCTGCGATTTTCAGTACATCATCTGGCCTGGCCAGATAGTTTGTGAAAGACTTGGGCTAAAAACCTTCCCTCATTGACCCCATCAGAAAGTCTGACTGGTTTGAACTGTAAATATAAGTATTTGTAGTCATTAAAGTTTCCACTCTGCCTTTCAAAAATGGTAGGCCATTGCATACCAGTACCCTCGCAACATTTCAAATTATTTTCTTTACATGCAAGGGCACTGCATCAACAGCACAGCTGCAACTTTGTAACGATGCAACACCTGACAAATTCGTAATTGAATCCTGGTCTAATGTGCATTTACATTCGACAATCAGCAAGCAGTTGCAATGTGAAACATAATGTAAATGTAGTGGTGTAATATCAGGCTATGGTAAATAAAGTGGTCATAAAAGCATCAGAGACCAGATAATAATGTACCTTGTCACCCCCGAATATTTCAGGTTAATTTTTCCATTCATTTATTTGGGTAAAAGCAACAAAAACGAGCTCACCACGATGCGATTGAGTCTGGCAAGAAAACTATGTAAGAGTAAGAGAATGAGTGGATTGACATTTTGAATTTCCCTTGAGAGCTTCACACAAATGTGTCAACACATGATTAATATACCTAAAGCAAGGATGCAACTCCTTATTGAGGACACAGCCCCCGACCACACCTTAAAAACAAGACATGTCCATTTTACATTTAAATAAATAAATGAAAAACAAATAAAGGTTGCAGAAGAGGAAAGGTCACAATATAAACAAATAATTGAAGGTGATATGTTCGCAGCAGTGATGGTAAAGTGTATATAGGCCGAAATAAATAATGCAAAGGCATTTGTTGGTCGTGCAGATGATAACGTGAATATAAATAAATAAATAAATAATCTAAAGATGTGTGTTGGAAGTGGTGATGGTAAAGTGTATATAAATAAATAATTGTTCCCGAAAGCATATATGTATATATATATATATATATATATATATATATATATATATATATATATATATATATATATATATATATATATCTTCTTCTTTCGGCTGCTCCTTTTCAGGGTCGCCACAGCGGATCATCCGTATGATCCGCATAGTGATTTGGCACATGTTTTACGCCGGATGCCCTTCCTGACGCAACCCTGGTCGCCTCTTACGACACAGGGATATGGTACACCTATTTTAACAGGGGTATACACCGGCCCAGTACACTGGTACTCATTTCGCCGACCTCGGAAGGATGACAGGCTGAGTCAACCCCCTGGTGTATTAATTCAGTGGCCCAACGGGGCTTGAACTCAGGACCTTTTGGATTCCAAGCCGCTGCCCAAACCACTGCGCCAACACCAGGATATATATATATATATATATATATATATATATATATATATATATATATATATATATATATATATATATATATATATATATATATATATATATATATATATATATATATATATATATATATATATATATATATATATATATATATATATATATATATATATATATATAAAAAAAATCCTGCACTATTCTCTGTCATTATTTTTTTATTGACAACATTTGGATATACACTACCAGTCAAAGGTTTTAGAACACCCCCATTTTTCCAGTTTTTACTGAAATTGAAACAGTTTCACGTTTCAATGTACTCTGAAATTAAAGCATAGAACAAATAAACAATTGCAGTTAAAAAAGAAATCATTGAATGGTTTCGTTAAACAAAATTTAATCTAAATTTTTGACTCATCAGAGTAGCCACCTTTTGCAGTTATAACAGTCGAACATACTCGTGGCATTCTTTCTCCAATTGAAATCAAATATTGTTCGGAAAGTTCTTCCCAACACTGTTTCAGAAGTTCCCACAAATGTGTTGCACTTGCAGGTTGCTTTGCTTTCACCCTTCTGTCCAGTTCATCCCAAACCAGCTCAATGGGGTTTAAGTCTGGAGACTGTGCTGGCCATTCCATGATTTGAAGCTTTACGTCTTGTTCTTTTCTTCTCAGGTAGTTCTGACATAGCCTGGAGGGATGTTTTGGAACATTATTATGCTGTAGGATGAACCCCCTGACCAACTAGGCATAGACCAGAGGGTATTGCATGGCGCTGCAAAATGCTGTGGTAGCCCTTTTGGTTCAGGGTGCCAGTCACTCTGTGCAAGTCGCCGACTCTGGATCCAGCAAAAGAGACCCAGATCATCAAGCTTCCTCCTCCAAGTTTGACAGTTGATGTCACATACTGAGGAACCATCCTTTCGCCTACTCGACGGCGTACAAAAACCCTGCGTGATGAACCGAAGATTTTAAATTTTGATTCATTGATTCATCGGTCCATAAGACCTTCTTCCAGTTTTCAGTAGTCCACTGGCAGTGCTTCAATGCCCAGGCAAGCCTCTTTTTCCTATTTTGCCATCTTAGCCATACCTTTTTTCACTACCACTTGACCTGTCAAACCTGCAGCTTGAAGTCTTCGCTTCACAGTTGAAACTGAGACTTCCTTACTTCGACCAGTGTTAAGCTGTGCTTGAAGCTGCTGTCCTGTGAGCTGCCTATCATGCAAGATGTTGACTCTCAGAAACTTGTCTTCTGATTGTGTTGTGGCTTTGGGTCTACCAGACCTCTTCCGGTAAGAGTTTCCTCCAGTTTCCAAGTGCCTTTTGATGGTGTAGGAAACTGTACTCACTGACACCTTGGCTT
>NC_140961.1:107963520-107968520 GCF_056783735.1 Eptatretus burgeri | reverse complement strand
CTTGTTACCGGTTAGGGGTGAAAGGTCAGCGGGGTCACGATCTTGAAAAATATGCAGTTTTTGTCATAACGCGGTCAATTCTTGTCCGCTTTACATGAACCCAGCACCAAAATGTTCAGAATTTAATGCCCAATCTTGTGACACAATGACGTCATAACACATGTCACCGGTTGGGGTAAAATGTCGGGGGGGGGTCACGCCCTTGAAAAATATGCGGTTTTTGGCATAACTCAGTCAATTCTTATTTGATTTGCATGAAGCCAGCATCAAACCAGTTCCCCACACTCATACCAAGAACAAAAAAAGTAGTGGCGGCGAAGGTATGCGCTCTATGAGTGCCCGTTCTAGTTCAATCGTGGTTCAGTAGAGTCTGATCCATCTTGACCTCCAATGAATAGGATATCAGGTTCACTTAAGTGACCCAGCAGTATTGGCGGCGGAGGTTTTGCACTCTACCGAGTGCTCCCCCTCTAGTTTGCTTTGTGTTCCTGTTTGCACACGAACAAGTATTACAAATTATTAATTTACCATATTTTCCTTCAATATCCACGGAGTGCTAGTTTCTTCAGATTTACAATAAATAAACGTTTTACTTCGTTAAAGCACTAATGATGCCTTTCTCCTCTTGGCAATGTTGTGAGGCAAAGGACTTAACCCAACATTCCTGGAATCATTGGAGATAGTGCTTGAATGCCTTTTTCAACATCAGACTGTTTTTAGCTGAGAAAATTAATCATAAAAAAGTCAGAGGGTGGCATGTGTGATGAATATAGAGATGACTGAGGATTGTAACTTGATGCTTTGCCATATAATTAAATTCATGTGCTGAAACAACTCTGTGTAGAGGAGCATTTTGAGGCAAAAGAAAGAAACATCTTTATGACGAAAGTCCTGAGTGATAATGCTTTTCCTGAAACATCAACCGCTGCAGAATGTGCCCCTCAATTTGACCCCCACCCTCTCCCCATATATCCTCCACGGTTCTGGTTATATGTTTAGTATTTTGAACATCCACAACAGAGAGATGGCTTTCTGGGTGGCTGTATGACAATCAATTTGAAATGAGAATAATGTTCAGTTTATGAACAAAAGGCTTGAGCAGGATGTAGCTCTCTGAAGGAGAGGAGGATCATGTTTCCCCACCTTATTAAATATTATGTTGTACACAGGAGTAGCGTTGTGTGCCACATAAAAATTACAATAATAATTGTGATATTAATAATAATAACAAAAATATTAAAACCAATATATTACCTGAATTGTAAAAAATAACGAATCCTTAATTAGGGGGAAAAAAATCCATGAAAGAAATGAAGGAAATATGAAATACTTGACAATGTTGAAGAGTCTGTTTGAATTACATTGTTTGTGTTTCCCCAGTCAGTTGCATCAACATACTGTGTAAAGTTATGTAAATTTAAATTGCAAAAAAAAGGGTTTTATGTTGAGGAGCTTAATCAAAAAACAACAACATATAATCCAAACAAATATTGGCAAAAGGAAATCATGCACCAAGAGAACAGTTTCGATTGAGAATAGCACCAAGCATATGAGCTATGAAGCACTAGCATGGCAATTCAGTATTACAGATGTGCAGTGAGTTCCATTGCATTTGAATCCAGGATTGAGAACAAAGTCGTACGTTTGCTGTAAGCAAAACAACAAAACAAATTCCAATTATTTTGCTGCTAAAAGGTATTAACCAATATCTGTAAAGTTGATTCACGACAGTGTTATAAACGAACTTATCGATCAGTTATATTGCTTATCGAAAACTCCTGAATGCTTGAAGCTGGTAAGAGGTTCTTACAAATGTGCGCACAAAAAATAATTGGGCTGCTGCCACCACCAATGACCAATACGTTCTTGTGAATACTTTATTTAGACAAGTCTCTATACAGGGAATTGTATTATTTGAACTGTCATACATGACTCCAACAGCAAATTGGAAATATAACTGTTGAGCTTGGCTCTTGAAAAAAACCCATATTAAAGTAGACTACGTTGAGAGTTCCACTTGAGATTGTTTTTCATGAACACGAGTAAAATTCACAAGCCGGTAGTCATTGAGCATGCAAGCCAGAAATTGTCTTCCCTAATTCAGATTTCTGATTTATTTTCCACACCCTTTTAATGAAACAGTCTGGAGTTGCACCATGCAAACAGCTAGACAAGGTGAGCAAAAAAACAATGCTTCGTTCACATCACACCCACATGTGCACAACACTCAACGGAAACTCCACTAATCACGCAACCGATACATCATCATGTCCAACCTGGATATGAAGACAGCCGTGTCCATGCCCCGAAAACACTAAAAGAAAAACGAACACACACACGCACACATGTACTCACACCCATACAAACAATACCAGATCATGAGTGAATAAAAATAGCAGAGCAGGCCATCGATTATGAGACTGGCGTTTTTTTGGATGAGGTTGACACAATATCAACACTCCTCAAATTGACTCCTCACGCTGACACGTGACCGGAAATTAATTGTCACCTTGGGAATAAAAATGGACATGTGCTGAGGCTTGGGGTCGATTTAGTGGGGCAACTTAGCTAAATATAGCATAACAATTGTGCATTTTGTGAGGAAAGCACCAAATTTGGCACACTAGTAGCCTAACATATTATGAACAGATTTGGATATTGGGCCATCTCAAATTCAGCCGCTGATGGCCGTGGCAGCCATTTTCCACTGGCATCAAAAATTTTGAGATGGCCCAATATCCATATCTGTTCATAATATTGTTGCGGATTCGCGCCCGCCGGCGTGCTGACGGCCACGTAACTCGAATCGCGGCACGTCGCCCACCGGACGGACAATCCAGTCGTGACCCTCTCGGACTAACGCCGGGAACCAGTCACGGGTGGACCTTTCGGTCTCACCGCGATCGAGCCAATCAGCCCCCGCGTGGGATAGGGTTGCTCGCCAAATTCGACCTACCTAAGTACCCACACGGAGGGTAGACCGGGCGGTCGCACCTCGCCGCAGGTCGACTTCGGACACGGGCCACTTAAGTGACCCGTTCCGTACTATCGGGATAACCGAGCGGTGTTATTCGTCGACCTCGACGGTTCGATTAATTATCGGGCGTATTCAGCCCACTACCAACCCTTTACGTGAAGCAAGATGAGGATTCAATGAAAGAAATGACGAAGCGAAGCGGGAAACAGTTCAACACAAAGCACATTTATTCACGATGAACGGAAAGCGCACATATACAATTCCACCAAAAGCACACAGAAAAGAAAAACACAATGCAATTTACACAAAAAGCAAATGCGACAATGCAGATCTAATACCGATTACACGAGCACACGGCAACACTTATACAATTTTACTTCACAGACGGCGCCGCCAACACATACCCAAAACCAAGGAAAAGAACAGAGAACCCTCAAAGATGAGGCGGGCCTGAGGCCGAGACCGGGTCGGGCCTACCCGTCTGGTGATGAGACGCGGAGCGGCGATGGTGCCTCAACTCCGCGGGCCTCGCGGGCAGTGTCTGGTAGGGGGTGGGAAAGGGGCCCCCTTGGTCGCACTATCTCAGCGCGGGGGGAAACAGGAGGGGGTTGCTGATGCTCGGGGTATAGAGGATTTTTATTGTCCCGCGACGAGCGTCTCCACCTCGGCCAGGTCGCGCTGTCGGCCTCCCTGGGGTGCAGCTCCCTGCACGACGCGAGCACCCCCTCGTCTGCCCTCGCCGCCTCTCCACAGCTCCGTCCCCTCCGCTCCGACTCCAACGCACACGACGACCAGCTCCTTCTTGCCAACTCCACCGCCCACGAAGTGTTAACTCTCTGTTCTGTCTTTTCTGACGAACACGGTCGCTTATATAAGCCCCTTGGCTTTGCTCTCTCATCTTTGACCCCCTCCCTTCGACCTTTCACCTCGCTCCCCATTGGCCCGAGAAAAAGTGGGCGTGAATGCTTTTTGATCCATAAATTTGCATATATCGATCGCCCTCCAACGCCCTGGGGGCGGGGCCAAATCGCCCCTCGCTCACCGATTGGACGGAACAAAAGTGGGCGTGTGTCGTTTTTGATCCGTTTTTGAAGTGGAAAATCCGTGGTTTTGTACACGCTGTTCGGCGCGCGCCCTGCACGAGTCCAACACCGGTACCCACAAGCGGCGCAAGAACGGTGGCGATGCGACGGTTGCGAGGTGTGACGTGAAGCGGCGCCGCGGTGGGTGGTTGATGTTGTGGTTGTAACAATGGCGGTTGGTCCAAATTAAAGATAGCAAAAGAAAAACGGCTATCCTGAAGAGTCGCAGCACGCATAAATGACATGTATTCCCACTAGACAACGGGTTTGGGCCTAACTACACATGTACTTACCGAGATACCTCACCTAAGGGACCTGAATGGTGGTTTGCGAATTTGGTAACCACAACAATATGTTAGGTTACTAGTATGCCAAATTTGGTGCTTTCCTCACAAAATGCACAATTGTTATGCTATATTTAGCTAAGTTGCCCCACTAATTGGGCTGAGGAAGCCTACTGGGAAACGGGTAAAACGTTGCCTGAGAATGTATCTTCTCTTACTTGTTTATTACTAGATTTGCAGAGTAGTTCTTGATAGATGTTGTTTTCATCCCTGTTTGTCTGTCTGTCTGTCTGTTTGTCTTTGCGCAGGATATCTCAAGAAGTTATGCACGGATTCGTAAGAAATTTGGAGGAAATATTGGATGTGAAACAAGGACTAATTGATTTGATTTTGGTGAAAATCTGGATACGGATTCAGATACTAGAATTATTGAAGTGATTCTTCACCAATGAGAGATGGGGCACAACTGATACATATCACGATATCTCAAAAATTTGGGGACGAATTCGTATGAAACTATGTGGACAGGTTGGGTGTCTGACAATGACGAATTGATTCGACTTCAGTAAAAATACGGATCTGGATCCGGATGCAAGAATTAAAAAAAATAATTTAAAGCGATTCTTCACCATTGAGAGTTGAGTCCAAAAACGATAC
>NC_140961.1:107841020-107961020 GCF_056783735.1 Eptatretus burgeri | reverse complement strand
GAACATTTCCCTACTTATATATCGATGGGTAACTACTCATGCACGGACCATGCGACTACATACATTCCAATCTGCTCTATGGGAATATCTACCCCCCCCCCCCCCAGCCCACCACAATGTAGCAAAACATAATTACTTATGGTTCCTGATAAATGAATATATGATGAAATAATTATGCAAGAAACCAAGCAACCCTCCCCCCTACATTATAATCCATCTATAATATTGTTGCGGCCCAGGGTTGGGGTGAGAAGACCACGAGGGGGGGGGGAGATATCTCGGGTTCCCACCAGACTCTTCAGAATCGCAGGCCATCACACACGGATAACTCCGTGACGCGGCGGGTCACTAATCGACCGTGAAAGCCAATAACTCAATCACGTGACCTAGGGTCTTCCGATTAGGGTTTAACCGGTTACCTAAAATAATCACATGACCTAATTACCAGGGAACACGCCCTCAGTACTCCTTGTCCAAACCGGGTCACCTTACCAGGTCAGATGCAGCCGAGTGACACTGCCAAGGAACATACCAGCGAGTAGAATGGATCGTTGGGAGATAAAGTCCCGGCTAGGCAAGGATACGGACCGTGTTGGACCAATGAAAGAAAAGACAAAAATGAGCTGGGAACATTTGCACACAAACATTTATTAAGAAACAGGCGAGGAAAAATATGTGGCACAGTGAATGGATTTTTTTTTGTATGCAAGCAGGGATAGTAAGGAATTTGTGGAGTACGGCAACAAGGCAAGCAACTTCCAAAAACGGACACAGAACAGAATTATCCCGATATATTTCTTCTACACTCTTAACGTAGGCAAGGACAGGCACCATGACACACACACACACACACACACACACACACACACACACACACACACACACACACACACACACACACACACACACACACACACACACACACCCCGATAAAGAGGAGTTAATCAGAAGAAAGGAGAGGAGATGATGGCTCGCGGCCTCACAATACCTTGCACAGTCAGCCGACCACACTACCCAGTACGTTTTGGGGGATGCTTCGCTGGGCGATCCCAGTTCGAGAGTCGGCGCGTTGTCTCCTGCTTGGTTACTGTGCTAGGCTCAGCGTGTGCACCAGTCCAGGGAATAGGCAGGGCTGACAGGCAAGGAAGGCGGTAGGTGGAGCCAGCAGGCAGAGTCAGGGGAGCAGCAGGTGAATGTGGAGATCCCAGCTAGCGAACAGCTTCGCGATCCGCCTTTTATAAGCCCCATGGTGTAGGGTGGGGGTGACGACCTGAAGTGATGCATCGTCACCCGAATCGTGCGCTCATATTGGATCCTGGCCCCGCACTGCCCAGCACCTATGGCCGGAAGTGGTCTCATTCGTACATTTGGTGAGACATGGCTGAGCTGTGGAATTGTCTTGCAGTCCTGCATTCCCGTTTGGGCACCCCGGCGCTCTGCGGTTGGCACTGGTCAATGTGCTTGTTTCCTCCGCATGCCACATGGCCCGAGCGATTTGGGCCATGCATTTGTGCCTCCTTGGTGGCGACTGCAATGAGGCGGAGGTGCGAGGAGGTATTGGTGGCCAAAGTGGCGAGCGAAGCTCGACGGTGAGACGCCGTTGTAAATCAGTGCGCAGACCCGAATTACGATGTGCGCCAAGCATGCCCTGTAGATTGTGATGGCAATTATCACAGGGCTGCGCACATGACTGTTATCATGCATTTGTGCCTACTCCGCTTTGTACCATGGATTAAAGGAAAGGATTGGATGTAAATCAGGGTTGGAAAGAAGATAGATGTAAGTATTAGATGCAGATTTAAATGAAAGGGTGAGCGCGTCCTGTACAGTGCAGGTGGAGAGTTTTTTTCATCGGCTACGTGTGTCCCATACAGTCTCGTGGAGGGTATCACTGTGATTTTCACAGGCGGCCGTCTGGTTACGGTGCCTGCTATGATTTATTTCATGGATAAGAGGAAACTGTTGGAATGAAGATAGAGATTGAATGGAAAATGGAGATATAATTAGACCTAGCTATAAGACCCATGCAACGCACTTCATCCCGTTAACCCATTAGACATGAGGGGTAGGTCTAACTGCATGTATACTAATGAAATAACTGTCTGGGGATCACTGTATGGGTGCAATTGCCTTAGAGTCATGCAGTTTCCAGAACCGCAACAATATTCTTCCTCTCTGTGCGGGGGATTGGCGAATGTTTCTGTGAGCCAGGCTTTTTCTTTAAAAAATAAAATACCAACAATGTTGGGGGTGCGTGGGTGGATCGAGATTTGTTGTGAGGGAATTTGTTCCCAATAGTGTGGGAAATGTTTGGGGAATTTGCTCGGAATGTCCTTCGACAGTATAATGTCAGGGACCCATGGCAATTCCACACAATGTGCTTAAAGCTTCAAACCCTTTCTTCTTCATGTCACCATCCGCCATATCTGCATAAGAGTTGCTAACCTGAAAGACTGCTAAGGTTTCTCAGTGAAGTAAATCGATGAAACGGTAATTGTACATTGGACGGAATTGACTGAATAGCTTTTGGTTATGTTCTGTTTTTCTTCTGGTTGGTGTGTGAACTAGCAATTCAGTGCCTATACACCACCCATGTGCACAATCTAAGCACAAGAATACACATAACTCAAAATTGCATGAATATTGATATGTGATGACCTCTGCATAGACTGTAATTTATATATTTTATGACATAAATTATCAGTTGTCAATTGAAACGGTGTGTTTACGACAGTGTTTATTTACCTCTGCCATCGAAGATGGACGGAGGTTACTGTTTTCACCCCTGTCTGTTTGTTTGTTTGTTTGTGAACAGTATTACGGAAAAATTCCTTGACGGATTTTGATGAAATTTGGTGGGGGGATTAGGTATGGTCCAAGGATCATGCCATTAGATTTTGGACTTGGTCCAAAATCCAATATGGCCGCTATGGCGGCCATTTTGAAAAATATTTGAATTTTTGTTTTTGCATTTCAACATGTTTTAAGTAATTTCCAACCCCCCAACCCCCCCCCCCCAAAAAAAAAATTGTTAGAGAAAAAAAAACAAAAGTTTGCAACTTTTTTTTCAACAAAATTTCGATTTCTTTTTTTTGCATTTCTACATGTTATAAGTGATTTCCAACAAAAAACATGCCAAATTATAATTGCGGTTGATTTTGGAACTTCAGGTGGATATACCCACGTAAAATCAATCTCTGTCTCAAGGAATCTAGTTATGACGAATGAATTGAGTATGTAAAAGTTAAAAGTAAAAGGGAAAGTTGCAAACTATAACTCTGTGAGCACTGTTGACATCAAATTGAATGAATAGGATATCAGGTTCACTTGAGTGACCTAGCAGTATTGGCGGCGGAGGTTTTGCACTCTACCGAGTGCTCCCCCTCTAGTTTCATTAGTTTTTGTCTCTAAAGTGAAGTAATAAAAATATTTGCTTTAGCATTTTAAAAGAGTCTGCATTGGGGAACGAGACCGACTGTTTTTTCTTTTTTTTTCATGACTATTTCAAGAAACCCCCTGAGCCCTCGTCTATCATTTGTTTTTCAGTGAAAAAAGATCCGAATATCATGTTCAACAATCTGCATGAAACTGGGATTGAAGATTTTTTTTGATATGATGTTTGCAATATTCATCTTTCATGTGCACCGCAAGATTGTGAGTAGCATCAGTGTTTGGGAATGTACTGTACCTGTCATGCTGATGCAACACCCCCTATAGGTTTGGGCCGGTATTTGGAATTTAGCCAAAGCGCCAGCAACAGCTCACCCACTCATCACAGTGGACACCTTGGGACATTATAACGTCCGATAACAAATACTGGCAGAGGGGATGCCCAGTTTAACATAGATGTGAGGGACGGCACACATATTGATGAATCATCCTGCCTGCTAGACAGCTCAGAGGCGAGTGTGCATACCTCTCAGCCATCCTGCCATCCCGGGTATTTGTAATATTATTACAAAATGACATGGATTCTAATCTGTCATTCTGTTTTATATTGAAATGGAAATCCTCAATTTATAGTGTGAGGGAACGTCTTGACCCATTTTATATCTGTCAGCTCACTCTGGTCACCAGGCAGGTTCATAAAAGTTAACTTACCTTTAAACCCATACTGAATATATATGGCTGTAATTTTTCTGTTATTTGCTGCAGTGCCTACTCAGACTTATGCCACTAAGCTAGTGCTGGAGCCCATAGTGAAAGTTCTCGATGTCAGAAAACTGCTGAAGTTCTTGAAATGTATCTTTGAAGTTTTAATGGCCAAGCAACCAAATTGTTGGTGATGTGTCCCTTTCCAATGAACTGAGCACTTAAGTTGAATTGTCTTATCACAAACACAGGCATCTTGGTTGTCTGGTTGAGGCATTTTTTTCTCCAATTTTCCAAAGGCTTGTACCACAGTTCGATAGCCCGCTATTTGCTATCAATGGATAACAAGGCGAGAAGCATTTTGCATAATTATGCAGATATTTTCTTTCCAATCCAAATACAGGAAATTAAGTAGTCTGTTTGTTCAGGAGTCAGTAAGTGACCACTATATTCGTTATGGGTGTGTCTGTCTGTCTGTCTGTCTGTCTGTCTGTCTGTCCCGAGCATAGCACCGTGGGTTTTGATTCAATCCTGATAAAATTTGGGTGGGAGGTTTATATCATGATCTAGTTGTTTTTTTTCCTGAGAATGGGCGTGCTGCGCCCATTATGGGTGGAGCCACGCCCAAAAAAACATGTGTTTTTAGGGGGGAGCCGGTTTCAATGCCTATAACGGGGGAGCCGGTTCTCCGAGGGGGTTTGTCGAATCTGGCAGGGGTTTTGGTACTTGGTTAGCCCAATGTCACCTGCATAGCCCCACAGAGCTCGATTTTTCATTTTCGTCCCAAGGTCAAGGTCACAAGGTCACAAACTTAGAAAATTGCGAATTTTGACATAAAAATCATGCGACCACCCTAACTTTGAGACTAGGATGACAATATTTTTTATGCATAATCTTGAGGTCATTCCCCACCAAAAGCCTAGAAACCATTTTGCTCTATCTCGAACACCTTGCCCGTGGCACCCCCTTCAAGTTTGTTTTTACGCTGATTTCATAAACGTATGGATAATTCGAGGAGTGCGAAATGCCATATAGCCTATATGACGTTATATTGTTCCTGGAATGTTCCAGAGGAAGTTTTGCACCAAAGGTTGTAATCCTTTACCTTTGACCTTTAAAATTCACAAAGGTCAAATTTTCAAAGTTGTGGGAATCGAACCGGGTTTTCGACCTTCTTCGACGAACTAACTCCAATAAGCTATAGCACGTATCCTGTTTCCTTGTTTTAATGTCCACAACATTGTTTTGTGACCTTTAAAGGTTATGCAAAGGTCAAATTTTTAAAGTTGTTGAACGAAACCGAGTTTTCAACATTTTGCAGCTAATAACCCGTCACTCGTACCACATCATGTTGATCATTTTTATAACTTGCTCAAAAATTATCACATTGTCTCATCCTAGACTTCTGAAACAATCTACATCGTCAAATACCGCTCGTGAACCATCGTCGTCTTCAGACTTATTTTCCTCGACAGTCCTTGACCCGTTTTTAAACGATGTATATCATAAAGACATCTATACCTTTTTTAAGTGAGTAAGGATCATTGTGCCTCATCAGATGATGATGAAGAGGTAGTGAGTGTACTTTCCTCTGAGGTGTCTCGTTTGAATTAGATTCCCGAACTGACTAGAATCTATTGGATTGGTGCTTTCCCTGGAAGGGTGTGGTGTCACGAAGTGTGCCATCCTCAGAGGGATGTTAAAATGTGTGTCCCTTTTGTTGACATTCGTTGGTGGATGTTAAAGACCTCCCCCTCCCCCCATCCCCATGGTATATTCCATGAAGAGTAGGCGAGCTATCGCCGGCACCCTGAAGAAATTTCAAATTTCTGACCTGACTATGCCCAAAGAGGAGATGGGCATTGCTCGGTCGATTTGCCTATTGAAAAGCGAATATGGTGCTCCGACAATCTGCTTGGTCGACGGACATGATGATGATGATGATATTTTATGGTGGAGCTTATATACAGTACATATCACTTGCAAGAGAAGGTCATGACAAAACATTGTACCTTGACATTAATTGCAGTACATGAGGACATAATGGATAAATAAACATAATGATTTGAACCAGAGCTGCGAGCATCTTGAGCTACGTGATGAAATTGGAACACCAAACAAGCCAGTACATCAATGGTGTGCAGCGTGTACTCACAAAGTTTAAGTACTTTGTTGAACTTGGACTTCCGTTCTCAATTGCAGCTGTAAATATTATTAATGATGTATATTTGTTTTATATATTTATTTATTTATTTGTTTATTTGCTGCAAATAGAGTTTATTTGCACCAGCAAATAGAGCCTGGTGTTGGCGCAGTGGTTCGGGCAGCGGCTTGGGATCCAAAAGGTCCTGAGTTCAAGCCCCGTTGGGCCACTGAATTAATACACCAGGGGGTTGACTCAGCCTGTCATCCTTCCGAGGTCGGCGAAATGAGTACCAGTATACTGGGCCGGTGTATACCCCGGTTAAAATAGGTGTACCATATCCCTGTGTCGTAAGAGGCGACCAGGGTTGCGTCAGGAAGGGCATCCGGCGTAAAACATGTGCCAAATCACTATGCGGATCATAGGGTTGATCCGCTGTGGCGACCCCTAACGGGAGCAGCCGAAAGAAGAAGAAGAAGATATTTATTTATTTATTTATTCATGACGGGACAATTTTCAGCAATTTTCTTTTTTCTTTTTTCTTTTTTGTTCCAATCAGCCCACACACAAATTACTCACAAAAGGCTAGAAAATTGATGTCCAAACATTCATGGAAGCAAATTTTCAAAGGTATCACATTGCAATTAAGTCTCAGATAAAGGCCATATGATCCATCAAATTTGTGTCACGTCTACATCTCAGCATTCTCACCCATCAAGGTGTTTGATCTGGATACCAGCACAAAATGGCCTATTTTTGCAAAACTTTGAATAAAGATTTATCGTTCACAACCTCAATGCAGACTCGAAGGCTGGTTTTATGTCCCCACCCAATGGAAAGCCAACTTCCAAATGCAGCAGCCCCTGATGACACTGCGCTCGATCGACAGATTTTGTTCGATGAATAAATCAAGGATCAAATTCGGGACAATAAAGCTCATATGTGACCATGCTACCATCCGAGCTATCCTGCTACCTCTTATGGTTTGTCTTGGATTATTAAGCTCAAATTATTTCGTTGAACATGTGTTGAGAACATTGCTTCATCCTCAAAGGCAGCTCAGAGGTAGAGTACTTGTTTATTTCTCAACCAAATTAATGTGCACAAACCAAAGATTCAAAACCCTGCTTGCCGAAGTTAAAAAAGAAGATTGGATTGGGGTAAGCTGTGCGGAGTGGAGGGACAAATGGGGTTAGGGGTGTTGGTGGTGAGGGGGGGGGGGTCACTGCACCATACTCGGATTCTGCTTTATATATATATATATATATATATATATATATATATATATATATATATATATATATATATATATATATATATATATATATATATATATATATATATATATATATATATATATATATATATATATACACACACACACACACACACAATGTCAATGCTCGTAAAAAGTGAACACACAGAACGTACAACAAGGGGAGCAGGAGATAAGAGGGGTGAGAGAGGGAAGCACAAAACAGTAGGAAACAGACATTACGAGATGTGTGGCAGGAGAGGGACGGGGCAGGGTACACAGGGTGAACAAGATGGACACTGCAGGGAATTTCAGGTCCTTACACTACAGTGTGTTACATTTGCATGAATGATTGGTGTCAATAAGTTGTGAAAGTATCATTTCAATTTCATAAAAACACAATGAGATATCTGATTGTATTAAGTAGTTCACAACTGATATGCAGCAGCTTCAATACAATGTCAGTCCACTGTCATGCAGGCCAAGCAACCTCATCTCAAGATTTGAGATCGTCTTTTTTATAAATTTGGGGATACTTGCTGCTCTTCATGTATTGGCTACTCACTTATCTCAGAAACTCATCATGCCCTCACAAGATCTGCACAGGTCTGGAGAACATTTCCATTACAAGTGAAGTGTTTCAACCAAAACCATCAAGGATACTGTTGCTATGACAACACAAAATGAGATGGCATTGTTTTATTTCATCATTTATATAATCAACATAACGATCATATTTATGGACATGATCACTTCCTCAGCTGTTGCTCCATCCACCATTTCATGTCTCCATCAGCACAAAAACATGTCCTCTGCAATACATGTGATTGAAGCTTGCGAATATGATGCCATTTCCTTCACTATGGCCAAAGCCACCCTGTCAGGCCTAATTCCTGAGCGTGCTGTGTGGGAATCTTAAATGTCCAAAGAGGTAAAGTATACATGTGACATCCTGGGAGGCCTCTATGGACATAAGCAGGCCTCCACAGTCTATATCAACTCATACAGTGCAGTTGCAGAAGTGATCCGGTGAAGAAAATGCAAGAGATGAAAGAGTTTGAATGCCATTAATTCAGGAAAAAAAATGCCTCACTGTGCAACCCACTGTGGACCAATACAGGAATACAACATTTTCTGATTATGAATAGCTCATTAATTTTCCGGTCAGCATTGCGAGCCCATATTGTCCTTGACCATTCACCTTTAAAGATTGTATGCTGCTTGTGCTGCTGTAAAGTATCACTGCACAGGATATGTCTATGCCATCTCTGCCATCCAGATGTCCTGCCATCTCTGTCATCTAGTCGTAAACCTGATTAACCAGACAGTGTTACTTTACTCACCTGTCCTTGGCCCACTAATTCTATCCTTGAAACCAAATCGGTCTCAACTACTTGCAGAGTATGAACTTTTCAGGTTGGCAGGCTAAGGTCAATTTTGGACCCGAGTGAAGCTCGTGTCAGAGCTACGAAAAGATCCCACACTTAGCTCAGAGATTCTGATTTACAAGAAACTGTACATTCAAATCATCACTCCTTTTTGGTTGGAGACACCAATGTCTTTACCATAATGTTTTTTTCTTCTGATACCCGGTCCACATTGTGTTGCAAATGATTCATTCTTGTCTTGCACTCAGTAACCTTGGAATTGTGAGTCACATTAACTATCCCTAAAGAAATGCCTGAACGAATTCCTATTGTCTTTGCACAAGAAAACATGACGTTGGTGGAAGACACAAAGACACAAGCATGGGACACCTTACTGCTCACAGGCGTCACAATGCTTGCATGGGGTGCCTTCATGAGATGTCATTGTAACCACATGAAGCACTTCATAAGAGACGGCGCTTCTCCCATGAGGCACTTCATAAGACACAACGCCATGGTGCCTGTACTGAAAACCCACGAGATGTTTTGCATGAGAAATTCCCATGAGGCACTCCGAGTTAGGGAACTTTGAGTACGTCTATATCACACTGACATCAATCTTTTGTTGGTCTTTGACAACAGAGCGTGATGATGAAATGCCTGTAAAATACATGGGGTGTTCAAATCAAAAGATTATATGAACGAGAGACTGAGAAGAAAGAGTGCAAGACATGCCAATGTGTTGATAATTTTTTTGAAACCTTCTTGTAAAGTCTGATGGAACCCTCAGTTGTTTTTATACCAAATTTTCAATGCACATGATGCACACAAAGGGGCAACATGCTGAGCGTTGGAGAGTCACCCTCGCTAATCCGTTCGCGTTTGCTCACGGAGAATATTGCACACCGGAACATTCACAAAGTTACTCGTACGTTCATCATTTAAAAAAAAAGGTCCAATGTACTTCAAATTATCTAATATTGTTGGAATCGAACATTTTTTGTGTACACTATATTTACATCAAGACACGTGCGATGTAAAAGTTTCAAATATTGAAAAGATTAATTAAATGAACTCTGTAAAGTAAATTAAATGTCACGAAGCTATCCAGCAACAGGAAATTTCTTAGAATCCTGATTTCATTGTAACACCCTTTAGCCACTCTCAAAATAAAGAATATAACTAAATAAATCAACTGAAATATTGATCCTAACACACTACATAGAGCAATGTTTGAAGGGTTGTAACATCCATTCTCCACTGGGGATTGGTTGTCTTTATTATCTTTCAATTTCTTTAGCCTAACTCATTTGTCAGACTGGCTCACAATAACATAGTTCACTGTATTTTTATTTTTTGTGGCATTATTTGTGTTGTCACCATTGCGAATCATTAGACAATGCCCAGAACAAACTGAATGGTAATGTACTTTGTCACAAAGGACACTAAAATATGATTTCATTTTTGTTTGGCAAAACAGGTGATTTCACAAAGTCATGCGACATCGGTTTATGAACTTAATTACTCTTGTAACCTACAACTACTTCTTTAATGGCCCCAAGTATTCCCAGCTCCTTGTGGGGTCAGCCAGGAACGTTTTTTGGGGCCACCTCTTTCACCAATTGGCAGGACAGACCGAACATATTATTGAAGTTGGCAGGAATTTGTAACTGTTCAGGGTGTTGGTGATAACTTGCCTACTCTTTGTGAAAGACGCCACGGAATATTTAATGTTCACCCACGACCAGTGCTGGTATGTGGGTCTTTGGCTTGGTGTCCTTCTGATTGATGGTGCAGACATTGATAAATCACCCTGCATGTGAAGCACCAGGACGAATTATTCGAACAATACCTCACATTTTAGTTTCAGAACTATAATAGGCAATTGCAAATGCAAAACATATTCTTATATCTCATCAATAATCTTCAGCAACCATACTGATACTACAACCGTAAGGTTTCAGAATCACAAGTGGGTGGAAAGTTGTTATCTTGCCCTGATGATGCCCTAATAAGGGTGAAACTGGTTGGTAACTGCATTTTCATTCACTTGTGACAGTATCTGACATATATGATAACATTTAAATCATAATTTATTCTGTGAGATGCTCTCTTTTTGAGCCACAGACAGACAGCCCCCCTGCATTGTGACGGTGACGTCAGGGCGTTCAGCTTAGGGCGGAGATTGGGTAAACAACATCTATATAAATATGTATATATATATATATATATATATATATATATATATATATATATATATATATGTATATGCATGTTTGTATGTGTGTGTGTATATATATATATATATATATATATATATATATATATATATATATATATATATATATATATATATATATATATATATATATACCGGGTGTAGTGGCATGCGCCTGTAATCCGGATACTCGGAGGCTTGGGTTAGAGGATCGCTTGAGGACAGGTGCTCTGCGCTGGGTGGCGCTATGAGAGGGTGTAGGGCAGCCCGGAATCATGGCGAAACCCTATCCTTATCCCTGTGACGTAAGAGGCGACCAGGGTTGCGTCAGGTAGGGCATCCGGCGTAAAACCTGTGCCAAATCAGTATGCGGATCATATGGATGATCCGCTGTGGCGACCCCTAACGGGAGCAGCCGAAAGACGAACAATATATATATATATATATATATATATATATATATATATATATATATATATATATATATATATATATATATATATAAATATATATATATATAATGTATACATCCTCTGTCGTTCTCTGAACACCATTACAGTCGCAGATAATAAACACTCGTGATTGTTTGTTTTCGAGAAGCTTAATGAAAATGCAATCGCAAGTCATTCTTCCTCTCGCCATGCTTTTCGCCAAGTCTCCTTTAGGCAACAAATTTACCCTGCAAACTCGCTCGTATCATTCTTTTCTCCACCTCTCTTAATTTTACTCACCTTGGCAAAGTTTTTGTCTTTTTTCTTTCTTTTTCCGACAACCCTTTTATTACTTTCCTCCCACATCCCACCATCGCTGCCCTCATTTGCCCTCCCCTGTTCTTTCCTCCACAGTGTGCATGATGTACGTTTTTGGCCACAACAGGGTGTCTGCCCGTTTGGGGCGTTATATTTTGCATACTGTCCATCCATCCATCCGGAGCTTCCACATGAAAATGACGACATGCATTTCTTTCATATCGGCATGTGTATGCATTGTCATCTGCACATGTGGGATGTCAAATTATTTTGGGATTGGAGTCAAAAGTCATGGGACACACGATTGTATTCCCGAAATTTAGCAGTATTCAAAAACCTTTGCGAGAGAGAATAGTTCAAGATTGCAAATGCTTTCTCGAACCATTCTTTATTTGTATTCACTTTGCCATCTCCACCACCAACACACAACTTTGAATTGTGTATTCATATATATATACATATATATATATATATATATATATATATATATATATATATATATATATATATATATATATATATATATATATATATATATATATATACTTCGGTATCTCCACTGCCGAACGACATCAAACCCACTTGGCTGTGCCTTGATTGGTTTGAGGGTAGTGGAGTAGCGGCTGAAACCCGAATCATCTTTACTTCTTTGGGTTCCTTCTTGGTCTTCCATTTCATTATATTCCACATTGGATTATTTATATATTTATATACATGACTATGCCACAAAATCACAACTTTGAAGTTTTGTATTTGTATACACTTTAAACATCTCCACCACTGACATATCTTCAACCGTTAATTATATATATATATATATATATATATATATATATATATATATATATATATATATATATATATATATATATATATATATATATATTTCACCATCACTAATACCGACATACCACCTTGAAATATTTAACCGGCGTACGAATCGAAAAGTGGTGTTCAGCAATTGGCTCATTCTGTCTGTCTGTCCCTCTACGGACATCAGTCAATGATTGACAAACGACTTGATTTCAATAGAATTATATATTTTGAACACTACAGGATACAAATCAGAACATGAATCAGAATACGAACCTGCAGTTTAGCAGGACTTTGACTGAATTTGGCAAATTGTTCAGAATGTCATTTCAAGTACACTTGGTGTTGGTTTAATGGTTAGGGTGGTGGGCTTGGGATCCAAGGGTTGTGAGTTTAAATCCTGCTTGGCGGTTGAATTAATACCTGCTTGGGTTGACTAAGCCTGTCATTCTTCTGAGGTCAGCAAAATGAGTACCAGCTTGCTGGGATGATTGAGCCATTCGAGTGTCCTGCGATGGAGTGGCGGCCTGTCCTGCATTGTGCCCAAAAGCCCAGGAGACTGCTTTGGCAGCACCGATGATCTATACGGAGTTCGCTTCCATTGGAATGGAATGGTTATTCCAAGCACGTATGAACACATAGGAGTAAGGCAATATATTTAGTATGTCTGCCTGTCTGGCAGTCAAACTAAGATTAAAAGAATTCCCGAAATTTATAATGTAATAATTTGAAAATAATTCCCGTAATTTATAATGAATAATAATTCCCATAATTTACTAATATAACCTGTAAATAATGTGGTGTAAAAGACAATGCATCAACGGCGGTAAAAAAAGTTATTTTAATTGACTGATATACTTGACCAATGTAAAACACAAAATGCCTTCTTGTCACTTCCAAAAACCTCCAGTTTGCAGTCATTGGACAAAATATTACACGATTTTACGCCATCTCGCCACACCAAATTTTCCGCTCGTGCTCTGTGTTGGGGGACATCAAGACCCAGACAAGATGGTGGCTCGTCGGAAATATTTATCGTGCTTGGAAACGCAAAGCAAGAGTTTAAGTGACCCTTCCCATGTCCTTTTTCTCAAGACTGTGTGGAGAATAAGGTGTTTTATGAACTCTCAAGTTATCTATTTGCCTTTTTCCATTTTACTACCCACATGTCACCTTAAATTGTTTATTTATCGATACACACTTTAGCTGGTTAGTATCTCCATCAGAAACATGCAAATTTTATTTATTATCCCGCCTCCCGGAGGGAGAGAGCGGGATATTGTAGTCGTCCGGTTTGTTTGTCTGTTTGTTTGTCTGTCTGTCTGTTAGCAACTTTACGGCAAAACAGCTTTAGCAAACACTATCAAATTTAATCCACATTTAATCCACAATGAACCTTGGACGACCCCATTAACTTTTGGGTCCAATTGGATCAAAGGTCAAGGTCAAGGTCACGAAAATATCAAAACCGTTTTTCGCTCATAACTTCGTCAAAAATGATCTGATTTATTCAAACTAAGCTTATAGTGAACCTTATTCTATTTGTCACTTATAATCCTACCCATTCCTATAGTGAAAAATGCATATTTATGAAGATCGGTAGGGTCCGAAGTTTTGGGGTTCATGGTCATCGGTCAAAATTACATATTTTCCATTATGAATCAAAAAAGGTTCGGAATATGCATGTTTACTATGGAAGACATATATCAAGTCCTTTATTGGCTTTCATTTGACACCGTGACCTTTGACCTTACGTGGCCTTGAAAGGTCAAAATCATTTTATGGTCATAACTTTGTCAAAAATGGTTTAATTGACTTCAAACTAAGACTAAAATATTCCTTATTCTATTCCTTATAATCAACATTCAGGTTAAGGATGTATCAAATTTTAATTTGATCCCCAAAATAACTTTATGCCTTAAATGGGCAGGATTTGTTGTGCCTGGCACCACTTGTTTATTTTATTTTATGCAGTCAAACATCTCCACTTCCAACACACAACTTTGAATTATTTATTCTTTACCTTTAATATAAACTTTACCATCTCCTCTATCGAGATACCACCTTGAATTATTTATTAATTAATAAAAAACTTCACCATCTCCTCTATCGATATACCACCTTGAATTATTTATTAATTAATATAAACTTCACCATCTCCTCTATCGATATACCACCTTGAATTATTTATTAATTAATATAAACTTCACCATCTCTCTATCGAAATACCACCTTGAATTATTTATTAATTAATATAAACTTCACCATCTCCTCTATCGATATACCACCTTGAATTATTTATTAATTAATATAAACTTCACCACCTCCTTTATCGATATACCACCTTGAATTACTTATAAATCAATATAAACTTCACCATCTCCTCCATCGATATACCACCTTGAAATATTAATTAATTAATATAAACTTCACCATCTCTATCGATATACCACCTTGAATTATTTATTAATTAATATAAACTTCACCATCTCCTCTATCGATATACCACCTTGAATTATTTATTAATTAATATAAACTTCACCATCTCCTCTATCGATATACCACCTTGAATTATTTATTAATTAATATAAACTTCACCACCTCCTTTATCGATATACCACCTTGAATTACTTATAAATCAATATAAACTTCACCATCTCCTCCATCGATATACCACCTTGAAATATTAATGAATTAATATAAACTTCACCATCTCTATCGATATACCACCTTGAATTATTTATTAATTAATATAAAATTCACCATCTCCTCTATCGATATACCACCTTGAAGTATTTATAAATCAATATAAACTTCACCATCTCCTCTATCGATATACCACCTTCAATTATTTATTAATTAATATAAACTTCACCATCTCTATCGATATACCACCTTGAATTATTTATTAATTAATGTAAAATTCACCATCTCCTCTATCGATATACCACCTTGAAGTATTTATAAATCAATATAAACTTCACCATCTCCTCTATCGATATACCACCTTGAATTATTTATTAATTAATATAAACTTCACCATCTCCTCTATCGATATACCACCTTGAATTATTTATAAATCAATATAAACTTCACCATCTCCTCCATCGATATACCACCTTGAATTATTTATTAATTAATATAAACTTCACCATCTCTCTCTCGATATACCACCTTGAATTTTTAATTAATTAATAAAAATTTTACCATCTCCTCTATCGATATACCACCTTGAATTATTCATTAATTAATCTAAACTTCACCATCTCCTCGAAAGATATACCACCTTGAATTATTTATTCATTAATATAAACTTCACCATCTCCTCTATCGACATAGTACCACCTTGAATTAATCATTAATTAATATAAACTTCACCACCTCCTTTATCGATATACCACCTTGAATTATTTATAAATCAATATAAACTTCACCATCTCCTCCATCGATATACCACCTTGAATTATTTATTAATTAATATAAACTTCACCATCTCCTCTATCGACATACCACCTTGAATTATTCATTAATTAATCTAAACTTCACCATCTCCTCTATCGAATTATTTATTTATTAATATAAACTTTACCATCTCCATCGATATACCACTTTGAATTATTTATTAATTAATATAAACTTCACCATCTGATCAATCGATTTACCACCTTGAATTATTTCTTAATTAATATAAACTTTACCATCTCTATCGACATACCATTTTGAATTATTTATGAATTTATATAAACTTTACCATCTCCTCTATCGATATACCACCTTGAATTATTTATTAATTAATATAAACTTCACCATCTCCTTTATCGATATACCACTTTGATTATTTATTAATTAATATATACTTCACCATCTCCTTTGTGAACATACCACCTTGAATTATTTATTAATTAATATAAACTTCACCGTCTCCTCGATCGTTATACCACCTTGAATTATATTATTTTTTCATATAAACTTCACCATCTCCTCCATCGATATACCACTTTGAATTATTCATTAATTCATCTAAACTTCACCATCTCCTCTATCGACATAGTACCAACTTGAATTATTTATTTATTAATATAAACTTTACCATCTCCTTCGATATACCACTTTGAATTATTAATTAATGAATAGAAACTTCACCATCTGATCGATCGATTTACCACCTTGAATTATTTCTTAATTAATATAAACTTTACCATCTCTATCGACATACCATTTTGAATTATTTATTAATTAATATAAACTTTACCATCTCCTCTATCGATATACCACCTCGAATTATTTATTAATATAAACTTCACCATCTCCTCCATCGATATACCACTTTGAATTATTTATTAATCAATATAAACTTCACCATCTCCTCTATCGATATACCACCTTGAATTATTTATTAATTCATATAAACTTCACCATCTCCTCTATCGACATAGTACCACCTTGAATTATATTATTTATTAATTAATATAAATTTCACCATCTCCTCTATAGACATACCACCTTGAATTATTTATTAATTAATATAAATTTCACCATCTCCTTTATCGATATACCACCTTGATTATTTATTAATTAATATAAACTTCACCATCTCCTCCACCGATATCATCACACCATTTTAAAGCCTTTCTCCCTGAGCACGGGTCAGCTTTTTGCGGGCTCCAATCATGGTACTCTTTCTTGGGGCAATGTTTTTACGGCCGATGCCCTTCCTGACGCCAACCCTTTGGTCTCCTTCGACACACAGGGATAATTAGCAGTATGCTGGTGCTCATTTTGCCGACCTCAGAAGGATGACAGGCTGAGTCAACCCCCATGATGTTAATTCAGTGGCAAGCGGGTCTCGAACTCAGGACCCCAACAATCCCAAGCCACCACCCTAACCACGAAGCCAACACCAGTCCTCCCCCGATATACCACCTTCAATTATTTAGTAATATAAACTTTACCATCTCCTCTTCCGGTATACCACCTTGAATTATTTATTTATTCATATAAACTTAACCATCTCGTCCATCGATATACCACTTTGAATTATTTATTTATTAATATACATCCTACCATCTCTACTACCAACACACAACAATTAATTAATTGTTTATATGTACTTTACCATCTGCAATACAAACATAACACCTTGAATTATTTATTTAGAAACACTTTACCTTTATCTCTACTTAAATAGTTATCTAGATATACAGATCCATTAAGTCATGGGCAACTTATTGCAACATTCATGATCAGATTTCTCCATCGAGCACGCACAAGGTATGTTGCCTCTTCTTCCTCTTCCTTTACTCATTTCCACTGACTTCTCTAGCTTCCGTGTCCTGCACACATGATGTGTCCAAAGTATGACAGTTTGTTTCATCATCAGCACTTCGAATGTACCTGGTGGTCTAATTTGTTCAAGCACTCAATTGTTTGTTCCTCGTGCAGTCCATGGGATTTTAACATTCTTCTCAAACACCACATGTCAATCTTCTTGTTTTCTTTCTTTTTCACTGTCCATGACTCACATCCATACATTGCAACTGGAAATACCAGAACATTCACCAGCCTCCTCTTGGTCTGTATTGTTACATCTTTGTCAATCCTGGCATTGCTGTTCTTCCCAACACGAACCATCTATTAATTTCTCCTCTAGATTTTCCACTTACTTTAATCTGAGAACCCAGGAAGAAGAAACTTTACACTATTTGCATATGATCGTCTCCCAATCTGAAAGTAAAGAGGACAGTTTCATCAAGTCCTCTTTACTTTCTGCCAACAGATGGGTGTCATCAGTTTACCTTAAGGCCCGGTCACACCTTGACGTTTTAACCAGCGATGGCAACGTATTAAAATGTATGTAAAACGCTGGCTTACGTTGAACTTTTGATGTTTTTTTTTAAAGATTCGGACGTATTCATAGCGACTTGGTCTTATGTATAACGCATTGGTAACGGACACAGAACGTTTCGTTGTGTTATAGATAACTTATACCAACGAATGCTGAACCTGTTGTCGGCCTACACAACCGATGCCCAACGATAGTCTAACTTAGGTATAGTGCGTTGCACGCATCGCCGACGATGTCGTGACGTAGCCTATTAAAATGCTGACGCACAACGATTCAAATCATAACTGCCGTAGAAATGGAAGTGTCAACATCGCGGTCACACCTTGGCGATCTTGCCAGCGTATGCCGACCAAAGAAAAATGTGTCTAAAACGTTGGGGCACGTCAAATACGGTATGAGTAAGTTTGGTATACGTGAGTACAACGCTAAAGTATGCTATCATACGTCGTAGTAAGTAGAGTACGTCAAGAAATTTTAAACATGTTCAAAATTTTACGACGTACTCGGCGTATGACACACGTTCCGCATGCGATGGGGATAAGTTTTACACACGATATGTGGACGCTTACACACGTCCACAAAGGCTACTTATAAGCTACTCATAAGTCGAAACACGTCGCGGTAATGTCTTTTTTACGCGAAACTTATTTCTAACTTATTTTTGACGTGCTTTGAACCAATTCTTTACGTAGTCCCAACACACATCGACGTATGTAGTCGTATTCCAATGACGTCTTCCGGTCGACAAAAAAAAATAAATGAACGTGTTTCTAGCTTACAACTGCCATATAAAGACGTGTTCCCAGCGGTTTTGGGAATTGGTATATAAAAATGCTGCTCATAAAAGGGGAACCCAACAGTGTTTTCGAGTCCTTTTTGAGTCGATGTCCATGTCAGCAGTAACAGTATCAGTATCATTATCAGTGTTAGTATTAGTATTAGTAGTAGTTTGTTCATGTTGGCAGTAGTAGGTGAGTGTGAGGGGGAGGGTGTGGGTTATGATGGATCGTCCTTGCGTTTCACGATTTAAATGATAAACTCAACGATTTAAATGGCTGCATCTCCACTATTGAAAATTGACGCTTGCGCCCAACAATTGGATTTTTTTTACACTCAACGACTTTTAAACAGTACCACTCAGCTATTTTCATTGTTTACAATGAACGATTTAAATTGCTGTCACTCGCCTTTATTTTTTGACGCTGGGTTTTGGAAATTTGAAGCGTTTCTTCTGAACGTGTTAAAACGCTCAAACTCGACTATTTTAAATAGACGCTGCCGATGGACAATTGGAATCATAGCCAAGCTAGACATCGAAGTGTGAACATCCTCGTCATGCCGAAGAAAAGTTTGAAGAATGCTGCAAATAAGTGTCCTGGCCGTGGCCGTGGATGCTGACGCAAGGACGATCCATTATACCGACGTCTTTCAGCCTATGAGTAACTTAAAAGTAACGTCTGTCGATGTGTGGCAACGATCGCGTAACGTGCCAACAACACGTTAATCATAGGTTAGAAATAAGTTTCGGGTACGCTAAACATTACCTCGGCGTGTCTCAACTTATGATGAACTTACAAGTAACATGTGTTGACGTCTGTCAACGATCGCAGACCGTGCATACAACTTGTGGCCAGCGTAGCGGAACGTTGGAGTCATACGTCGGCATACGTCGTGAAATTTCAAGCATGAAAAAATTTGAGGACAACCAAAAAGTACAACGTTTAAAGCCAACGTACAACGATGTATGGCAGTGTTTTTCAGCGTGCTCTCAATGTTATCAAAACTTACCCATAACGTATTCAACGTGTGCCAGCGTTTTAGAAAAAAAATTCAAAAATTGGCATACGTTGGCTAAAACGTCAAGGTGTGACCGGGCCTTTAAATTGTTGATCCATCTTCCTTCAATCCTAACTCCAGACTCTCTGTCCTCCAAGTTTGATTTCTTCATGATGTACTCACTATACAGATAAAACAAGTAAGGGGAGAGGATGCACCCCTATCTGACCCATTTTCCAACTATTTATATATTACCCCTCCCGTTATATTACCTGCAATTACATGTTTATTAATATACACTTCACTCTGAAACTCACAATGACACGGAACGGAAGAACCCTTTTTGTTTGTTAGCTGAACAGTCATGTTTGTCGAACTAGTACACCCACTTGATATGGGAGTGGCATGAAGGGTCACGTTATTATCCTCTCTGGGGGTATATAGATTACAGTAGATCTCGGCTCAGGTCCATTCGTCTGGTCGACGAGATAAGCACAGAATTCCTCAAGGATGTCCAGATTCCGACACATTTCTTTAGGTTTAATATTAAACAGCAGGAGCAACTATTTAAAAAGGTAATCATGCGTGTTTGAGGTTTATAATATTTTTTACTTCTGGTAGGCTTGCCCCATTCAATGCCATGATAAGCTATTTAAACGTGTTAACACAGTGTTTGTCCAGGGAGCAAAAACATGTTGGGGAGAAGGGAGGGGATATTATGAATACAGTATTAATGTTGTATTGTAACAGCATTAATATTATGCTCTTATCATTCGTGTTATCACTTTTGTTATTAAAAGTAGCCTTGGAAAAACACCATGATTAGCTATATTAACATGGATTTCGCCCAAGACAGAAAACCCCCTTGGGGAGGGGGGCAAATGAAGTTGCTACAACCTCCATCGTGTGACACTTAGTCGTCCTGTAAGTTTGGTTGAAATTGGATAAGTAATGACTGAATGTATCACAGTCAGACAGACAGACAGACAGACAAACACCAAAATTACGTGTATTTTAGTATGATCGTGAAAATGACCAAAGGATTGAGTTAAGAAAAGGGATGATTTGCCTTATTAGTTCTAAAACATAATGTACTCCTGAAATACACATTTATAAGCTTGACTGACATTCACACAATAATGAAGCATTTTACCGATACACACAGGACACTATTTAGTAAAGTACAACTTCAAGGGAATAAACTAATCAAGCAAGGTGCAGTAAAATACTTGGCTAACAAGGTTTGATATTCAGCAATCTGCAAAAAATTCAAACTATGATGAAACTATACTTATGGATTCTTCCAAAAGCCTTGATTTCTTAAAAAAAAACAAAAAAAAACAATCATAATGGGTCATGAGCATTGTTTGTAACATCATTTCATCAACAACAAGATTCTTTAGGAAGACCGCAATGTCTGTACACAACCAAGGATAGTTAATTAAAATATCTTCACATTTGAGCAGACTCTCGATGAGATAGCTTATGGTCTAATGTTCTTTTCATTCCTTGGTCTGACACATGACTGGAAGACAGTGCGAAAGGATGAAAACAAAACCACATGGGAGAGTTAGGACTACAACCTGAGGAAATCTGTGGGTTAAGGAGAAAGCAATCTCGGACGAGGTCTGCTCGACTGTTTGTACAAGATTGGTGAAGTAGTACTTGATGCAATTATTTGTTTGTTGTGCTGTTTTCTTCTTTTAAAAAGAATCTATGGATGTGGATATATATATATATATATATATATATATATATATATATATATATATATATATATATATATATATATATATATATATATTACACCTCCTGTACATGTAATGAAAGAGAAGGCTCTTCTGGCTAAACAGTTGTATTGGCTCTGCCTATTAGGCATAAGCTTAGCATGGCTACAGCCCCCTACATCTCTGTGGGATTGTACTGTACTGCAAGCAATACTGGGACGATAATTTAATTTTCAATTTTATAGGCCAGTCCACCCAGGAGAGGCAACATCCACGAACACATGTTTCATGCTTGTTGGCTCTATCAGCATGGAGAAGAAGCTCCTCCCAAGAGTGGAGTGGCTTCTACTCTTCTTGACGAAGGCTAACAAGTCCGAAACACATGTCTGTGAATGTCTGTGGTGAACAAGCCCAAAACAACAGCTTGGTGCCTGCCGCACATTGGAGAAAAGTTATCTTTGCTACAATATAATATATAACAAGTGGTACCAGGCACAACAAATCCCGCCCATTTAAGGCATAAAGTTATTTTGGGGATCAAATTTAAATTTGATACATCCTTCACCTGAATGTTCATTATAAGGAATAGAATAAGGAATATTTTAGTGTTAGTTTGAAGTCAATTAAACCATTTTTGATGAAGTTATGACCGTAAAATGATTTTGAACTTTCAAGGCCACGTAAGGTCAAAGGTCATGGTGTCAAATGAAAGCCAATAAACAATATAAACTTAAAATATACTTGGCCACTAGTTTACAGCTAACAGTGTCCACACTATAAATAATAATTTCACTTTCACAGTTACAATATATACAGTCCATATTATAGGTATGTACTATATGTAATATAGTATTAAGAACGGTTTGTTATTTGTGTTTGTGAATAAAAAATGAAATATTCCTTCAATTATATTCTGTGTTATGTTTATTTGTTCAATAAGAATATTAAGTAACAAATAAATGAAAACGTTCTGATCATAAAACAATTTTGACTCGAGACTTTCATTACCCACCTGTGAATAAAATTTGACAGTGTTTGAGCCAGCCGTTTTCCCATAAAGTTGTATTTTCGGAACCATGTTTTAGTTTTAATGGAAAATATGTAATTTTGACCGATGACCATGACCCCCAAAACTTCGGACCCTACCGATCTTCACAAATATGCATTTTTCACTATAGGAATGGGTAGGATTATAAGTGTCAAATAGAATAAGGTTCACTATAAGCTGCGTTTGAAGTAAATCAGATCATTTTTGACGAAGTTATGAGCGAAAAATGATTTTGATCTTTTCGTGACCTTGACCTTGACCTTTGATCCAATTGGACCCAAAAGTTAATGGGGTCATCCAAGGTTCATTGTGGATTAAATGTGGATTAAATTTGATAGTGTTTGCTAAAGCCATTTTGCCGTAAAGTTGCTAACAGACAGACAGACAAACAAACAAACAGACAAACAAACCGGACGATTACAATATCCCGCTTCCTCCCTCCGGGGGGCAGGATAAAAAGTAACTTCTGTCTTTCAGTGCATTCGAAGAAAGACACAGAACCATCCACTGCTAAAAGCAGTGCTTGCTGCTACACTGTTACCTGCACTTTCACAGTCAGCTTCAACAGGTATTAGAAGCCTTATTTGACAAAGCCCAACTCACCCCTTTGGAAGGGAATCAATCCATGGATGTGTTTCTGGCTCGCTCTCTGTCTCTGTTGAACAGTTCCTTTTATAACCAAAAATAATAACAAAAAAAAAAAAAATAACCAAAAACACAACAAACCTAAACACACATACTTTGGTCTCAAGACTTAAGTAAGCATTCAAACAAAGCTTCCCAAAACAATACACGTGCATCTTAGCTCCAAGGCCAAAGCTCATGGTCAAACTAAAACACACCCATGCCAGCCCACAAGGTCACAATGCATGGGCATACCAGAAACGTTTCTGTTTGGGGTCCACTGGTTGTCATAATGCATGTGTGGATTCCTGCCAAGAGTTGAGTCTTGGCCAATGAAAAATTATAAACCATAGCACCTCTTCACAAGAATGGTGACCGTGAACTCCTGCACAACACCAGCACTTGCTGCAAGGGGCCTGACCAACAGGGGGTGCTTGCCACACATCAGAAGTATAATTTCAGAATGCTTTCTGTTGCTCTTTGTTTGGTTTTATGATTCTGTTTCATTGCCTCCAGGTCACCAGTATAGGCAATGGCATTTTATAAAATGAAGGCATCACTTCAGATTAACTTTTTTTTGGCATTTTGAACCATGGAACTTCCATCTTCTTTTGCCACTTAGCTCATCATTCTGGGATCTCACTTTTAAATTCTATAATGTCTGTATGTATGTATGTATATGTATATATATATATATATATATATATATATATATATATATATATATATATATATATATATATATATATATATATATATATATATAGTCTTAAAATGTCATTATAATTCATTTAAAAATATAATGATGTCCTTTTTTGTCCTTGTCCTACATGCATTATATTCCTACATGAGCCCGCAACAAGAAAATTATACAAAAATTTAATGTATAAACAAACAGATAAATTAGTGCCTTATTACCTTCGCATTCTGCGAAACGTTATGTTTTGGTCGCTGTGTATTTATTTATTTGTGAATATGTGTGTTTGTTTGTTATTCGCATAACTCAGAAAGTATTAAACCGAATTATATGAAATTTGGTGGGATGATTCGTGAGTATCCAAGGACGATTTGATTAGATTTTGGGAGCGATCGGGTCAAAGGTCAAGGTCATGAAAACGTCAAAAACACTCTTTTGAGCATAACTTCCTTCATAATACAGCTATCGACATGCAACCACCGCCATATTGTTCCATGACGAGATACCTTTCGGATATGTAGTGTGAGATTTGACGTAACGTCATCGGAAGTGCGTCTAAATGACGTCACAAGATGACGTAAATTTTCAATCTCATCAGTTTTGATCATACCGTTTTGTAGTACTTACCTTAAGGGCGTCACACACCAAATTTGACTTCGATCGGACTGACCGTTATGACGTCATTGACGTTTGAACATGACGTTTTTCAATTGTGGCTAAAATGTCCTGATATTTTACATTCAAATATCTATATAATTTATAAAGCAAAGTCTCCCAAATCCAGGCATTAAGATCAGTACCAAAATATCTGTTTATTGATGTACAGGTTTTGCCAATTAACTCTGTAGTCAAGGTCACACTCAAGGTCAAAATATACTTGTAGGCATAGCTTCAGATCTAATAGAGCTATTGACATGAAACCAACGTTAAAACGTTCAGTGAACTACGAGCTTTCAGAATGGTAGTCCCCGATTGGACGTGACGTCCCCGGAAGTTTGTCAAAATGACGTCAAAAGATGACGTCATTTTTCAACTTTTTAATTTTTCAGTGTTTATCATTCCATTTTGTTGGACTGCCTTCAAGGAGGTTACACACCAAATTTGACGTCAATCGGACTGACGGTTGTGACGTCATGGACGTTTTAAAATGACGTTTTTCAAATGTGCCCGGAAAAAAGTTGCGGTGGCGAAGGTATGCGCTCTACCGAGTGCCCGTTCTAGTTACTTAATTATTGGTGCCTTATTCATTGAAGGGACTATTAATCCAGCCACAAATATTACCATGCTTCAAACAACCTTTTACCATATTTATGTAATAAGGACTCACACAGTCGGTCATCATGCATGAGGGTACAACTCCCTATACTGCAAGAGTTATACTTTGGGAATATTTCCAATGTCACATCCTTCACTAAATTTTCCAAATACATTCCCACATGGAATAAGTAGCATCACCTGCTCACAGACCAGACTTAAATCCATGCAATTATTATCCACAAGTACCATGTCTTCAGAAAGTATTCAAACCCCTTGACTTTTGTCACATTTTGTTGTGTTACAGCCCAAATTCAAAATGGATTGAATTTAATCTTTTTTTCTCACCGATCTACACAAAATACCCAATAATGACAAAGTGAAAACATGCTTTTAGAAACTTTTACAGATTGATTAAAAATGAAAGGCTGAAATATTTTCCATCACTAAGTATTCAACCCCTTTCCTATGACACTCCGAAATAAGCTCAGGTGCATCCAATTTCCTTTGATCATCCTTGAGATGTCTCGACAACTTGATTGGAGTCAAATTATTGGACATGATTTCAAAAGAAACACACCTTTCTATATAAGGTCCCAAAGTTGACGGTGTATGTCAGAGCAGAAACTCCACCACAAAGTCCAAAGAACTGTCCGTAGAACTCTGAGATAAAATTGTGAGGAGGCATCGATCTTGGGATGGGTATAAAGCAATTTCTAGTGTTGAAAGTTCCCAAAAGCACAGTGAAGCTCCATCATTAGGAAATGGAAAGAATATGGAAGTACCCAGACTCTTTCTAGAGCTGGCCTTATGAACAAACTGACCAAGAAGGATCTTCATTCGGGGGGTGACCACGTACCCAATGACCACTCAGATAGAACTACAGAGTTCCTTGGCTGAGATGGAAGATCCTGCCATAAGGACAATAGTCTCTGTAGCACTTCACAAATGCAGCCTTGATGGTAGAGTGGTCAGACGGAAGCCACTCCTGAGAAAAAGGCACCTGACAGCCCACCTGGAGTTTGCAAAATTGCACATGAAAAAAAATGAGAGCATGAGCCAAGAGATTCTGTGGTCTGATGATGAAAATTGAACTATTCGGCCTGAATGCAAAACACTTCATCTGGAAGAAACCAAGCACAGCTTATCACCCATCTAACACCAACCCTACTGTGAAGGATGGTGGTGAAAGCATCATGCTATGGGGATGCTTTTCACCAGCAGGGACTGGGAGACGTGTAAGGATAGAGCGAACAATGAATGGAGCCAAAGACAGGAAAATCCTTGAGGAGAACCTGCTTCAGAGTGCAAAAGACCTTAGACTGCAGCAAAGAATTACGTTCCAACAGGACAGTAATCGCAAACACAGCCAAAGCAACACTGGAATGGCTTCAGAACAATAATCTGAAAATCCGAGAGTGGCCCAGCCAAAGCCCAGATTTGAATCCCATTGAGAATCTGTGGAAAGACTTGAATATTGCTGTTCACCCACACTTGTTATTCAACTTGACAGAGCTTGAGCAAATCTACAAGCATAGGAAAAAAATTCCCAAATCCAGATGTGCAAAGCCAATACAGACAAACCCCAAAAGACTTTGAAGATGCAATCACTGCCAAAGGAGCTTCTTCAAAGTATTGACTCAGAGGGTTGAATACTTATTGATGCAACACATTTCAGCTTTTCATCTTTAATTAGTTTGTAAACATATCTAAAACATGTTTTCAATTTGTCATTATGGGGTATTTTGTGTAGATCAATGACAATTTTTGTTTTTAATTATTCCACTCTGTCACCACAGGCAGGTCGGTGGTATTTCTGTCTTCTACCATCTCCTCTCTGGTCTCGCCCCCCTGCTCTGTCGGCGATACTTCCCCCCCCCCACCCAATATTTCCACAGGGTGCTCAAGGTCTGCTAACAACCTCCTTTTGGTATAACTACCAAAATTACAAATCACTGCTCACCTTCACTCTTTCAATCCTCTTTTATCCCACTTTTCGAACAAACTCCCACACTATCTTCAATCCCACTGTTCCCTCCAGATCTTCAAAACAGCTGTTCACCACCATCTTTTATCTCCACCCATACAAAACCATGATCTTTTCTACCCCCATTAATCCACCCCAAACCCACCTCCTTCAAATTCCTTGCTTTCCTTCCTGAAAGTCCCTGCCATGTAAGGACCTGAAACTCCCAATGGTGACCATCTTGTTTAACCTGTGTAACCCACCCCATCCCTCTCCTTTCCACAGATATAATGTCTCTGTTCCACACTGTTTTGTCCTTCCCTCTACCACCCCTCTTATATCCTGCTCTCCTTGTTGCGCATTCTGTGTGTTAGCTCTCATACGAGCCTCGACATTGTAAACATAATTTTTTGGGGTAAATTCAGGCTGTAACAACAAAATGTGGTAAATGTTGAGGGGTGTGAATACTTTCTGAATGTACTGTACATCTAAGAGTCAAGTCTTCATACAATTGGCCACAATTATTCTTGTCGGGCCGAGGCAATGGAACTGATTGAGAATGTTGTGAAATTGTAGAGTTCATTTGATGAATAATTGTTTTGCAGAGTGAATATTTTCATTCTCCATTCAGAGGAAGAGCATGGAGCATTATGGTGGTCATTTTGAACATGTTTTTCATGAAAACAAGAAAAAGAGCAATCAGAAATTGCAGACCCTTGTCAGGACTTGTTTTTTGTGATGTTTGTGTAGTTTTGTCTCGTGTATTTTGTGCGGTGATTTTGCACTAGTATGGTACGTAATTAATAAATGACATAACTAGAACTGCCACTTTAAAACTGCTGGCAAGAGATGTCCCGCTTTGATACAAACCCAATTGAATTGGACACTTGACCCTGACCCATTGGTTTATTGTGATTCAATTGAACTCAGAGTGGGATTTAAATAAATTCAATTCAAATCAAATGGAAGACCAAATCGGTACAGTCCTGCATTAGAGTAATCAGAAGGAACCCAAACAAGCAAAAAGCAAAGACAAAGTCATCAGGAGGATCCTGGTTAGGATTAGAGTTTCAGATGCTACTCCTCTACCATCAAATCCATCCTGGCACAGTGAAGTGAGCCTTGTTACAAAAAATAACAATCACAGATCAAAAATATCCCAGATTAAAATTTTTTTTAGAATTCTGGTTGCCAGACCATGTGTCTCATCAGGTTTCAGTTTAATATATGTATATATATTTTCATGTACATGCTATCAATCAATTTATCACAATAAATATGATTATCACAGCCCTCTTAGTTTGCACCCAGAAACCTGCCTTGTGAAATTTCAGGCATGTTTCCAAAGAGACTCTAACAAATGGCAGCCCTGGTAATTCCATTTTTCTATTCGCTAAAGATTTTATTTTTTTATATGATGCTGTAAGACATTCTCCTTGGGCACAAAAAAACAGGTCCCTCGGAGGTCCAGTTTCGGAGGTATTGATTTTTTTATACAGTCCACAATAAGTGTACGATGTACGATAAAGTAATTTAGCTGTTGCTAAGCAACGGAGGTGTGCAGAGCAACCATTCATTTTTGTTTACATGCTAGCCACATTGTACACATTTCACCCAAATTTCATCAAAATCAGACTCTTTCTCTTAGAGATATTCGCAATTAATCGTTTCTGAAATGTTCGACATGTACTCGCCCAAAACCTATCTGCTCCTACAAATATTTTTGTTAGGGCTGCAAATTGGCATGAAGGGAGCTAGATAGATTGCGCACAGAACTCTAAGCTTCGATTTTTCGATTTTTTTTTATTTTTTTTCGATTTTTTGACCACTTTAAAGGGCTGTTGCTATGCTGTTGCTAGGGCCCGGGGTCCCATATTCGAAAGCACATGATTCCCAGAAATAATGGTCCTACCTACCAAATTTCATTGGAATCGGTTGAGTAGTTTATCCCCGAGGCTTGACCAAAGTTTCGCGGACAGACAGACAGATGGAAATGTCCAGGATAAGGGTGCTCTAAGAGTAGCCAACAGACAGACAGACAAACATATCGACAGATATACTGATAATAAGGGTAGACTAGATTGACTACCCAACAGACAGACAGACAAACATATTGACGGAAATACTGATAATAAAGGTAGACTAGATCGACTACCCAATATATCTATTTCCCATCACTAAGAGATCATAATTGTGAAGTTTCACATATATTAATTAAGTGGTTCAAGAGAAAGAATTTTTAAAAGATTTTCGTTCATTCCATTATGGCTGTGATACCACGTGACCTATCAATTATTTGTGTACACCCTGGTATCCCCAAGGCTTGGGGAACGTGTGTGAAGTTTCCCGTTAATCTGTTCAGCCGTTCTGGAGAGGAAGATTGTTAAACGTTTCAGGCTAAATCCAATATGGCTGCCAAACCATGTGACCTATGACATCATATGTGGGAACATCTTGTTCCGCATGGAGAGGTGGTCATACCTCTAAAGTTTCCCCTCGATCTGTTCTGCGGTTTCAGAGAACATTTTTGAAAGTAAAAAAAAAAAAAAAAAATGACTGCCGAACTTCATGACGGATGACATCAAATATTTTTGTCGACCAATTTATTCCAAGATGACCCTCAAAAAAATTCATACTGATCAGATGTAGCATTCTATGTATGCGATTATGATGTCATAACAAAGACACCTTTGACCATCTATTCATCGGGACCATACTCTGTACAGAGCATCAGTGCTTCCAAAGCAGTTTCCGGGGCTATTGAGCACAATCCTGGACAGGTCACCACTCCAACAGAGGATACTCAAATGGCTCAATCATCCCAGCAAGCAAGTTCTCATTTTGATGACTTCAGAAGGATGACAGGCTGTCAACCCCACCTGGTGTTAATTCAATGGTGAATGATTTGAATTCAGAATCCTAGGATCCCAAGCCCACCACCCTAACCATTAATCCAACACCAGGCACCTATGACATCATACAAAAATTCACACTTATTCCCCATGTGGAGTACTTGACATGTGCCAAGTTTCAATTTTCCCATGGTGCTGTTTTTTAAATACAGAGGTCAAAAGTTTTTCCTTTTTACCTTTTTTCCAATATGGCTGCCACACCACGTGGCCTATTCCATCATAATTGTCAATAAAACATTCTGCATGAGTGGTTGCTCCGATGGTGGAAATTTTGTGTCAATCTGCCAAGCATTTGCAGAGAAAAACCATGCTCACGTTCTGTGCGGACAAACAGACACAGTCAAACAGACAGACAGACAGACAAATAGACCCAAATGCAATTCCATCCTCTGGTGAGGGTAATAAACCTCCAAAAAATTGTTCATTTTGGATGACTGCATTGCTGCTTCATACACATTCCCACTTTCGCTTTACAATCACAAATGAGTCATCATTCTGTGAACCATTCTGTAGTACCATAATGGTTGCTTCGTATGATTATTATATATCTTCCCTTACAAGGAACATAACTGCAGCACGATGCCATTCGGTCCATCAAAGCCTGTGAAATGGTTTCCAACGTATTGCTGTTTTTCCAGGCTCTATCCTATATAAATGATGATTGACGAACATCATACAAGGAAGCAGGAAATACCATTTTAAAAGTTTTTGAGACAACTTGGTCAGGTTCGAAACACTGATCTCACAGACTCAGTGAACACTCTAACCATCATATCACCAAGTCTAATTGATCAATTCTAACTGACAAATCCCTTTCATTCCTGTGCTCAATAACTGTCCTGTTCAACTTACACTCCATATTAGTGTTCTTCATTTTGTTCAGCTTAAGAATGTACTATGCAAACATATTACCGATACAAAAATGTTACAGGGTGTTAATGTTACAGGGTGTGAAGTGATTGATCTCATCTGATTTGCTATTTTTATTGGTCAATGCAGATTGGTGGTAATACTAGGTTAAGATATTTGATTATTATTTCTCATCGGTAGCACAATACGTCTACTTTCAGATAACCTGAACTCCAGTTTGGTAAGTCTGTTTCTCCTTGATTGGTTAATATGAAAGGACATCTGCTATTTGTGTCATCTTTGAGAAAAAAGGAATATGTCATCAGAAAATGTATAAAAACCCTCTTGTAACATTGACATCCAAATTTGTTCTTGTCATCTATTATTTAGAGAACTTTGTAGTAATAACAATTCAACAGCTGACCTCTATGATACATTAGCAGCCATACACTCAGTACATTACATTTTGTTCTGCAAAGGGCCGTGTGAAAAGTTCCTGGCCTTAACAGACAAGTAGAAAATCAGAATGACAGTGATTGTTCAGATTCAAGGTTGAAATGTAAAACCTGTTTGTTTTTGGAAACATTCGGTCAATGTCGAGAAAATAAAATGAATAAAAACTCTATATTAATTTTGCAAAATGATTTTCTAAATGAGGCCGTTAACTTTTTCTTTACCCCCTCTTGTATTGGCGAGTGTTTAGCAAAACTCATTATTCAACCAATTTTTTCTCTTCTAACGTAACTTATCACCTTCTCCACAACTTGGAACTTTTACGGTGAAATGTATACTTGGAACCCTGTTGACTAGCTCATTGAAGTCTAAGTACTGTAGATCAAAATTATAGCCCAATCTACACTTAATTTTGAAAGTTACATCTTGAAAAAAGCTCTAACACATTCATGAAACTGTGTGAACTCGTGTGGAGTTTCTTTAATGATACAAAATCTGTCTAGTTGTTCCTTCGTTAGTTTTATTATTAGTATTAAAGTCCTTTCCCTGATGGATGCTACTGCAGATATATAATTACCTGCTACTCACATTATAAAAATAACAAGGTTGTAGCATTCATGTACTTTGGTATCTTTGTCAAGCTCATTTAACAATTAAATGTATCTGCCAAAACGCAACTTATCTCTTTGCTATTACATTATAACACTTGTAAAGCATTTTCCTTCATACGTTTTCTCATGCTGGTGTTTTACTAACTTAGCGGTTCTTTTTGGTAACTTAAGCACTTTATTATATGATGTGTATGTCTGTATATGTGTATATACAAATATATGGGTAATTTTAAAATCAAGATGCTCAGAGTTTACGCATGAGAAAAAACATTCAATCAGTTCGTGTATCATATTTTGAAAGAGATTTGGTGCTGCAAAAGAAGTTCCTTGGCAAAGGATATACTGGATATGTTTTCCGATGCATTCCCAGGAATGAGGCAAAGCAAGAATTTATAATTTGTTCAGGGTGCCGATGATAACCCGACTACCTATCCCAAAATACTGTTATGGATCTGGAAACCATTTGCATTCAACATACAGGTCCCAGAAGTCAGTTATCTCGTTAAGTATGTGTATAGTTAGAACCCCTCCTTTTGGTCTCGTGGGACGACAGGCTGTACGTTGCGTTGGTTTAGGTAGGTTATATTTTCAAACCCAATATCCTCCAACGCCACATCCAGTGGACCATCCAGCCTGCTACTGAGTGGGCGCTTCACTCGCCCAACCCGAAACCTTGCCCAGGAAGGGCATGCCGTGGAACCCTGTCCAATCAAGGTGGACACTGGTGCGTGCTTCACGGAGCTCCACCCCGTATGAAGGCATTCTTTTTTTCCCCTCTCATGGTATTTAAGAGAGGGGCGCGTCTGAGGAACAAGGAGGGGTGTGAGGGCTGTGTGGAGTAGTGAAAGGATGAGTTCTGTGGATGGAAGTTCTTGTGTGGTTACGAGCAGTGGTTATGAGCAGCGGTTGCGAGGGACCAGTTTTGTTCACTGTGGTGGCTGAAGAACCAGTTTGTTCACTGTGGCTGAGGAACCAGTTTGTTCATGGTGGCTGTTACGATGAGTTCTTGGTTGGTTTTGACCCCGACTTCACCACCCGAGCTCTGCCACGAACCACGAGTCCCCCATATGCGACTGGGACCAGGCCGACGACCATTGGCAGGTGCCACAGCACGGAGTACCCCCTTTCTCCGATGGCCAGGTACCCATCCGGACTCTGACCCCCAGCTCGTCTCTCTCTCATCGTCTGGAGAGTCCAATAAATAACTCTGGGTTTCTTTTATTTTGTGTGTGTGTGTCTGTGTGTGGGCCCATCTTTAAGAAGAACTGTGCAAGTGCTTGAATCCTTGTAAATATTCCTTGCATATTTGCGTTAAGTTTTGCCTGTGTCTTTTGATTTTGCTGTAAATAAATTTTTTAGTAATGTTCCCAGTCCATTTCTGTCCCTTCTTACATTGGTCCAGAATGGTCCGGGTCTGAGTATAAGCAGGGTTTCATCCCCGGTAATCGGTCTATCATGGCCGGGACGTCCTGGGCAGGCCCCGCTCTACTGCAACAAGCCGGAAAGGTGGGTGGCAAAGTACCATAACGTGAATCGGTAGTGTGTTGGTCAGTCGAGTAAATCAAGTCTGAATAGATCCCAGTAAATCTGAATAGGTAGAGTAAATCTGAATCGAGTTGGTAGTGTGAATTTACCGCTGCCGGTAGAGTAAATCCGGTTCGACCAAGCGTTCCGAGGGCGTGGATCCCCGGTAAACGAGATTGTGTGGATACTTAGGTACTTTGGCTCTAGACAAATAACCCTATGCCACGCAATCGAGATATTGGCAACCACGGTCGGTTCTGCGACCCACAGCTCATGGAAGCGACGGCCTTCAATTCCGGGGAGTCTGGTGGGAGACGGCGTAAACTTCCCCACCTAGCGGTCGTTATCGCCACTGACCCCCGGCCCACAACAATACTTTAATGTGAATAAACGTGCATCAAAAGCCGTGGGATATTTAAAGTGAACGAACATCCAGTGCTGGTAGATGGGTCCTCCGGATTAACGTTTATCCGAGGGATGGCACACACATTAATGCCTCGCTCTGCATGCGAAACACCAGGGTGACAATTTATATCTTGGTCGAGATTTGCACCCAGGTTATTTAGCTCAAAGACAAGTGTGCATACCTCTCGGCCATCTTTTCAGTCAGAGAAAAGCAAATGCAAACTACAACAGCACTCGGTAGACTGCATACCTCCGCCAGACTGAACAGTTTATATTTTGTGTGCCACTGATAGGCCGGATCTGCATCCGGATCTGAACCAAAATCGAATCACCTTATTCTTGTCACCTATCCAACTCATCCACCTATTTTTTTCATAATCTGTCCGCAACTTTTTGAAATATCGTGCTACACATAGTTTTTGCCCCCATCTCTCAATGGTGAGGAATTACATATATATATATATATATATATATATATATATATATATATATATATATATATATATATATATATATATATATATATATTTCTAATTCTTGTATACAGCTCCATATTGGTTCATGAGTCTGTAAGTGACCACTATATTCGTTATGGGTGTGTGTCTGTCTGTCTGTCTGTCTGTCCCGAGCATAGCTCCGTGGGTTTTGATCCGATCTTGATAAAATTTGGGTGCGAGGTTTGTATCATGATCGAGTTGTGTTTTCTGGAGAATGGGCATGCGACGCCCATTATGGGCGGAGCCACACCCAAAAAGGTTGTGTTTGCAGGGGGTATCCGGTTTCAAGTTACATCTTCGCTGAGGGGGTTTAGCGAATCTGGCAGGGGTTTCGGTATTTGTTTAGCCAAATGGCACCTGCATAGCCGCACACAGCTCGATTTTTCATTTTCGTCACAAGGTCACAAACTTAGAAAATGTCAAAAAAATCAATAAATTGGGCATCGAGCTCCTCGGGTTTTCAACTGTTTCAAATGAAAGTTGGTACGCAAGTAGTGCTCTTCAAGTACTACAACTTTCATCATTTACGTTTTTCCCGATTCCCGCCAGTTTGCCCGTGGCGTCCCCTCGCAGGTCAAAAAATAAAAAAGGCGAACCGTGTACATTGCCCGTGAACCATCGCCGTCTCCAGACTTGTCTTCACCAAAATCTAATCAATTCGCCCTTGTCACACATCCAACCTGTCCACCAAATTTCGTTTAAATCCATCCATAACCTTTTGAGATATTCTGCTCAGAGACAAATAGAGACAGACAAACAGACAGGGGTGAAAACATAACCTCCGTCCACCTTCGGTGGTGGAGGTAAAAAAAATGGCTTACATCTATCAATGTACCTTTAGTAAGAGCTGAACATATTGTGTCATTAAAAGGACTGGATTTGTCATATATAATGCTGATACAGATTCAATGGAGTGAACAAACAGGAAAAGAAGGAAGGGGTGGAGGCAGTGGGGGTGGGGTGGGTAGGGGTTGGGGACACAGCATCAAACACTTTTCAGGCAAAATTGGATAGTAAGAAAATGTTTAATTGATATATTATTTGCCCTCTGCATTGAAAATAGAAAAGTGCAGTAAATGACTATAACTGGCTGTAAAATTAAAGAGGTAATACAAGGTGAGTGGATTTTTTTCTTTTTGTCCTCAAATATATTTGTTTGTAGTATAATAGGTTCTCACATCTGCAAAATGGCAAATTATAACTGATGTTGATCCCATCATATGAATTCATTCGTATTAATTATAAGAAAAGGGACTCTTTATTTTTGGGCCATCGTTTAAAATCTGAAGTGAAACGTGGATTATTTTTTGAAACATGACAGCTCAATTTCATCTTTGCATTATAAAATTGCTTGATGATGATGATGATGATGATTTTAAGTGTTTTATCTAAGGCGTTTATTTATTTTGTTTATTTTATCTCAAATCCGAAGCAATAATTGCACACATCAGTTGAGTCTTTGAAATATTATTTAAGTAAATTTTTTTTGCGACGACAAAAATGTGATTTTTTTTTTTCTGCTTTATCAAATCATTGCAAACGAGTGTAATGATTTTAGGTTCAATACACATGTGAACGCATACACATGCAGACAGATATAGTGGACCTGGTGATTTTATATTCTCTCATGATTTACTCTCAAAGGGGATAAAAGAGAATGAGACTTGGCAGGATGCCAGACATTGTCAGCAATTCTTCTTCATAGCTACTTTAAAGTTTGTTCCTTTTTTTTGTTGTTGTTGTTGTTGTTGTTGTTGTTGTTGTTGTTACCATTGTTGTTTTTTTCCATTCCGATTATTTGACATGTCTTTATTTCTTATCCCTACCAGCCTGCTGACGTATGAGAGTTGTGCTTGACGTACCATTTTAGCTGTTGTTCTTTTCTTTGGAAAAGGCCCTGCTGTTGACGGTCTTAATGCTTGTGGATTCTTGCCAACCCGCTGCTCAGTATGCTGCACAGTTTTCTCGCAGCCTTGCTCTCTTGTTTGGCCATCTTCTAGTCTGAGCTTGCAGTTCAGTTCCTCCACAATTCCCCCAATTCGGATAGACGTCTGATATGTGCTGTTCAAATGCAGTCTGAGATAAGTCTCTGCAGTTTCCATTAAAATGTTTTCCAAATTTTCCACACAAACCAGCAGACGAACATGCACATCATCATTCCTGACTAATACTACATATATATATATATATATATATATATATATATATATATATATATATTTTATCTATAATTTGTGATATAATGTTTGACTTTTTAATAGTGCACACTACATTTACATATTTGGCCTTGCAGACTATTCAATGTGCCTTTATCACATTCCACGTTAAAAATTATTCGCTCTGAGAATCTCATTTGAGCTTAGAATTTGCCTTTTGCCGTCGTTGTGTCACTGGGGATTTTTTTTTGGCAAATATATTCTCTATGGGACATTTGTACTTTGTGGGTCAACTCCTAAAGATACATTCCATCCTTTGATTTTATAACGTCCTTCGGGATCCTTTCACCTTTAGTATATGGCTCAAACCCGTGAAACTACCCGAAAACAATGCACTTATTGCATGCATTTTTAAAGTCCAGTGTTGGATTGTATACACAGTATTTTGAGAAACAAACAAACACCAAAAGCAAACACACAGAGCATGCACATTGCATGAACTGTCCAAAGCCTGTGCACCTGTGTCGCTTTTTCACATGGAATACATCTGCATGCAGGTTGCATGGCTCCAGACTTTGGGCATGATTTAACCTTTCGTTGGGCAAGCTGCTGGATATACCACAGCTTGCGACTGGGAGCTCAAGCCCATTTACCTGTGACCAGGCGGGCACATTTGTCATGGCAGAGAGAAAACACCACACATCACTCAGTATGTTCCATTAGTAAGGTGGTTCCCTTTTTTCAGAATTGTCTTGAGGACAAAGCACACCACAAGTACAATTATGTGGAGTCATTACGATAACTGTTTGCATTAATGTTATGAAAGAATGACCGTGAGTATGGTTCCAGCTTGGTAGAGATTCACACTTCCATCCTGGCTGTGCAGCCCCTTACTCCCCGCTTCACATATAATTGGGCCTCGGTCACGGGCACAGCGACGGGCAGCCTGATTGAATCCCCCCTCCTTGGAGCGCAGCCACATCGCACAGGCCGGCACGCCCCCGGGGCCCACCGCTGATGGATTATGGATGGGGCAGCGGGCAGGCCATCCGTCATGGCGTCTCTAGATCCCCTCCCCAGCTCCGACCCACTGCTATTTAGGGATCAAGGGGGGTGTTTACGGTTTTCTGAGATATCCGTGCCTTTGCCACGAATCGATACGCTCTACAAAGGTGCTATAATAAATGTTTGGGTGCGCCGTTCTGCAATTTGCTTGTGAGTAAGCCGAGGAAATGAGGCAGCAAAGCAAACTGCTAAATTTTGAGAGATAACATTTAGTGGTAAGACCTTGGTTGAGAGAGAGGAAAAAATACTGTATATATTAATTGCAATTCACTGGCATGCAGGAGCCTATCAGTGTCTCTGAGAAGGTTCAGTGCTTTTGCTGCGATCTCCATGCCTGTGAATTTAAATTGTCAGTTTGGATTTTGCATTGCCCACTAACATAAAAGTGGATAATATAATGGAAACATGCTAAAGCGTTAAGAGCCATTATGTCATATTAAACTTTACACAGTGGTTTGATTTGACAACAGCATCAAGTGCTGATGTGAGATTTTTGCAATTGTAACCATTTACAGACAAAACATTAGCATAAAATTGAGTCCTCTTTTGTGTTTTCTTTCGAAGATGCAATACAAAGTGATAAAGGCAATGTCAGTTAAACACTTGAAAATTTTAAAGAGTGACAAAGGGAAAGTATACGAGTGCCCAAAAAATTCTAAAGGATACCGTGACACAGAGCAGACTGCTCAGGGCAATGCTGTTCTCAAGTGAGGACAAAGCAGCTCTTAGTGCAGACACAGCGAGTGAAGCAAAACCCTATACCAGCCCTTGAGGCACCTGCGAGGTCTTCACTATGACCTCGTGTTTTGTGATTTGTGAATGCCCTGCATACACATCCTCCTCTGAGAGAGAGGTGAAGGGTATTGAGGGTTAGGCTGGCATTATTACTGCCATCCTCATTATCCAAAATGCGACAGGGAATATGTCCGACAGGATGGCACAGAGGTCACATACTTGCTTTTGAGCTGTCTCGTCTGGGTTCGATTCTTGACCTGACTTTAAACTATTGCACTGGTACTTCACAAATATAGCATTGCAGCAAAAAGTGACTATTCTGGAAATGGTATGTTAAGCTGCTCAACTGTTTGCAACAATTTATTGTTGGTGGGTGTTAAGGTTCCACTCGGTTCTGTTTTTGTTGTATCCGTTAATATTTGGCAGTCCATTCTCTTTTTCAGCTCTAAACTTCTGTCATTTCAATGCTCCCTGCACGAAAATTTCTTCAGGAAAAAGATCATACAGTGTCTTTTAGTGAATAGTCAGTGAGTTCTGACTAAAACTGGAATCCTGACCAAATTTTGAAATTCCTTCTTTAATCAGCCAAGAAGCTCACGCTGTTCGCCTTCAATTGGTGGACCCACAGGCATTGGTAGTGCGACTAAGGACTGGCAACCTATATATGGTTTTACTCTTGATTTAAGCATTCTAATTGGCCAGGAGATATGTGCACACACACACACACACACTCACACACACACACACACACACTACAGCCATTTGTCTCACCGATTGTGAATGTCTATGAACTGCTGGGGACGTAATTGTTCAGCACATTTGCATGGGGTTTTTTTTTTCCTGGAGGAAGACCGCATGTACTATAGGATTCCCTTCAGAAGTATCAGCACTGTCGAAGCAAATAAATCATGGCAGTGAATTGTCTTAATTACAAGATGTGTTGGATGTTTTGGGAGGAGTTGGGACCCATACCCAGCACCCCATGAAACTTGGATGGTCATAAACCTGTCATTTCGACAGCATGGCAGAATGAGAGCATACCACAATTACCATGTTAACTACAGGCATAGTATATGTTTAGGAGTCACCCTTTTATTGCATCCACATGATTAAGGGCAGGGGAGGAGTTTAGTGGCTAAAGTGAGAAAATAAAATGATTGAGAAGGAGAAGATAAACGAAGATGATAGATGAAAGAAAGTGGTAAGTAATGGGAAATAATATTGAGATGAGACAAGAGTAAGTGCAGCAGTGGGAAGAGGGATTATGAAACATAACCTATGCGGGTGGTGAGATAAACAAAATATTCCTGCAAATTATGCGTACAAAATAAATAGATAAAATTAGACGTCGCAAAGAATTTTGTCGGACTTAATAAGAGGTTGAAGGAAGAGTCTCGGTCAAAATTATAGAGTAGTTACAAGCTAATTAGATGCCAACAGCAAAAGTGAAAAATTTCGACAAATTTCGACAATTTCGAAAAAAAAGGGCCGGATTTGAACCCGAATCTCAGACAAGGCAGTCAAGCATGGCCGGTACCACACACGGCTGCACGGCATAATGAACTGACATCGTAGCTGTTTAAAAATAGCGTGTCGCCTCTGCCTTCTCTGTAATGGGTGCATGCATATGGCGTGCAGGCCACCTGCAGGTTTTCTCGTGTGCGATTTGGTAAGGAACTGACTGACAAGAAAGGGAGACAGAAACTGATGGATTGTGAATTTTTATGTGTTCACAGAAGCAGGCCTGCAAGATCAGAGGAAACGTGTGCCAAAATCGTACAAAGTGCTCTCGCTTTGAAATGAGCATTCCTTCGCAATGCTGAAGCGGGATGCTGTCTAAAATTATAAACTATCTTCGACTAAAGAAAAAGGCTAATTGTTATGAAAAAGTGTGTTGTTCATAGTTTGTAACAAATAAAAAAATAGCTTCAGGCCCTCTGACCATTGCTTATCTCCCAGGCAAGTGATTGTTGAAGGTTGTTCATATCTTCACTGTGTCCGATTTCTGTGCTTACTCAAGTAAGACTGGAAGAAATACGGACAGAGCTTCACCACCATTCCCGCTGCTTCTGACACTCTGCCCTGGATTTATAAGCTTGATCAATCTGCCGCTGTTGAGATAATTTGACGCCGGTAATCTTTTAACTGCATCTTCGAGGAGGGATTGTTAAGCAGGGTGTTGAGTGATTCCGCCTTTCATGGCGCCTGCTTTGCATCAGCGAGAAAGGCATTGACGGATAGTTCATTAGGCTACAAAACTGTGGTCCAAAATCGTTCGTCCATTATCCCACTCCGGCCCACCACAAATCTGCACGGGTTACAAGCAAAACTATCTGCTTGTTATAACAATTTACTTCATATTCCTCAGCTGTGCATGTTCCATTTCGATTGTTCACTTGTTTTTATTATTTTTAGTTTTGCTTCAGTTTGTTGTGACATTCCAGGCTGGCTGGGGTACTCCACTAAATTTTCATAGCTGGCTTCCTTCCTGTTTCTGGAGTCACAAGCTCCCTTTGTAATAACACAGAGAAGGTGATCTCTTCAACACCTTCCCTTTGATTCCACTTGTTTTAATACAAAGCTGTCTTAATAATTGAGTAGATCATTAAAGTGGCATAAAATCTTCGAGGCTTGCATCGGCCACTGGTATTTTGATTGTCAAGCCTAATTCTCCACAAGTTCCTGAAGGGATACATCGCAATTCTGACCTCTTTCATCACCAAACCACTTGTGTCCACTTTGATTGGCGGCTACTGCTTCTCCACGATCATCTTGAAAATTCGAACATCAAAGCTGTCATTCTTATTCGATTGCTGGGTTTTTTTTAATTCCTTTCATGTTTTGTTTGGAACTTTTATTTTCCAGATACGGACAGGATCAGCTGATGGGACTATCAGTTGACCACGATGAATCACCAGCCTTTTTTGTCATTCGTTAATATCATCATCATGACACTGTCTCTCATGCAGGAGTATGGCTGTCGATGAAAGGCATCAATTTGGTTGGTCCTTCCTTTCATGGGAGTATAAAGTATGATCTCTGAAGAGAAAAAATAATTAACTCCATCCACTAAGACTGCCCATGCTGAAGGTGTAGAGTGTAGGTGTATAGTGCAGGTGTTGCAACACTTTCTAGGCCTCTGTATGCCAAATCCAATGTCTAGAGAGGGCTCAATACAACAGCTGGAGACCACTGAAACTACAGTCCAGATACCTTTTGAGTACCGGTATACATATTACGCAGAGCCTTGTGAGCAGGGCAGGGCATACTAATGTGTAGCTGGGTCTATCTTAGATGAGAGAATCTTAATGTGTTTTGGAGATTTTTGTTGGAATTTCCTCACAGGCCCACACCATCCCAATTAATATTTAATATAAGGGTGTTCCTTAAATAGGTAACCATTTCTACTTGTTGAATACGACAAGTGGACACAAACTTACTGTTGAAACTCATCTGCAACAGTTAAAGTAATGTTTGAAGCTTTGTTTAGTACGTACTCAACATGTGCACTTTCTTTTTCAATTAACTTTTTTTTTTTTTTGCTGTCTTGTGAAATCCTTGATTTAACGTTACCCAACAAATGGATCAGCCATGGTGGACCCATTGCTTTGCTTCTCAGATCCCCAGACCTGACTCTCTCTCTCTTGTTTTTTTTTCTGTAAGTTTCCTCAAGAACAGAGTTTATTCCATGCGTCCAGTCATGGATGAGCTACAACATCCCATCACGAATGCTGTTCAGGGCATATTCCATACTAGCTGTGCAAATGTTACGGATAATTCTGTTCATTATCTCCAGATGTGGATTGAAAGAAGTTAGACATGTTGAGTACTAAATACAACTTCAAACATTACTCAGACTTCCATATTCAACTGTTAAAGTTACGTGCTTGTTACGTATGCTTGTTATCTATAAGAATGAGTGTGTGTGTGTGTGTGTGTGTCCTCCATAACTCCAAAACCATGAAACCGAGCGGTTTGAAGCTTTGCCTGCATACTCAGGGAACTCGCAGGAAGTACACGAGTGAAAATTTGGTGTTTGGGTTAATTAAAACACGCCTTTTGAAGAGAATTAATGGCCTTATCAAATTATCCTTTAGCAAGGCATCATCCTTGGTCAGCACTCTGTCAGCTTGCTGGGGTCTTAATTCACCATTTTGTTTGGCCGATTCAAACATGCCTTGATTTGGAAACACGATAAACTTTCATGGACTAATTAAAGTATATAATCAAAGTATTATGTCTGATTTGAGAATCGGATATCGTGGACTAAATTAGTGTCGAAATCTGGAGTGAAATAAGAAAATTTTAATAAAATTGCGATTTTTATAACCAAGTGTATTGACTCAAGCAAAGCATTAAGCTTAATCTTTTTTCTACTCTTCGGACGACTATATGGAGTGAAGAAAATATTAAGGAATGTGCAGAAAGTGGAACTTCATTGAGCATAACGCTGTGCTGTAGAACATGCTTTTACAATCAATGACGATACAGTCCATGGGGTCCTTTTTTTCAGCAATTACATTTGCAGTTTTGCTTTTTACAATTTTGTGCGATCTGTTTTTATGGCAAAATATTAATATAAACAAGCAGAGTACCCGCCATACCGGCGGTCATTATGACACATGAAATGAAAAGCACAAAAAATGCACAATACAAACAATTTCGTGTTGCCTCCAACTGTTTTATTTATTCTCAGAATTGATCATTCATAAGACTTCAGGGTATACTACGTTGTTAATAAGAGTATTTCCTGATGCCCGAGGATTTGCATGAATTTTGATATAGCCACTATTTCCCACTCTACTCATGGCGACATCGAGCTGAAAAAACAGAGCCATGGCTGAAAAAGTCACTTTTCAAATCAATCCAACTTTTTTCAATGTTTGTCCCTGGGCCGTTTGGGTTGGTTTGAGGATACGGAATTTCCATGCACACAATCAATGTCATCTGGTTCACGTGGTTTGTCTTCATCCGCGAGTATCACCAGAATATGGCAGTGGGGAAGACCACACTTCTGATCCTCTTTCATACCGAAATAACCCTGAATTCTTCCTCGTATTCCACTTTTCAGGTCGTTAATCAAGTCCTTCAGTTTCAGGTGGAAAAACTCTTGCAGATATATCTGGCCGGTCATTTGGTTGCTCCCCTGGGAACAACGAAGTGGTTATTTCAGGCCACTGCAGATTGGTAGTAAAAGTAATGAAAAGGTCCGGCTTTCTCAGTGAAGGAACAATAGCCATAGCATCCTGGGACGCTTTGGCGTACCATCGGGGAGAACCGTAAATAGACTGTGGTAAGATGATCTCCGTTCCAGCATTCAGTTCATCATGATGGTCCACTGCATTCCAAAAGTCCACGATATTTTTCAGCTAGAATAGTTCTCTGATTTAGGCATGCCCATCTTAATCGAGCGATTTCAGCTTTGGCATATTGATCACATGCATATTGCTGAGTGAGTTGGCGACACTTTAATACCTGATTGAAGTGGTCGTATCTCACTTGTAAACGGTATCGAGCAAATTCAGTTGGTGAGACACTACCACGACCGGTCCAATGTGGGATATTGAGCTTGTATCCTTCTTCTCCATAAGGAAACATCAAAGCATAATGAAGAGGATCATAGCTTCTGTGTAGTTCCGTAATGGCCTGCAGTGTACCATGACGCTGATGAAGAAATACATTGAGGTGATCCATATGTTCACCAGGTAATATTGTTGTGGGCCAGGGGCCGGTGGCAATAAACGACCACTAGGTGGAGCAGTAGAGTTGTCTCCCACCGAACACCCAGAATTGAGGTCGTGACTCTCGGATAAGTCCGAGAGTTCATGGGTCCCATAGCAGATCGTGGTCGCCAATATTTTGACGGCGTGGGGTAGGGTTAATTGCCTAATTTCAATATACCTAAATACCCACGTCGTCCAACTACCAGGGAAAACCACACTCTCGACAGAACTCCGGCAGACCGGACCATTTACTGAGCCCGATCTGGGTGTGAACAGAATGGGGGTTACCAAGATCCGTCGGTCCAAATGAACAATTTACGGCACGAACGGCCTTACTATGTCTCAATAATGCACCTTGCTAGGCCAATGAAGGAAAGCACAGAAAACGAGCTGGTACATTTAACAGGGGTTTATTTACAAAAATTATCGGGGAGGGGGAGCACAAAAAGAGCAGAGTTATCATGAATAAAAGAAAATGTAATTTACAAGGAAAGGAAAATACTTATACAATTCTACTTACAGACGGGGCCCATGGACACACACACACACACACACACACACACACACACACACACACACACACACACACACACACACACACACACACACACACCCAAAAGAAACTGGACCCTGTGGGTCTATTCGGTAGAGCCGGGCCAGGGTACCTGTCTTGTATCGTGCAGTCACACAGACCCCGAACCACCACAATGAGACTCGAACCCACGACCTTGGGGTTGTCAGCACCATGACTGCAGACCGCTCAACAACGACCACAGACCGTGCTGCAATCCTCACCAGGACTGCAGACTGCTCAACCATGACCACAGACCACGCCACAATCGCCACCAACACTCCTGCCTGCCGTCCTCTCGTCTCTTTTTGCTCTCTTGAGGTGGGAGGGGTTTCTTTTCTCGCCCCTCGCCTCCTGATTGGACGAGGGGTTGTCGGATGACTCGTGATCAGCCTCCCGATTGGCTGGGGCGCGCGTGTGGTGCTCGCCCTCCGCTCATTGGCTGGAGGAAACGGTCCATGCTCTTCCTTGAGGCGGAGCCTCGATCCGAAGCGACGGAGGCTCTGCCCACGCTCTCAGCCAAAACCACGTGGGCAATGGAGACCGGGTTGAATGAGGGACGGTGGCGTTGTTGTAGTTGTTTTTGATGTTGTTATTGTTGTTGTAGATGTAAAAACCTAACTATAAAATAACTCGTAGAGCACATATGAAATTCCCATTAGACAGAAGGAGGGATTCTAACTATAAACACATACTTATCGAAATAACTAAGCAATGTGGACTGCTGTCTGTTTGTGTATAAATGGCTTCCAAATCCGTAACAATATTACAGACACTTCACTGGCCTCTGGCAAATTATAGCATCGAATGTGTTCTTCAGATGGTCGCTTCCTGGCATCGATAACCATCTTGATTGAGTTGTCACTGTAACTCAACTCAATGGCAGATTTGAGAGAATAAATGTGAGGATTTATTTCTTGGAGTAATTTCTGTAGTTCAATCAGTATTCCAACATCAAGCATTGGGTTATGTCGTAATCTGTTGTACAATTCATCACTATCATGAAACCAAATTTGTGCAAATTTGGGATGATCATCATCATTTGGGAGCAATGATCCAATGCGATGATAAATGTTACCCTGCAATTTTACAACAGGGCTGAATCCTGGCTTACAATGTTCATGTATGCCTATCGATGCCACAGTCAAAAAATTGTTATATTGTCGTATATGGTCAATGAAATTTTTCCGAATCAACAAATCCTTTAATTTGTTGGGATAGTTCTCAAGCAAATCAATTCCAATCTTGCCTTTTTCACAACAGAAGCCAGGTCACTCCCCTGGCCAGCACAGAGCTTTACAGAAGTCACACTTGCGGCCATTATCAAGGTTTGGAAGAATGTGTTGTTTCTTCACATACAATGACTCGTTAAACAATTGGGTGTCTATTGTTGTACCTTCTTTTCTTGGGTTGATTGTTTTTTGTTTGACGTTACATCCAGCTGGTCGTGCCGTTCTTTTTCGCTTGCTGTCTGGAGTGGTCGTTGAAAGATATTTTCTTGGGCGGCATTGTTCAATTCTGAAAAAGATTGCACATTGTTAAATACATTTCTCAGCTGGTGTCCTTCCACGATTCTTGGCCAAAGACAATTTGTATTTCATTTGAAGTTGACACACAGGCGATTTTACACGATTTTTGACGAAAATTTCACCTTTTTCTCTGACCTCTCCTCGAATAGAAATGGAAGTAAAGTTTCAACAACTTCCGGCATAATATATAATAATATAAAGCGAGAGCTGTGATTGGTTCAATAATAAAAAATTAGCAGACATAGTCGGTGAATTATAGTATGTGTGTGAGATGAGATGAGATGATGATGATGATCATGATCATGATGAAGTATGATGATGATACAATGTTTCTTGTTACATATTTTGTGTCAAATGCACCTTCTGAGGTAGTTCAGCATGTGCAGAAGAGGGTTTTACACTGCAGACGCTGTTTTACATTGCAGACGCTGTTTTCTCGGAGTGGCATTACACCTCTCAGCGGTGACGGTCTGTCGACGACGGACGTGATGGCGTTAGCGAATGACCGATGATGTCATGACGTCATTACGCCTCTCAGCGGTGACGGTCTGTCGACGACGGACGTGATGGCGTTAGCGAATGACCGATGATGTCATGACGTCATTACGCCTCAGCGGTGACGGTCTGTCGACGACGGACGTGATGGCGTTAGCGAATGACCGATGATGTCATGACGTCATTACGCCTCAGCGGTGACGTCACACGTCGCCATGCAAATGAATGTTAAAATTAGAAAATCGCCAAAAATTCCCAAACCTGTCCGTCTGGAACAATCTCACATAGCCTATGGTAGACAATAGACCACAGACAACCACAGAGCAACCGCATGCCGAAAGTGGTGACAATCCGTTCAGCTGTTTCGGAGTCTATAGCTGACATAATCGGTGAATTAAAGTATGAGATAATGTACCAATAGTCGCCGCAATATATTAATAGTCGGCAGTTGCTGAAAATGAAGAGGTACGTCGACAGTACACATGGACATGGTACACATTGGTACCAATGACTCTTCATGGGGTGTGTGCATTCATGCTAGGAGGTTGGAGGAACATGTATGGCTGGGAGATGTATGTATGTAACATGTATGGCAGTGCATGTATGCAGGCAGGACTTTGCCAAGTAGTTAGCATGGGTGTTAATTTGCAAATGCTCCCACCCAGTTTTATATACAACAGCAGTTAAAAAGAAAACGTTGCTGTTTGGGCACGTTTTATTGTCCCGTTAATGCTGGCATTAGGGGACCACCCCCCCCCCCACTGCTTTCCCTCAAGTTCTCCTGTCAAACACATGACCAGAACACTCCCTTCCCCTCCCAACTACCCCTCCCACATCCTCCCTGCTCCCTTCCTCCTCCCAGAGTGTATAGCGAACATGTGGTGATGCCTCACTCTCCCCTTCTTCCTCGCTACCCACCCACACACTGACTTACTCTCCCCCACTTCCTCGTTCCTCTTTCATCACTCCCCACCCCTCCCTCACTCCCTCACCCCTCCTCGCTCACCTCCCCCTCCTCACTCACTCTCCCCTTCCACCCACCCTCCCCATCTTAATTTTCCCATCAGTGAAGTTGTTGTTGTTGTTCGTCTTTCGGCTGCTCCCGTTAGGGGTCGCCACAGCGGATCATCCGTTATGATCCGCATACTGATTTGGCACAGGTTTTACGCCGGATGCCCTTCCTGACGCAACCCTGGTCGCCTCTTACGACACAGGGATAAGGGTTGGGTTTCGCCATGATTCCGGGCTACCATACACCCTCTCATAGCGCGGCCCAGCGCAGAGCTCCCGTCCTCAAGCGATCCTCCAACCCAAGCCTCCGAGTAGCCGGATTACAGGCGCACGCCACTACGCCCGGTTTTTCCCATCAGTGAAGTGAGGGGTTGTATTTACTGGTATTCAATAAATAAAATAATACGTACTTATTTAAGAGATACCCTAAAGTGCCTATAGAAAGAGACACCCTACAGTAAATCGACAGTGCCGATAGAATGTCCACACCCCCTTTTAAATTTTTTAACTTTTTGTTTCCTTATAGCCTGAAATTAAAATGCATAAAATCAGACTTTTTTCCACTTTTATTTACACATCGTAATCCACAACTTCCAAGTGAAAAACAAATTCTACATATTTCAGAAAATTAATTCAAAATACAAAACTACAATATCTTGGTTGGATAAGTGTCCAACCCCCTCAGTTAATACTTGGTGGAAGCACCTTTGACAGCAATTACAGCTGTGAGTCTGTTGGGATAGGTCTCTATGAACTTTGCACACCTTGATTGGGAAATATTTGCCCATTGTTCTGCACAAAACTGTTCAAGCTCAGTCAAGTTGTGTGGGGAGCATTGATGGACAGCAATCAACAAGTCATGCCACAAATTTTCGATTGGATTGAGGTTGGGACTCTGATTGGGTCACTCAAGAACATTTATACTCAAGGTCATTGTCGTGCTGAAAGGTGAACTTCCATCCCAATTTCAGCTTCCTTGCAGAGGGCAGCAGGTTTTCCTCTCAGATTTTTCTATATTTTGCTAAATCCATTTTCCCTTATATCCTGCAAGTGCCCCAGTCCCTGCTGCTGAGAAACATCCCCATATGATGATGCTGCCACCACCATGCTTCATAGTATGGATGGTGTTCTTTGGGTTATGTAATATGTTGCCTTTGCACCAAACGTAACGTTTTGCATATAGGCTAAAAAGTTCCATCTTGGTTTTGTCGGTCCATCAAATGTTTTGCCAAATGGTTTTAGAATCTCCAGAGTGTGCTTTTGCATACCTCAAATGGGACTCAAGGTGGGCTTTTTTGAGTGATGGCTTCCTTTTTGCCACCCTAGTATGCAGACCAGACTTGTGGAATGCTTGGTATATTTTTGTCACATGCACATATTGCCAGTCAGGTCAGGTCAGGTATGGGAGCATGTGCCGGAGCAGCGCGTTTCTGTGTCCACTTTCCTCAGGTCCTCCAGGGGCCTCTGTCTGGCCATCCCACAGGCAGATGCCTGGCGCATCCCCATCTCCTTGAGAGGCTGATCAACCTGCTGCAACCACGAGGCATGTGGTCGGCCCATTGGCCTCCACCACTCACGAAGCACCCTCGCTGAGAGAATCTGGTGAGCAGGATCAGCAACAGGAAAATGAGCCACATGTCTGTACAACTGCAGCTGACGCTCACAGACTATGCAGGTAACAAACGTTTTTTGAGTCTCTCTCAGCAACCGCTCATTGGACACAAAGTCCAACCAGCGATAGCAAAGGATTCTCCAAAGAGTCCTTGTACCAAAGGAATGAAGTCTCCATCTCAAATCCCTGGTCAGAGTCCAAGCCTCACATCCATAGAGCAAGACTGGAAGCACCAAGGACCTGAAGACTCAGACTTTCTTCCCCCATGCACAGGTCCAAACAGCACTACACCCCATAATCCAGTGAATCCAAGACTTCCCAGGCCTGACCCAGGTTTCTATTGATTTCTGACACAGTCATCAGAGACAAGAATATCACTGCAAAGGCAAGTGAATCTCTCCCTGACCTCAACATCCTCACCTCAAATAGGTACAGACTACATAGCAGCATCCAACATGTCATTGAAATCCTGGATCTTAGATTTGACCCAGGAAACGTGTAATCCCAGCGGCTCCGACTCCTCATTCACCACCTTGAGGTCCACAAAGATAACGCCATCATCTACGAAATCAAGGGAAGAGATCTTGACATTCCTAACTGATGCACTGCAGCCTGATATCTCTGACATCCTCCCCAGAATCCATCCTCCCCAGAATCCATACAAGCGCTGAAAAGTGTGGGGGCCAGAACACACCCCTGACAAATTACAGTCACAACTGGAAGTGAGTCAGAGATGGTATCACCACCTCTCAATGCACTCTCAGCACCAGAGTATAGTTCAGATATTAGATTGATAGGTTTTGGTGGCACCCCAAGAAGACCAAGAATCCTCCAGAGGGCATCCTGATTCACTGAGTCGAACGCTTTGCAGAAATCAATAAAGACTGCAAGCAGCGTCTGCCGAAACTCTCGTCTGTGTTCGGTGAATTCCCGAAGAAGAAGGACACGGTCAATCATTGACCTCTTTGGTGTAAAGCCTGACTGCTCTGGGCACTGGTGGTCAAGCAAATGCTGGTGACCCCAATCAATAATTTTTCAAGCAAAGACCTTTCCCCTTGCTGAGAGCAGGGCCACCCCTCGGTAGTTGTTTCAGTCCTGGCGATCATCATTCCCTTTCTACAGAGAGGGACAACAAGGCCGCTCTTCACCTCAGTTGGGATGATGCCTGTGTTCCAGGAAGTGCACAGAACTACATGCGATGACATGAGTACAGCATTTCCACCAACTTCGAGAAGTTCAGCAGATATGCCACAGATCCGCGGAGCTTTACCCCATTTCAACCGGTTCACCGCAGCATATGTTTCCACAAACAAAGCTGGATCACAGTTGATTGGAGGGTCAGCAATAGGGCGAGTAGCACCCCTGACATCCAACTTGGCAGCTGGTGGATCAGACTGGTACAGATGCTCAAAGTAACCTGTCCAGCGGGCCTTCACTTCGAACTCCTCTGTCAAGAGCCTTCCATCCTCCGCTCTAACTGCAGTACACTGAGAGGCGGGCTTGGATGAACGAAATGTGTGAATTCGCCTGAAAGCAGGTTGAGAATCACTTGACCACAAGTGATGCTCTACACCCTCACAGATTCCTTGCGCATATGCCTCCTTGTCCACACTCAGTGAACGTACAGTTTTACACCTCAACTGCCTTAACAGCTCAACTCTGCCATTAAGCCTGCCCCTGCGACTCTGGTCAATGGTATCCAGTGTCCCTTGAGAGACAAATTTCTTCTTCACCCTCCGGTGAGTTCCAAGACATCCACTGGCAACATGAAGGATGGTGGTCTTGAGGGCACTCCACAAAGGTCTTGAAGTCTTGAAGGCACTCTCTTTAGGATTCCCCAAAGCACCTAGACCCCCTCCCCCCTCCAAATCCCCACTCAGTTGTTCACAAACTCCTCAGCTGCCATGTAATACTTGAGCTTGCCAACATCCAGTCTAAGCTGGGATGGCACCATTCTCCCTGATTTCGGCTGCAACTTTAGAGTTGTTACAACAAGCCTGGTCGGTTTTGAGGAACTGAGCACTCTGGTAAACCCTGCAGTTCTGGATCATCCTCCAACGACCATCAATGAGCACATGGTCATTCTCTTTCGCCACAACACCAATATTAGAATGCCATGTCCAGCGATGAGCCTGTGGGTGCTGAAACCATTAACCAGCCACCCGAAGTCCATGACTTTTTCAAAATCAAGTAACTCAGTGCTATTCTGGTCCACAGTTCCAGACCCAAAGGGACCAACACATGCCTCATAACCATCCCTATCAGTTCCAGTCGATGCATTGAAATCCCCCAAGACTAGAAGTGTATCTCGCCTGCGTCAGTGATCAACCACATACTCGAGCGTGGCACAGAATGCATCCTTCACGGTGAGATCACTCGCCTCAGTCAGAGCATATGCAGAGACCAGGGGAATGACACCCAAGGAGTGATGAATCTTTCGTCTCCTTATACCCTCCTTGACCAGTGTTACCTCAGTTATCATGGGAGTCAACTTAATGGACACAGCGACAGCAACTCCTTGGGCATGGTAACCATGAGAGCGACCATGCCAATTATTGGTGTCACCAACCGCCACGATCTTACCACAATCCAGTCTCCAAATCTTAGATAGTGCTGCAATACTGATATTCAAACGCTTGAGCCCAGATGATGACAGAAACAGGTGATAATAATCCTTTCTTTGGGAAAGGACCTTCCAGGCACCCACCCGAAGAGACCGCTTCAGGTTAACCCAAAGAGACCGCCACCTGGTGGATGACACCTAAGCACCACCCTGACACACACTTCAGCAATCCAACCAGGGAAGGCTACCCCATTTGTTTTCCTCCGATCATCATGGTGTGGGGATCACGAAGGCTTTGCCACAATCACGTCATCTGGTGAGCCGCCTGCAAAGGACAGCTGCATAGGTGGTACACCCACGGAGTGGGTTTTCAGGTTTCTTTGCATTTTTCATATGTTTTGCAGAGTGACAGGTTTTTCGTGGCCGCAGTGCAAATCCTGCCACCAACCTCCGAAAATCAAAGTAATCCAACTGCAGAAGGACATCCGCAGACACATTTGGGCACTGGAAATGGATGGCCGTTGGCTATCAAGGAGCTCCTCTGCCCTTTGACAGTTTTTTTTTTTAATCCTGCTGGGTGTCCATATCCATACACACTCCTCACCAAAAAACCAGGTGGGAGAGATGATTTAGTCACCGACAATCCAACCAAGAAACAGATTAGTACCAGTTTACGTGATACCTGGAGGAAGACACAGATCTAATCTGGCTTGAACTGACTCTGAAGTGACCAGTCTTTGCCATGATGGCATGCAGCTCTTTCAAAGTTTCCATTGGCCTCTTGGTGGTCTCTCTGATCAGTCTCCTCCTTGCTTGATCATCCAGTTTGGAGGGACGGTCTGATCTTGGCAAGGTCTTGGTGGTACCATATGCCTTCCGTTTCTTCATGATTGTCTTCACTGTGCTCCAAGGGTTAAAACAGGTGGAGGCCAGTTAAACTGGTGTGTGATTTTGAAGGTGATTGGTCACACACGAGCTAATTTACAATTGCTAATATTGGCAAGCTGGACATTTATCCAACCAAGATATTCTGGTTTTGTATTTTTAATTAATTTTCTGAAATTTTGTTTTTCACTTTGAATTTTGAGTGATGATGCGCAAAATTAACGTGAAAAGGTGTTTTTCAATGAAATATAATACGGGTCTAGAAGGCAACAAAAGGTGAAAAATTTGAGAGGGGTGAATATTTTCTACAGCAACTGAAGGTGTATTATAAGTGCAAATCACATGCATGATATAAAATGATGAAAATGAAATAAAAAATACTTTTTTATTCAAGATTGAGGGTTTGAGAAAGTGAGGTGGCAGATGATGTAAGAGAGGAAAAGCAAAGTTAGAGAGGAAAATTGAAGAAACAGAGGATGTTAGAGAGGAAAACCAAAATAACAGAGGATGTTAGAGAGAAAAAGCAAAGTTACAGAGGATGTTAGAGAGGAAAAGCAAAGTTCCAGAGGATGTTAGAGAGGAAGAGCAAAGTGACCAAGGATGTTAGAGAGGAAATGCAAAGTTGCAGAGGCTGTTTGAGAGGAATATCAAAGTGAAAGAGGATGTTAGTGAGCAAAAATAAAGATACAAAGGATATCAGAGATGAAAATCAAAGTCGCAGAGAATGTGAGAAGAAAAGCAAAGTTACAGAGGGTATTAGAGAGGTGAACAGGACCTCTGTGTTCATAGTGATTTTCTTGCCTTTGTCGTTGGTAACAATTTTTTCATGTCTGCGAATGTCAAAGCCGTTTTCCATGGTAGAGCATCCCAGATACCTTTAATTTTCTCTTTTCCTTCGACCAATCGCTTGTCGACAAATCCCTGGTACAAGGCTTTACCTGTTGATAGTAATGAAGCCAGAGATTTTTCGACAGCTGCTCATGTGACTTGCCCGCTCACGATGTATTTTGAGAGCATCACCAACGATTACAGTACTAGAACAGACAGTCAGATTTACCTGGTTGACTAATGAACATGATGTCCAAACCAAAACATTGTCTCAGTTTTTCTTTGAGTTTCCATGATGAGTAACCTTGAATGTCCACGTCTCCATCACTTAAGTCTCTGACTATCTCTGTGAAACGGCTTTGCAACTCCGACAATAGTACCACTGATTTCTTCTTTGAAAAGACGGTTTTCCTCATTTCTTTACAAAGTTCCTTCAGACTCTTTTCATGAACTGTTTCTTGAGCTTCTTCCCTTGCAGCACGTATGTTTCGTTCCGTTATATAATGACCATAGCAAGACCGATGATACTTGGTATCATACGCAAACAAGTCTGGATATGATATCATTCGCAAGCACATTTCATGGTCATTACTCTGTTCAGCAGCATCCAAGACAAGCTGTCTTGTGGATGAGCCTGTGCCTGTTGTAATCGATGTCAACTTTTCATGGCGTTTGTTGGCTTTACCACAAATAAAACAGTCACTTCGAATGTTGAATTTAGACGTATCGCTCATTCATAGTCTGCTAGAGTTCTCTTCTGCAACATCACATGAGGAGCTTGCTGGTGTAGCCTTGGAACTAACGTAGTCTACATTAGTCTTTGTAGTCTAAGATGCTCTACAGTTCTTGTGAAAAGCAATCAGCACATTTACATTTAAAATGTTCTGTGTGAATGGAGCAATCCCGTTATATACGCCATCTCTGCATCTCTCAGTCGCATCCAGAAATGAACGAAGTCCATCATGGGTCGGGTTTTGTACCACTGTCTTTGATGTCGCTTTTTGGTTGATCAAAAGATCACAGACAACGCAGACATCTTTCGTTAATTTTCTTTGTTTGGATGGGGGCTCATCTCTCAAGTCGATAACTTTATCTAAAAAAAATGATAGATTTAGATCGATGTCTGCTATTTATAGTGCAGCAAACTGAGGCTGAAAAAAATGACCTACTCCTCCCGGTGGTGGAACAAAGCGAAACCGGTTTTAAATGGAAGGCAGTATACATGCCATTAAAGTAGTCCAGAAAGAGCGAGACTATTACTTTGATTAAATCAACATTTATCGGTATGTGGCAAACAAGCGGTTAATTAACATGGTTGTACACTTTTAAAATTTATACAACCATGATTTTCTATTACAAGACATCCATACCTTCCATTTAAAACAAGCTTCGCTTTGTTCTACCACCGGGAGGGGAAGGTCATTTTTGACAGCCCCAGTCTGCTCCACGAGAGGAAAAGCAAAGCTACACAGGATGTCAGAGGAAAATCGAAGCTGCCGAGGATGATAGAGAGGAAAAGAAAAGTAAGAGAGGATGCGAGCGAGGAAAAGAAAAGTTACAGAGGAAGATTGTGAGGAAAAGCAAAGTTACAGAGGAAGATTGGAGAGGAAAAGTAATGCCCAGAGGATGATAGAGAGGAAAAGCAAAGTTACAGAGGATGATGGAGAGGAAAATGAAAACCACAGAGGATCGTGGAGAAGAAAAGCAAAGTCACAGAGAATGTGAGAGAGGAAAAGCAAAGTAATAGAGGAAGTTGGAGAGGAAAAGCAAAGTTACAGAGAATGATAGGTGGGAAAAGCAAACTGACGAAGGATGTTGAAGAGAAAAGCAAAGTTACAAAGAATGTTGTAGAGGAAAAGCAAAGTTACAGAGGATGTTTAAGAGGAAAAGGAAAGTGACAGAGGAAGTTTGAGAGGAAAAGGAAAGTGACAGAGGATGTTTGATAGGAAAAGGAAAGTGATAGAGGATGTTTGAGAGGAAAAGGAAAGTGACAGAGGATGTTTGAGAGGAAAAGGAAAGTGACAGAGGATGTTTGAGAGGAAAAGGAAAGTGATAGAGGATGTTTAAGAGGAAAAGGAAAGTGACAGAGGATGTTTGAGAAGAAAAGGAAAGTGATAGAGGACGTTTAAGAGGAAAAGGAAAGTGAAAGAGGATGTTCGAGAGGAAGTGCAGAGTTACAGAGGATGTTTGGGAAGAAAAGCAAAGTTTCAGAGGATGGTCGATGGGAAAAGCCAAGTGAGGAAGGGTGTTAGAGAGAAAAAGCAATGGTTCAGAGGATGATGTAGAGGAAGAGGAAAGTGCCAGAGGATGTTGGAGAGGAAAAGCAACATAACAGATGATGTGAGAGAGAAAAAGCAAAGTTACAGAGGATGTTAGAGATGAAAAGCAACATAACACACTATGTGAGGGAGGAACAACAAAGTTACAGAGGATGTTAGAGAGGAAAAGCAAAGTTACAGAGGATGTGAGAGAGGAAAAGCAAAGTTACAGAGGATGTTAGAGAGGAAAAGCAAAGTTGGCGAGGATGGAAGAGAGGAAAAGCAAAGTTGGCGAGGATGTTCAAGAGAAAAGTAAAGTTACAGAGGATATTTGAGACGAAAAGCAAAGTAACAGAGGTTGTTGGAGAGGAAAACCAGAGTTACAGAGGATGTTAGGGAGGAAAAGCAAAGTTACAGAGCATGTTAGAGAGGAAAAGCAAAGTTACAGTGGATGATTGATAGGAAAAGCAAAGTTGCAGAGGATGATTGATGGGAAAAGCAAAGTGACCAAGGATGTTGAAGAGAAAAGCAAAGTTACAAAGGATGTTGGAGAGGAAAAGCAAATTTACAGAGGATGGAAGAGAGGAAAAGGAAAGTGACAGAGGATGTTCGAGAGGAAGTGCAGAGTTACAGAGGATGTTTGGGAGGAAAAACAAAGAGAGCAAGGATGGCAGAGAGAAAAGCGAAATTTCCGAGGGTGATACTGAGGAAAAGCAAAGTTTCAAAGGAAGTTTGATGGGAAAAGCAAAGTGACGAAGAATGATAGTGAGGAAAAGCAATGTTTCAGAGGATGGTGAAGAGGAAAAGCAAAGTTACAGAGGAAGATAGAGAGGAAAAGCAAAGTTACAGAGGATGTTGGAGAGGAAAAGCAAAGTTACAGTGGATGATTGATAGGAAAAGCAAAGTTAGAGAGGATAAGCAAAGTTACAGTGGATGATTGATAGGAAAAGCAAAGTTAGAGAGGAAAAGCAAAGCTCCAGAGGAATGGTTGAGAGGAAAAGCAAAGATCGAGAGGATGTTCGAGAGGAAAAGCAAGTGACATAGGAGTAGTAGATATATGGGGTTTCTCAGGCAACCATGCAAATTAATGGGGTGAAGGGGAAAAACTCTTTGAATTGATCCCAAAAACCCCTAAACAGGAGTCTAATTCCTCCCCCCCCCCCCCATAAAATGTATATGGAGAACTCTCTGACTCGAGACCCATCAGGACAAAAAGAGAATGATTTTCTGCCATACAAGCTCATGTTAAATTGAGACTGTCTCAGGGCCCAAAAAAACCTCATACAAATTAATAGGGGAAGCTTTCTTGCTCAAGGCCCATCAGGTCAAAAGAGGAGAATGATTTTCTCTCCCCCCTCTGACTCTCGGTCCATGGGGTCAAAAGAAGAGATCAATCCCTCCCCCATTACTTACTCCATTCAAAGAGTGAGGCAATGAATATTTGATCATGTTCTACTTCAGGTAATAAATAAATAAATTTTCCGATGACATTCATCGCCATCGAGTATGTTCACAAATATTATTTTAGAACTTCGTTCTTGGTCTAAATATCTTTGTTGGGCAGAAATAAAATGATAAACTTCTCTCAATGCTCTTGTTTGACCACCTCCTGGGCCACAGATTATTTTTTGCAGAAGCCACGCCCACTTTCCCTAAACCACGCCCACTTTTCAGAAGCCACACTCACTTTTCATAAGCCACGCACACTTGTCATGACCCATGCAAACTTTTCCTAAGCCCTGCCCACTTTTACTAAGCCCCACCCTCTTTTGTGAGGACCACCTTCTCTTACATCATTTCCTGTTAATCGATTTTCCAAAGAATTCTCCATTTTGAAAAAGGAAACCTTAATCGAATTTCTTATTCGATACTTAATCGATTATACTTCGATTTTCCAAAGAATTCTCCATTTTGAAAATTTTTTCTCCATTCTAACAACATCTGACTCACAAGGCTTACATGGGCTTGCCCAGGGATTTTCCAAATAATTCTCCATTTTGAAAACACTTTCTACATTCTCACAACATCTGACTCACAAGGCTTGCCTGGGCTTGCCCAGGGAATTTTCAAAGAATTCTCCATTTTGAAAAAGGAAACCATACCCACCAGTCTTTCTCTTTCAAAGCTTCAAACCCAGACTCCATTTTAAACATATTTTTACTTTTACTGAGAATGGACTGCTGTGCTGAGCTTCAGTGGGATGACTTTGGAGTTCCTTGGAGTTCTACTTGTATGGAACTAAACCTTCACTTGATGAACTGGATTCAAACCTCTTATCTATTGAGGTAAGATTTTATTTTCCTATTTACAGAGTTTTATTTAAGCATATAATAATTTAATAATTAAATCACTTAATTAATACATTATTATTTTCTCTCACAGGAAATTGTATCTGAAATACAAAATGAAAATACTGCTTTTGCCACAACTTGGGACGAAAATTGTTGGTTTGGTCGAAGACCTTATGAGCGATCAAGACCCACAGAACGAGCTCGTCCTTGATAACCCAACCAAAGAGTTATACCTTGGAGACCAGCAAAATCCTGAAAAAGTGTTTTACAGCAATAGTACTCATTGTGAGTTATCAAGACAATACCCACTGAACAAGTTATACCTTGATGAGCCAGAATACAAGTTTTACCTTGGAGACTCACAAATTTTGAAAAAAATCAGTAAATGAGTTCTACTTTGATGGTTTAAATACCTACCTTCGAGACTCGGGAAAAGGGTTGTGCCAAGATAGTTCTATATATGGAACCTACCTTGGAGACTCACTAATTTCAGACATTTTGAAAAATGGAGATTTCCTTGATGATCCACAGTTATACTATGTGAGATCTATTACTGAAACCCCCAAAAATTGGAAAAATAGAGTTTTCCTTGATGATCCACAGATATACTATGTGAGATCTATCACTGAAACCCATAAAAATTGGAAAAATGGAGTTTCCCTTGATGATCCACAGTTATATTATGTGAGATCTATCATCGAAACCCACAATATTTCTGGAAATTGTGATTCTACCTTGGAGTCTTGGATAGATGGTTATATTTTTGGAGACTTGAAATGTGGGTTCTGGTTTGATAACTCACAATGTGATACATATCTTGGAAACTCAACAGGAATGTGGTTATACCTTGGAGACTTGGAAAGTTGGGTTTATTTTGGAGACTTGAAATGTGGTTTCTACCAAGACTCTTGGGGATCTCAACCTATCGATGTGATTCCTTGTTGGATGGTGCTTGATGAGAGCAATATCAAAAAGTTCTGGGAGGAAAGTGCAGGAAAGTTCTTGCTCCCCCTTTCTACTTTATCAAACTTGAAAGCCTTAAAAGACAGAATTGGAAGAAGAGAAAAAAACATAAAAAAATATACTGTTGAAATACGTGTTTAAAAAAAGATATTGTGTTGGGAGAGGGTTGGGTTGGGGTTGAGAATTTGAATGTGAGGGTTAGGGCAGGTTTGCGTTGGGTTTGAGATTTAGAATGTGAGGGTTAGGGTGGGTTTGCCTTGGGGGTGAGATTTTAAATGTGAGGGTTAGGATTTTGAATGTGAGGGTAAGGGTTGGGGTTGATTATGCTCCCTGTTATATTATCACTCTCACACACACACACACACACACACACACACACACACACACACACACACACACACACACACACACACACACACACACACACACACACACACACACACACACACACACACACACCAACAAAAGTCAAGTCTTGACTATTCAGTTGAAGATTCTGTGTTTGGGGTTCACAGATCTAAGAACGTCCCCCATTGCATACACACCAACAAACAAAAGTTAAGCCTTGACTGTTCAGTTGAGGATTCTGTGTTTGGGGTTCACAGATCCAAGAACATCCTCCTTGACACACAATATATATATATATATATATATATATATATATATATATATATATATATATATATATATATATATATATATATATATATATATATTTTTTTTTTCATTCAACCCTGTTATACACCTCGGACTTGCTCCTCGAGTGTCCATAAAGGTGGAGAGGAGAGTGAAGTGCCAACCTATTGCTCCCATGAGTATTATCTGCTTAGTTTTGTCTTTCGTAATCACTGTGAATAAAATGAACCTAAAATCTCTTCCCATTCTAAATCATATACCTTAGAAGTCGAAGGAACTGTATCTATTACATCAACAATTTTGAAAAAGTTCATTCGTCCACCGCTTTGTATAGCCATTTTCAAAATGAGATTTCCATCTATATATTCTGACTATATCACCAACTTTGAACTTAGGCTTTTTAACATTAATCTATTTTTTCATATTTTAATTTTGTAAATGTTTCTGATGGTTTCATATTCGTTGACGTGTGAATCGTGTCATTATACTTATCTACAATATCCTGAATAAAAGATGACCATTGTTGAGAACCGAGTTGTGTGAATTTTTTATATAGTCCATCTTTTAAGGTAACATTAAAGCGTTCAATAACAACGGCTTTTCCTTCATTAAAGGTATTGGAAAATGCAATACTGTTATTTTTTTAGAAAATTCATAAATTTCCTGTTATAAAACTCTCTACCCTCATCAGTCCACAATTTTTTAGGTTTTCTCTTACTTTTATGAAATATCTGTTGAAAGGCGAACATTAGAGTATTACCTGTTTTGTTTTTTTTAAAGGGACAACCCACGCATATCTACTGCTCAAATCAGTCTGTCTATAATTCCAGCAATCTCTATGTGTGTGTGTGTGTGTGTGTGTGTGTGTGTGTGTGTGTGTGTGTGTGTGTGTGACCGCTGTTTCTCGACAACCACTGGTCCGATCTAATTGAAACTTGCCAGGTATATTGCTGCGGCCCTGAGGATGTGCCTTTTCAAGGTTTGATATTAATCGGACAAGTGCTTCCCAAGTTATTCCCATTTATTTACCAAACCAATGACAAGACACGTTGTTGCGTGGGCGTGGTCGATGGGGAAGGGAAGCTCAGCCGCATTCCCCATTATGAGTTACAATGTACGGGATTCCGGAGAGTGATGACTTCGTGTATTCTAATAATTTCTCGATTTCTTATGCGGCATTTATAGATTAACACAATGCCGCAAGTTATAATCGTTTTCATATAAGACTGTGCATAAATTTCGGTAACATCAGAGTGCTGGTGTGCTTCGAACCAGGAAGTAATTTTTTCTCTCTTCTCTTCTCTTTTTGTTTTTCCTTGCAAGGACATTGCAAAAAGGCAAAATACGTTGGCGCTAATTGAATAATCGGCCATTAAAACCTAAATTGTGAATCATTGTAACTGTGATATGCGAACTTCCACGCCATGCACGTACGGGCACGCGAGAGCGAAGAAACGGCCTGACAGCTTCTTGTTTGTTGCTCGCGGTTGGAATATTTATTTATTGTTTTTATTATTTTTTTTTTTTAAGGGCACGTACTCGTAAGGGTTAAAGCATACTTGTACCCCTTATCATTATTGAGTTCAATCAAATCAGCGGACCAGATATAATCAACTTCCTTGGAATAAAACTTCCTTCTCTGAAACTTTGTGAATATTGGTTTATGTAATTCATCAGCTAATTGTTCTTCAGGCTGAATTACATCATTAGAGCCTATAAGTTTTTTGAATTTCCAAGTCCAAGTTTCAATTTATCACTGATCATCTTCTTCACGATGAATCTAACAACTTTTTCTCTCAAGGTTGGATTTTGTATCGGAGACAAACTATACAACATTTCTCTATAGGCTTCATGTTTTTCCAACAAAGTTGTGGTATTCCCATAATCAATATCGTGCCTCATGCAGACTTCATCAACCCTATTGATGGGTTTACTCCATGGTTTAGGATTGTCTGCCTCATCTAATCTTTTATCCAAGTTTGTGCCTGGACCACAGAAAGAATATCCTGGTAGATGTAATTCCCCTGGTATTCCAGTAGTTGTAAATTTACTTCCTGATAAAAGCTTTTGTATATCTACTCCACGTTTGTGTTTGGAGAAAAATTGACACTTTTTTGAACCACACACTGAACATGTACCTTTTGTATAACCCTATTATTTTAACTTTTAAAACATGAAATATTTTTAGTGTTAGTTTTCTTTTTACATTTGAGACAATAACTCATTTATTTATGAGAAAAATTCCTGCAGAGTGCAAAAACCTTTTTAGTTTCCAACATGCACATTCAAATCTTAAGTTTTTAAAACAAAAAGAATCCTCAGAAATGTCTTCACTCTCTCCTCCATTTATTTAAGAAAAAAATGAAAAACTTTAATTAACGTCAATATCTTTCGTTTGAAAACGATGACAATAGTCTTGTCGAAAATATTGCTAATAGACTTGTCAATTCTTTGTTTTCCTCCTCGGTACATTGAGATTTATTTATTTTCTGTAATACCTTCAATCTTTTTTAGATCTCACTGGTTTCCATATTTTCATATTTATTTATTCTCTCTTTCCTTCCTCTCCTCCCTCTCCTCCTTTTCTCTCTTCTCTCTCTTCTCTCTCTCCTCCTTCTCTCTCTTCTCCTTCTTCTCTCTCTTCAACTCCTTCCTCATCCCTTACATCCCTCATTCCTCATCCCTTGAATCGCTTACACCCCATAGAATATCATACATATATTCATCGGGATTTCTTGTTATTCCTGTATCCAAAATATTTTTTTTTTACAACAGGAAACCGATAAAATTTCTTTTCAATTTCTAAAAGAGCCTGACGTTTTCTTAATTTTATAATTTTTTTCATTATTTAACATTTTAATTAAATCCAAAGTTGTTGGTTTATCAACATCAGCATAATGCCAATCTTTTATTGAAAATACCTCATTCTTATGTTGTAAAAAAGAAAAATGACCGTTTTTACAGCCATTTTTCCCTGCTGTGCAGGGGTTTGGCTTTTTCTTGAGGCAATGTTTTATGGCCGGATGCCCTTCCTGACGCCAACCCTGGTCGCCTCTTACGACACACAGGGATATGGTACACCTATTCTCACCGGGGCATACACCGGGACCAGTACACTGGCACTCATTTCGCCGACCTCGGAAGGATGACAGGCTGAGTCAACCCCCTGGTGTTAATTCAGCAGCCAACGGGGCTTGAACTCAGGACACTGGGATCCCAAGCCGCCACCCTAACCACTAAGCCAACACCAGGCTTATTCTTATGTTGTAGAACATATTTATTAAAATACCGAATACCCTTTTCTTGAAGGTATGCTTGGACACAGAAATGATAATTTTCTTGAAGCCTTCTTGCTGTCATTTATGTATGAGAAATATATGACAGAATAATATCATGGCACGAAACACCTCCCTATCTTCCCATAGTGAAATCATTTTGTATTTCCTTACTTATTATATATAATCCTGTTTTTTTCTGTTTTCATGATATAAACTCGGGCAAAACCATTATTATATTTACCCTTATTAAATTCTTTTATTTGTTGTTTACTAATCGTGCTTCCACAAAACTCATTCTCTATACCAAGTGGATAATATTCTTCCTTTCGAGACTGATTTAATTGTTCAAGGCCTTCTAGGTCAATTTTAAATGACCAATTATACCCAAAATCATTCACATAATACCCCCATTTTTCTATTCTCAAACAAACGATACGCCCTTCTTTATAAAAAAAAAATATTTTAACTGGAACTATGAATTCTGTATGACGTGGAGATAAAATCAACACTTCTATATCTTTGGAATACACGGCCGTTTTATTCAAGGATATATATATATATATATATATATATATATATATATATATATATATATATATATATATATATATATATATATATATATATATATTGTGATAAATCACTTAATCTCAGAAAGTCAGTTGGGTTTGGATAATTTTTTAATTTATAAACATTTTTCATATTAATATTTTTTGTTCTACTATATTTCTGTCGTTCAGCCTGTGCCTTTGTGTAATAATTTGATAAATCAATATCCAGTTCTTGGGATGCACCAAAGATGCTTTTAAAAAAAAAAATTAAATTAAAAGTAAAGTAGCAGAGGATTCTGTGAGACAAACAAAACGGTTTCCTGACCCGATATTAAGTCATTTATATTAGATAAAAAATAATGTCATTAAAAAATTTATTTTTGTTGAGTTGAAATCACTCATATAGACATAATTGTCCACAACACTTGAAATTTAATTCTTGGACTTGAAATGTTTGATAAACACCATTCTGTAAGAATTTTATGACTTCAACAGGTGGTGGAAGACCAAAACGATCAAAATAATATTTGTCTTGACTATTAAAAATACAAACCGAATGAGAACCGTTCCCATTATTATCTTCTAAGTTCATGATAATATTCTTTGTATGTTTAGGCACATTTGTTAATTCATCTCTCATACAAATAACCACATTTTGAAATTTTTGATTTTTTACAATATTTGACAAGTTGTAAATTTGATGTTGTATTCTTTCCAAATTCATTAAACCACTCATCAATGCTTATTTACTTATTAGAAAGATATCATCCATTACACCTTTTAGTTAATTTTACACCTGCTTGTGCGATCGAAGAAAGCATATGTCCAACTAACAATCTCGCTTTATCAGGCAGACCTTCAAGTTTTTCAGCAAAATCTACAATTACACCACTTCCACTAATTTGTTTCTCCAACTCTTTGTTATGTCTTTCCAATTCTTTTTGAGCCCGGAGTTGAGCCTTCCTTTCATTGCATTTTTCACCGCTGTTGAAATACCACCCGTCAATGCTCCAACCGCACTTAAACCAGCAAATAAAGGAATTAGAAATGGGAGAAATCATCCACTCGTCTCTCTTATTGAATATTTTTTCAACATTGGTTTTGTCATTTTAATTTTAAGTGAGCCAGTATCGTTCAAGATTTTACCCTGTTCTCTTGTGGGCAAAACATCAATTCTTACTGCTCCTTTTCTCTGAATTGTATTAACGTTAATTGAAAAAAGCCTTTTGATTTTGAACACAAGATGATATTTTATGAAGATTTATTTGATTAACGTATACCCCAGTTGGTACTTTGCCACTCATTTATTTAATAAAAAATTACGTGAGACTAATCATAACACCATTATCTGTATTAACCTGCAATTCTGTTTCTTCCAAAAGCAAACATTATGTATCAACTTCTTTACTCTCTCCTCTTTCAATGTATAGGGAAGTATCCACTCGATTAGACTTTATAGCTTCCTTTTGAGCGCTCAGGTCAAACGCATAGATTGTATACAAACTTTTAAATGCTGTCATATCCAAAATAGGTTCTTTATTTCGATTACTTTCACACACCTTTTGGTAAGACTTGTATGCTTCAGCAAAATCATTTTTTTCCCAATTAATTTCCAATATATCTCGTGGATAAAATGTTCCATCTCAAGAAATGCGAAGTTGTTTCACCTTAGCATTATCACTCAATGCATTGTTCTTATCTGTAGCAGTATCACCATCTGGTTTTTAAAAAAATGATCCGCAGATATCGTGGCTTTCCTTCCAGAACACCCAAATTCCGTGTGTAAGTGGTTTGGCTTAGTTTAACATGTTGACATCTTCCTTTGAGGTATGATACACTGAGTAGTTTCTTTGAGTTAAGTCTTCTGTTCAACATCTCTTCTGTTTTAAGATTAGGAGTATGTTCACTAATATACCAACTCATTTCATCAATTACAAATTTAGTCTGATCATCAAAAGCATTACCAACACCAAAAAGTAATCTATTTTCATTATCATTCCTTTGTAGTTGAAATCTAATTTTAAGATCATACAGAACTTTATCATGATCACAAAATCCAAATATACCTTGAAGAAGAACTGGCACAGTAAAACTATTAACTGCTTTTGTATCATCATTTTACATTCCTTTCCTTTGAGTATATCCCGGGTCTGTGTTTGTTCCAGTTGACATATCAGGAATAAAACCTTCGACAGCCCCCTTTCCAATTCTATCACTGAATGAATATAGTGTAAATTTCATCTCTTCAGATACAGCAGAAATATAATCAACCGCTTCTACTTCTTGTGTTCCAATGTACAAATGAACACTATCAAACATTTTCCAGAAGAAATCAATTTACGAGTGTAGCGCTTGTGTTACTCCCAGCTTTAGAGAATGTAAATTTACACAAAAAGAAACTTTCTGATAGATTCAAATAAGTTTGTTTATTATTTATTTCAAAACTTTTTGTACCAATTGCATTCCAGTCTGTTCCAGTTATTGCATTTACCTTGAAGTAATCTTCTTTTTAGTGGAGTTTGAGATGACATTGGTATCATCCAAATCATAGATATGAGCAATTGCTCCAATACTTGTATTTATTTAGGTAAAAAGATGTTAAAACTTTTGAAACCCTGACCCAAGTATTTGAATTATTTTCTGTCGTTCTTGGGGAGACAACTGAGTTTTGCCTTTCTTAATTTATTTTATTGCTTGTAATTTATCAGATTCCTTTTGGGCATCTTTTATGCTCTTTACAGCACCTGCGACATTTTCCACAGCAGAAGCAGTTGAACCAATTACGTCTTTATGTTTAAGAATAGTTGAACCGATACCCATTAGAGTATCAATTATCCCATCTACTCTAAATTGATGTCCGACACCCCTTTGTCTCTTACGTTTATAGTATCCTCCACCAAGATACATACCTTCACCCTTGTAGTATAGGAAAAGGAACATCCCATCCCCTGTAATTATTTTATAATTTCGCAACTCGTGCTTCCTCACAATAATCTTCATATTTATTTATTGGAAAACTGCACGTAGGTGAATTCTGATGGATATAACTTCTCCATTAAAGGAAATCATATGATTATCTTGGTTGGTTATCCTAAAATTTATTCTGTGTATGGTTTTTCCTGACACAGGGAGATAAACCAAATTTTTGGGTTCCATATTGAATTTATCACCAATTGGGGTTGAGTATGCGCTGAAAGAAAATAATGTATTTGTTTTTATTCCATCATTATAAGCACCATCAATCAAATCACAGTGAATTAATACCGAATTTATTCCTGAGGATATTTGAATGACATTATCACTGTAAAACGTCCCATTAGTTTCAATCTTTTTTGAAGAGAAACCGAATAACTCTCCAAATGAATGATCAATTGTGAAATCCACCTTTTAGTTATTTTTAAGTTTTTATCGTTGATTTTGAAGTAAGTTTATGAATATCTATGACAATATTTTTTGGTTCATCACCCTGTTCTTTCATAAGACGAACAATTTCGGAAGATATTTGAGAAATCTTATATGCTCTGGGTGAAACTGTTATCGTTTTGCATCCACTTCCCGGATTATAACTAAACTTGTCATTTTTCTCGGTTATATTAAATAAGGTATTATAAGTTTCCATGGACAAAAAAGATGCCTCATATTCTTTTGTTGGGTTAGGTTGTGGAGGGTATGGGAATTAAGATGTGTGGTCGCTTGTTGAGAAATTAAAACTAAGGATTGTGCTTCTCATCTTATTTAATATGAGATAAAATGTCTTTATATTGATATTTATGAATTATTTTCATGTTCATAAACTGGTCTAAAATGGCTGATGCCTCATTAGAACAATTATTTCCAGCCTTCTTACGACTGAACAACAATAACAGTCTATAAATTAATTGTGATGGGTCATTTGGAAGAAAACAAACACCTGAACCAAGGATACTTAAAGCCTAAATAATGTGTTTCTCCTTCTCATTCTTCCTACTTTTACCAGAAATACTAACCCTATAATTAAGAGTGTTAAGCAGATCAATATATACTCTATCATCATTATTTTTCATATCCAATGGTTTATCAATATACTTTGATTCATACCTCACAGTTGAACCTTGTCTTCCATCTTTTGTGAGAAGAAACATTAATCTCAGAGTTAGTTTAACAGGGGGTTGAGCAGAACGCAAGAACTTTAATTCATCATTAAATATCAATACCTTTTCTTGAACAAGATGAAATATTGCTGGTTATTCTGTTGGGATGAGTCCTGCTTTGGTTTTTGAATCCGCTGAATATTCATTGTTTTGAAGAGCATTCACAATATAATCAGGGGATCGATTAATCTCTTCCAAGTTGTTGAAATAATCCTTCATCATCATATTCTAATTCTCCAATATGCTCTAATTCTTCCTCCGTCATTTGTCTAAAATCTTTTTTATCATTTGAAGTTTTTTAGAATTATATTCTATTGTGGGAACTGTGGAAACATTTATAATTTTTTTCTTGGGAAGTTTTTAAAAGTGGTTAAAAAAATTTCTCTTGTTTTCTTTCAAATGCTTCTTCACCCATTAGTTTCTGGCTGCATTTCTTCTTTATGTTTTCCTGTTGTTTTTCAACTTTTGAAACCAACTCTTGATGTTCCTTCAATCTTCTTGCTCTTTCTTTCGCATCCTTTTATTTATTGGAAAATATAATTTCATATCTCATCTTGTTTCACGACAATATATTTATATTTTTTAGTCGTGTGCTTCAGGTAATCCCCAAATTCATTTTTACTAAATAATGTAGAACAATTATCTCTCCAAAAATTGTTTATATCTATTGAGTTTAACTTGAATAAAATAAAAGTATTGGCATTGTTTCTGATGGAACGATGAGGAAGTTGAAAGTATGCTTGACTATGATAAATACAATTACAAGAAGAATGTCTCCCTCTTGTGAGTAGCAGTCCATTACCGTTTGGTTTCTCTCATGAACACAATCATCAAAGATAACGAGGTTCTTTTTTGATTTATCCAAATCTTGGGGAGACAGTATATCATCCGTTTTATCACTAAGAATACAAGTTATCGGTTTTGATTTCTTTTTATATCTCTGTGTATCACAAAATAGTTGTATTATATCATCAATGTTATAATCATTTAGATTGTTTTGATGTTTAAATAAAGCTATTGTATCTTCTTTTTGAAGACGAGTATTAAAACCTTGTGAGAGTTGTTGATACTCTGGTTGAAAACTTGACTTTGTGAAAATTATTAAATTATCATAATCTAAAAAGTTGGGAGTGAGGAGCATCTTTAAAAGTAAGCAGGTTTTTCCACATCCACTTGAACCAACTATGAGGCATCTTAATGAATTTGGGAGATTTTTATGGTTGTTAAATTTTATCTTATTTTCCCAAATGGGTAAAAAAATCATTCATTTATATATTTGGAAAACAGGTTATTTAATTTATTATTGGCTTTTTTCGAAACTCTATATTTTATCCTAAGTTCAGGTTTAATTTCAAGATTATCCATTATTTTATTTATGCAATATCTTGTGTTGATATTTCCCTGAAAATGACAATCGTGAATAAATATAACAACAATCCTTTGAACATTTCTCAAATACTTTCAGTTTCTTCCCTTGTAAGGAAAGGTGTGTTATCACCCTCATACTTTACATTCATTTCTCTCATCAATCTTGTAAAGTAATTCATTTTTGGTGTAAATCTAAAATAATTATTATCCTTTTCATATTTTTTTTGTTCATTATCATTAATAATATCATCATTAATTAATAATATCATCATTAATTAGAAGATAATCACAGAATATACATTGTTTATAGACTTTTGACTCTGTGTTGGCTATCGAGTGCAGCTTGTGGCTGCTGGTTCCATCATTGTTTGGGACCTGGCTTTTTGCTGCCGATGCAGTGTCCCCTTACCAGTACACTGGTGCTCATTTTGCCGACCTCGGAAGGATGGCAGGCTGAGTCAACCCCCTAGTGTATTAATTCAGCAGCCCAAAGGGGCTTGAACTCAGGATCCTTGGATCCCAAGCCGCCGCCCTAGCCACTAAGCCAACACCAGGCTTGACTGTGTTTAATCCCCATCTTTCACACGCAGGACAATTCTCAAGTTTGTCATTTGGAGAATCAGGGAATTCAAGAGGCTCAAAAAATCGAGTAAACTATTCATATTTATAAAGTAAAACTTTACTTAAACAGAAATTCATCTTCGGTGTCATCTTCGATACTTTCAGAATCATCTATAAAACTACTTTCATAACTATGAACACAAAACACTCGGTATCATAACTGTCGTTTGAACACAAACTCTCGGTATCATAATCACTCTCATAATCTTCAAAATCTTCTGTTGAATAATGACTCATTTAATTAGGAGAAAAAACATTACCATCTATATCTATATACTTTTTTTCATTAACAGATTCAACTACAACATTTTTAATACTAAAGGTAATTTTAAAATGATCCTACACTACTATTGAACGAAATGTCATTTCAGCTGATATATTAACATCCTTTATTTCATCAGGATTTACATATTTCGGGTTGTTGAAAAAAATACAAATTTCTCCTTGCATATTACAGATGGTCTTATCTTTTCTTTCTGAAGCTTCATCCTTGAGGTTTTTCTTTTTTGATACTTTTTCTTGTTTCATTCCTTTTTCTAGTTTTCAATATGTTGTCAGAAGGAGAGGTGAAACTTCTGTTAGATCTACTTTAATTGATGTTCTTCCAGATATACTAAAAGCCCTTCCACTGAAGGAAATTGAAGAAGTCATATTATTCACCATAATTGTATTTATCCAATAGTTGTTATATTTATCTTTATTCAATTTTACATCCTCAACATATTTATCAGTATCTTTTACAAATGGAGAGATTGATTGAACTTGTCTTTTGTGTCTTGAGACATTGTATTTATTAAGTGAAAAAAAGTTGGAGGATAAATTTGTTTTAAGCACGAATTCACCGATAAATTAAACGAAATTTTCATCAAGAAAATTTTCGTTTAAGTAAAGTTTTATTATATAAATATGGTGAATACAACGTACTGCGATGTTTGTAATCATGAATGTAATTATTATAAAAAAAAAACACCTGCAAACCAACAAACACACATTCATTCTCTTCAGACAAATATCTCCACTTGACCAAGATACAAAACATTGTGATAAGAGTGATAATAATATTCTTAAAAAGAATGATAATAAACATCTTCAATCATGCAAAAACAAGAACAATGAAGAAAGGGAGGGTGCCACTAAATTCTCCATTGAAACCACTGATGAAGCATTTAAAGGACATATAAAAATAAGATTGTTTCGCTTTCAAGACCCCGGACCATCCTCAATCATTGAAGCTGTTGATATGGTTAAACAAAGTATGAAAACTATAATTAAAAACACATTAAGTGAAATGAAAACTTTTAAGTTTTATATGGTAGTAAAATGGAAAATGGCAAGACAAGACGATGAAACTACTCCCTATATGAGGACAACCCCTCACTTTATCTCATCATTTCAATATTTTGTAAGATGTGATGTTTACGATGATCTCCAGAGACAAGAACAAGATGTTGATAACACTGTAGTCGGTAGTGGATTTACTCTCACAAAAATAATCTTTTTCGATATACACATCTTAAAATCAGTTCCTCTTCAAGCTTCTTCTTTTATTGATTTACCAAAAAGATAAAACTTAAGAAAGCGGTTGTTAATATTCAAAACAAAGATAATAAATGTTTTCTATGGCCTGTTCTTGCTCACATACATCCTCCACAATGGAATCCTGAAAGGGTTAAACATTATAAGAAATACGAGAATACATTAAATGTTAAAGATTTAAAGTTTCCAATGTCATTGAGAGATATTCCTAAATTTGAGAAAATGAATAATCTATCTGTTAATGTATATGGATTAACGGATACAAACAAAGTTCAGATATTACAAATTTCAAACAACTATAAAAATGATGAAACACACATTGACCTTCTCCACTTTACTTCAGAGGAAAAAATCAACATTATGCTTTCATCAAAAATTTCTCAAGATTAACAAAATCACAAATATATAAGAGAAAATGTAAAACGTATCCTTGTAAGCGATGCCTCAACTCCTCTCACACAAAAGAACGATTAAATCAACATTCAAAATATTGCAGTAATCATAAATCAACCGTAATTAATTTACCAAAAGCAGGTTTAAGCATATCATTCAAAGATTTTAACAAATCTATAAAACATACGTTTGTGATATATGCTGATTTTGAAAGTATCCTTGAAAAGATAGATACTGTTTCTCCAAATCCAAATAAATCATACACAAATATATACCAAAAACATACTCCTTTTGTTTTTGGTTATTATATCAACTCAGCTGTTGGTGATGAATGCAGCAATTTCGAACTTTATAGGGGGGATGATGCCTCAGAAGAGTTTGTAAGACGATTGGAAAAAGATTGCATAAGACGAAGAGAAATAATGGTGAAAACCTACAAATCAATGTCAATAACACAGGAAGAGCAAGAGGAATTTAGAGAGAAAAGTAGCTGTCATATTAGTGATGAGGAAATTGAGGGAGAGGCCAAAGTTAGGGATCACTGTCATCTCACTGGTAAATATAGAGGTCCCGCTCATTCTTGTTGTAATATTACTTACAAATCTCCAAATTTTATTCCTGTCTTTCTTCACAACAATGCTCACTATGACACACATCTATTTATAAATGAACATTCAAAGACATTCGGAAATATTTTCGCCGTTCCAAACATATCAAAAATACATCTCATTCACAAAATTGATTTATACATCCCCCATAACCCATTTCAGATTTATTGACACATACAAGTTTATGGGAGATTCATTATCTGAGTTAGCATCAAATATTAAAAACTTCCCGAGTCTTAAATCATATTTCTCAAATCAAGAAGAGATTGACCTCCTATCACAAAAGGGAATATATCCGTATGACTATATGGATTCATTTGAGAAGTTTAAAGAAACACAACTTCCTTCAAGGGAAAGTTTCTATGGAAAGTTAAATAATACTCATATTTCTGATGAAGATTATACACATGCTGAAAAGGTTTGGGAGAAGTTTAATATAAAGAATCTTGGGGAATATCATGATTTATATCTTAAAACTGATGTACTGTTATTAGGTGATGTGTTTGAAACTTTTAGAACAGTCTGTCATAATAAAAATTCTTATGGATTAGACCCTGCTCACTATTACATGGCCCCAGGTTTGGATTGGAGTGCTATGTTAAAAATGACAAAACAAAATTTGGAATTAATCAGTGATATAGATATGCTTTTAATGATGGAGAAGGCTAAAAGAGGAGGAATATCTTAAGTATGTTCCAAGAGATATGCTAAAGCAAATAAAAAAAATCTTCCTGATTATAATAAGAATGAGGGCAACTCTTACCTGATGTATTATGATGCTAACAATTTGTATGGCTGGGACATGTCTCAATCTTTACTTTATGGGGAAGTTAAATGGGTTGAAGAAAAACATTATGAAAAAGTTATACTTGATATTGTTATCTCCTCTGAAAAAGAATTGGATGTGGCTGAAGTTGGATATTATTTTGAGCTTGATTTAAAATACCCTGAAGATCTTCATAATAAACACAAAGACCTACCCTATGCCTCCAATAAAGAAAGTCCGAGAAAAGAATGGTTGATTACCAAGTCATTTAATATATAAGGTAAATCTTCAGAAAAACCACTTACTATATTAAATGATAAAGAAAGTTATGTTTTACATCAAAGGAACTTGAGACAATATTTATTTGCTGGGTTGAGAGTGAAGAAAATTCAGATTTTGAAATTTAAACAAAGTCATTGCTTAGAGAAATATATTGATTTTATACAAAAAAGAGAAAAAAACGCAGAAACAAATTTTGAGAAGAACTTTTATAAATTCATGAATCATGCTGTATTTGGAAAGACTGTGGAAAATGTTAGGAATCGACAAAACATAAGACATTCTACATCTTGGAAACAGGCTTCAAAGTTAATTAATCGACCCATTTGGAATGAGCAGAGGTGTTTTCAGAGAACTTTTGTGCTATTAATTTGAAAAAAATATTATTAAAATGAATAAACCCATTTATATCGGAATATCAATTCTTGACTTGTAAAGTTGGAGGATGTAAATCAAGTTGGAGGATGTAAAGAAAAAAATAAATATCCTTGAATGGACTGAAAACTTTGATGGTTATCAATTAAACAATGGACAAACAATTTACTATAATCTGAAAATGATATGTGGCTCAGGAGGTAGTCAAACAGGAGCATTGAGAGAAGTTTATCGTTTTTTTCAGCTCAACAAAGATATTTAGACCAAGAACGAAGTTCTAAAATAATATTTGTGAACATACTCGATGGCGATGAATGTAATCGAAAAATAATTTATTATCTGAAGTAGAACATGATCAAATATTCATTGGCTAACACTTGGAATGGAGGAAGTAATGGGGGAGAGATTGATCTCTTCTTTTGACCCCATGGACCGAGAGTCAGAAGGGGGAGAGAAAATCATTCTCCTCTTTTGACCTGATGGGCCTTGAGCAAGAAAGCTTCCCCTATTAATTTGTATGATGTTTTTTTGGGGCCTGAGACAGTCTCAATTCAACAGGAGCTTGTATGGCAGAAAATCATACTCCTCTTTTGTCCTGATGGGCCTCGATTCAGAGAGTTCTCCCTTTACATTTGTATTGGGGGGGGAGGGAGAATGATTCTCCTGTTTAGGGGTTTTCGGGGATCAATTCAAAGAGTTTTTCCCCTTCACCACATTCATTTGCATGATTGCCTGAGAAACCCCATATATCTACTACTCTCAGGATGTTAGAGAGGTAGCACAAAGTTACAGAGGATGTTGGGGAGGAAAAGCAACAAGACAGAGGATGGTCGAGAGGAAAATGAAAGTTACAGCGGATGTGCGGCAGGAAAATCGAAGTAACATCGGATGTTCGGGAGTAAATGCAGAGTTACAGAGGATGGTCAAGAGGAAAAGCAAAGTTACAGAGTTGTTTGAGAGGAAAACCAAAGTTATTGAGGAGGAAGGAGAGGAAAAGCAAAGTTGCAGAGGATGTTAGAGAGGAAAACAAAGTTGCAGAGGTTGTTAGACAGGAAATGCAAAGTGACCAAGGATGTTCGTGTGGAAAACCAAAGTTAGAGAGGATGGCATAGAGGAAAAGCAAAGTTACAGAGTATGTTTAAGAAGAAGAGCAAAGTTACAGAGGATGTTTGGCAGGAAAAGCAATATCACAGAGGATGTCAGAGAGGAAAAGCAAAGTTACAGAGGATGCTTAAGAAGAAGAAGAGCAAAGTTACAGATGATGTTCGGGAGGAAAATCAATATCACAGAGGATGTCAGAGAGGAAGAGCAAAGTTAAAAAGGATGTTAGGCAGGAAAAGCAATGTGATAGAGGATGACTGAGAGGAAAAGCAAAGTTACAGAGAATGTTCAGGAGGAAAATCAATATCACAGAGGATGTCAGAGAGGAAAAGCAAAGTTACAGAGGATGTTAGGCAGGAAAAGCAAAGTTACATAAGATGGTAGAGAGGAAAAGCAAAGTGACAGAGGATGACTGAGAGGAAAAGCAAAGTTACAGAGGAGTATGGAGAGGAAAATCAATATCACAGAGGATGTCAGAGAGGAAAAGCAAAGTTACAGAGGATGTTTAAGAAGAAGAGCAAAGTTACAGACGATGTTCGGGAGTAAAATCAATATCACAGAGGATGTCAGAGAGGAAAAGCAAAGTTACAGAGGATGTTTGGCAGGAAAATCATAGTTACAGAGGATGACTGAGAGGAAAAGCAAAGTTACAGAGGAGTATGGAGAGGAAAAGCAAAGTTACAGAGGATGTTAGAGAGAAAAGCGAAGTTACAAATGACGATTGATAGGAAAAACAAAGTTACAGAGGATGATATGGAGGAAATGCAAAGTTACAGAGGATGTTCGAGAGTAAAAGCAAAGTTATGGAGAAAGTTGGAGAAGAAAAGCAACATCACAGAGCATGTTAGATAGGAAAAGCAAAATGACCAAGGATGTTTGAGAGGAAAATAAAGTTACCGAGGAATATGGAGAGGAAAAGCAAAGCTCCAGAGTATGTTGAAGAGGAAAAGACCAGGTACAGAGGATGATTGAGAGGAAAAGCAAAGTTACCGCTGAAGTTGGAGAGGAAAAGCAATGCTCCGGAGTATGTTTGAGAGGAAAAGCAAAGCAACATAGGGACATGGAGAGGAAAAGCAAAGTTACAGAGGATTTTAGAGAGGAAAAGCAAAGTCACAGAGCATGTAAGAGAGGAAAAAGCAAATATACAGCAGAAGTTGGAGAGGAAAATCAAAGCTACAGTGGATGTTTGAGAGGAAAAACAAAGTTACAGAGGATGATCTAGGGGAAAAGCAAAGTTTCAGAGGATGTTAGATGGGAAAAGCAAAGTGACCAAGGGTGGTAGAGAGGAAAAGCAAAGTTACAGGGGATGATTGAGAGGAAAAGACAAGTTACAGAGGAAGATTGAGAGGAAATGCAAAGTGACAGAGAATGTTCGAGAGGAAAAGCAAAGTTATGGAGAATGTTGGAGAGGAAAATCAACATCACAGAGCATGTTAGAGAGTAAAAGCAAAGGTATGGAGAATGTTGGAGAGGAAAATCAACATCACAGAGCATGTTGGAGAGGAAAAGCAAAGTGACCAACGATGTTTGAGAGGAAGTTACAGAGGATAATTGAGAGGAAAAACAAAGTGACGAGGATGTTTGATCGGAAAAGGAAAGTGACAGTGGATGTTTGAGAGTAAAAACAAAGTTACAGAGGAAGATGGAGAGGAAAAGCAAAGTTACAGAGGATGTTTTCGAGGAAAAGCAAAGTTACAGAGGATGTTATAGAGGAAAGGCAATGGTACAGAGGATGTTGCAGAGGAAAAGGAAAGTTACACAGGATGATAGAGAGGAAGAGCAAAGTGACGAATGATGATTTCAAGGAAAAGCAAAGTTACAGAGGATGTTAGAGAGGAAAAGCAAACTCAGAGCATGTTAGTGAGGAAAAGCAAAGTTACAGAGGATGTTAGAGAGTAAAAGCAAAGGTACAGAGGATGTTGCCGAGTAAAAGCAAACCTTCAGAGGATGATTTAGAGGAAAAGCAATGTTACAGAGGATGTTAGAGAGGAAAAGAAAAGTCACAGAGGATGTTTGGGAGGAAAAAAGCAACATCACAGAGGATGTTAGAAAGGAAAAGCAAAGTTACAGAGTGTGTTAGGCAGGAAAAGCAATGTTACAGAGGATGATCTAGAGGAATAGCAAAGTTTCAGAGGATGTTAGATGGGAAAAGCAAAGTTTCAGAGGATCTTAGATGGGAAAAGCAAAGTTACCAAGGGTGTTAAAGAGGAAAAGCAAAGTCACAGAGGATGTTTGAGAGGAAAAGCAAATTCACAGAGGAGGATTGAGAGGAAATGCAAAGTTACATTGGATGTTAGAGAGGAAAAGCAAAGTCACAGAGCATGTAAGAGAGGAAAAGCAAATATACAGCGGAAGTTGGAGAGGAAAATCAAAGCTTCAGTGGATGTTTGAGAGGAAAAGTAAAGTTTCACAGGATGTTAGATGGGAAAAGCAAAGTTACCAAGGGTGTTAAAGAGGAAAAGCAAAGTCATGGAGGATGTTTGAGAGGAAAAGCAAATTCACAGAGGAGGATTGAGAGAAAATGCAAAGTTACAGAGCACGTAAGAGAAGAAAAGAAAAGTTACAGAGGATGATTGAGAGGAAAAGAAAAGTTACAGAGTAGGATTGAGAGGAAATGCAAAGTTACAGAGGATGAAATGGGGGAAATTCACAGTGACAGAGGATGTCTGAGAGGAAAAGCAAAGTTACATATGATGATTTAGAGGAAAAGCAAAGCTCCAGATAATGTTCGAGAGGAAAAGCAAAGTTACAGATGATTATGAGAGGAAAAGCAAAGTCACAGAGGTTGTTAAAGAAGAAAAACAAAGCTCCAGAGAATGTTCGAGAGGAAAAGCAGAGTTAAAGATGATTATTGAGAGGACAAGCAAAGTTACGGTGGATGATTGATAGGAAAAGGAAAGTTACAGTGGATTTTAGAGAGGAAAAGCAAAGTGAAGAAGGATGTTTTCGAGGAAAAGCAAAGTTTTGGAGGATGATTTAGAGGAAAAGCAAAGTTACATTGGAAGTTGGAGAAGAAAAGCAAAGCTCCAGTGGAAGTTTGAGAGGAAAAGCAAAGTTATAGAGGATGATTGAGAGCTAAAGCAAAGTTACAGAGAATTTTTGAGAGGAAAAGAAAAGTTACAGAGGAGGATTGAGAGGAAATGCAAAGTTAAAGAGGATGATATGGGGGAAATTCACAGTGACAGAGGATGTTCGAGAGGAAAAGCAAAGCTACAGAGGATGATTTAGAGGAAAACCAAAGCTCCAGAGGATGATTTAGAGGAAAAGCAAAGTTACAGAGGATTATTGAGAGGAAAACAAAGTTACAGATGATGATTTCGAGGAAAAGCAAAGCTCCAGATAATGTTCGAGAGGAAAAGCAAAGTTACAGATGATTATTGAGAGGAAAAGAAAAGTTACAGAGGTTGTTATAGAAGAAAAAGAAAGCGCCAGATAATGTTGGAGAGGAAAAGCAAAGTTACAGATGATTATTGATAGGAAAAGAAAAGTTACAGTGGATGTTAGAGAGGAAAAGCAAAGTGAAGAAGGATGTTTGAGGAAAAGCATCGTTACAGAGGATGATTTAGACAAAAAAAGTTACATTGGAAGTTGGAGAGGAAAAGCAAAGTTACAGAGGATATTCGGGAGGAAAAGTAACTTTACAGACGATGTTAGAGAGGAAAAGCAAAGTTAAAGAGTATGTTTGGCAGGAAAAGCAAAGTTAGAGAGGATGTTAGAGAGGAAAAGCAAAGTTTCAGAGGATTTTTGAGAGGAAAAGAAAAGTTACAGAGAAGGATTGAGAGGAAATGCAAAGTTACAGAGGATGATATGGGGGAAATGCACAGTGACCGAGGATGTTCGAGAGGAAAAGTAAAGTTACAGAGGAGGATTTAGAGGAAAACCAAAGCTCCAGAGGATGATTGAGAGGAAAAGCAAAGTTACAGAGGTTGTTATAGAAGAAAAACAAAGCTCCAGAGAATGTTCGAGAGGAAAAGCAAACTTACACATGATTATAGAGAGGACAAGCAAAGTTGCGGTGGATGATTGATAGGAAAAGGAAAGTTACAGTGGATGATAGAGAGGAAAAGCAAAGTGAAGAAGGATGTTTTCGTGGAAAAGCAAAGTTACAGAGGATGATTTAGAGGAAAAGCAAAGTTACATTGGAAGTTGGAGAGGAAAAGCAAAGCTCCAGTGGATGTTTGAGAGGAAAAGCAAAGTTACAGAGGATGTTAGAGAGGAAAAGCAAAGTGACGTAGGATGTTTGAGAGGAAAAGCAAAGTTACAGAGGATGATTGAGAGGAAAAGCAAAGTTACAGAGGATGTTAGAGAGGAAAAGCAAAGTGACGTAGGATGTTTGACAGGAAAAGCAAAGTTACAGAGGATGATTGAGAGGAAAACAAAGTTACAGATGATGATTTAGAGGAAAAGCAAAGCTCCAGATAATGTTCGAGAGGAAAAGCAAAGTTAAAGAGGTTGTTATAGAAGAAAAACAACGCTCCAGATAATGATGGAGAGAAAAAGCAAAGTTACACATGATTATTGAGAGGACAAGCAAAGTTACGGTGGATGATTGATAGGAAAAGAAAAGTTACAGTGGATGTTAGAGAGGAAAAGCAAAGGGAAGAAGGATGTTTTCGAGGAAAAGCAAAGTTACAGAGGATGATTTAGACGAAAAGCAAAGTTACATTGGAAGTTGGAGAGGAAAAACAAAGTTACAGAGCATGTTCGGGAGGAAAAGCAACTTTACAGACGATGTTAGAGAGGAAAAGCAAAGTTACAGAGTATGTTTGGGTGGAAAAGCAAAGTTACAGAGGATGTTAGACAGGAAAAGCAAAGTTTCAGAGGATTTTTGAGAGGAAAAGCAAAGTTACAGAGGAACATGGAGAGGAAAAGCAAAGTTAGAGAGCATGTTATAGAGGAAAAGCAAATATACAGTGGAAGTTGGAGAGGAAAATCAAAGCTGCAGAGGATGTTTGAGAGGAAAAGCAAAGTTCCAGAGGATGTTAGAGAGGAAAAGCAAAGTTACAGAGTATGTTTGGCAGGAAAAGCAAAGTTAGAGAGGATGTTAGAGAGGAAAAGCAAAGTTTCAGAGGATTTTTGAGAGGAAAAGAAAAGTTACAGAGAAGGATTGAGAGGAAATGCAAAGTTACAGAGGATGATATGGGGGGAAATGCACAGTGACCGAGGATGTTCGAGAGGAAAAGCAAAGTTACAGAGGATGATTTAGAGGAAAACCAAAGCTCCAGAGGATGATTGAGAGGAAAAGCAAAGTTACAGAGGTTGTTATAGAAGAAAAACAAAGCTCCAGAGAATGTTCGAGAGGAAAAGCAAAGTTACACATGATTATTGAGAGGACAAGCAAAGTTGCGGTGGATGATTGATAGGAAAAGGAAAGTTACAGTGGATGATAGAGAGGAAAAGCAAAGTGAAGAAGGATGTTTTCGTGGAAAAGCAAAGTTTGAGGATGATTTAGAGGAAAAGCAAAGTTACATTGGAAGTTGGAGAGGAAAAGCAAAGCTCCAGTGGATGTTTGAGAGGAAAAGCAAAGTTAAAGAGGATGTTATGGAGGAAAAGCAAAGTGACGTAGGATGTTTGAGAGGAAAAGCAAAGTTACAGAGGTTGATTGAGAGGAAAAGCAAAGTTACAGAGGATGTTAGAGAGGAAAAGCAAAGTGACGTAGGATGTTTGAGAGGAAAAGCAAAGTTACAGAGGATGATTGAGAGGAAAACAAAGTTACAGATGATGATTTAGAGGAAAAGCAAAGTTCCAGATAATGTACGAGAGGAAGAGCAAAGTTAAAGAGGTTGTTATAGAATAAAAACAAAGCTCCAGATAATGATGGAGAGGACAAGCAAAGTTACGGTGGTTGATTGATAGGAAAAGAAAAGTTACAGTGGATGTTAGAGAGGAAAAGCAAAGGGAAGAAGGATGTTTTCGAGGAAAAGCAAAGTTACATTGGAAGTTGGAGAGGAAAAACAAAGTTACAGAGCATGTTCGGGAGGAAAAGCAACTTTACAGACGATGTTAGAGAGGAAAAGCAAAGTTACAGAGTATGTTTGGGTGGAAAAGCAAAGTTACAGAGGATGGTAGAGAGGAAAAGCAAAGTTTCAGAGGATTTTTGAGAGGAAAAGCAAAGTTACAGAGGAACATGGAGAGGAAAAGCAAAGTTAGAGAGCATGTTATAGAGGAAAAGCAAATATACAGTGGAAGTTGGAGAGGAAAATCAAAGCTGCAGAGGATGTTTGAGAGGAAAAGCAAAGTTCCAGAGGATGTTAGAGAGGAAAAGCAAAGTTACAGGGAATGTTCTAGAGGAGGGGTCTCCAACCTTTTAATGCGGAGTGCCACACCCCAAAAAAGGACCCTAACTTCCGAAAAAAAAACATATATTATTAATATGCGGAAATTTAAAGAAAAATTAGTGCTGAATCTATTTTTCTTGCCAATGCATATGATAAATGAATTTTATCGTGTTAAAAAAACATGTCTAATATGACTCAAAATCAGAATAAAATTACAGAACGCTTTCATCATTGACGCTGACAAATTGGCAGTATCGCGGGCCGCATTGTAATATAAACTTAATTTGGCACCGCGGGCCGCATAAATACGTCTCAGGGGCCGCATGTGGCCTGCAGGCCGCAGGCTGGAGACCCCTGTTCTCGAGTAGAGCAAAGTTACAGAGGATGATTGAGAGGAAAAGCAACATTACAGAGGATGTTAGAGAGGAAAAGCAAAGTTACAGAGTATGTTACGCAGGAAAATCAAAGGTACAGAGGATGTTTGAGAGGAAAAGCAAAGTTATGGAGGATTTCCGAGAGGAAAAGCAAAGTAACATAGGAACATGGAGAGGAAAAGCAAAGTTACATTGGATGTTAGAGAGGAAAAGCAAAGTTACATTGGATGCTAGAGAGGAAAAGCAAAGTCACAGAGCATGTTAGAGAGGAAAAGCAAATATACAGTGGAAGTTGGAGAGGAAAATCAAAGCTACAGTGGATGTTTGAGAGGAAAAGCAAAGTTACAGAGGGTGATCTAGAGGAAAAGCAAAGTCACAGAGGAGGATTGAGAGGAAATGCAAAGTTACAGAGGATGATATGGAGAAAATGCACAGTGACAGAGGATGTTCGAGAGGAAATGCAAAGTTACAGAGGATGATATGGAGGAAATGCACAGTGACAGAGGATGTTCGAGAGGAAATGCAAAGTTACAGAGGATGATTGAGAGGAAAAGCAAAGTTACAGTGGAAGTTGGAGAGGAAAAGCAAAGCTCCGGAGGGTATTCGAGAGGAACCGCAAAGTGACAGAGGATGTTAGAGAGGAAAAGCAAAGTGACAGAGGATGTTAGACGGGAAAAGCAAAGTTACAGAGGGTGTTGGAGAGGAAAAGCAAAGTTACAGAGGATGAAATGGAGGAAAAGCAAAGTTACACAGGATGTTCGACAGGAAATGGAAAGTCATCAAGGATGTTAGATAGAAAAGCAAAGTTTCAGAGGTTGTTTGAGAGGAATAGCAAACTGACAGAGGAAGTTCGAGAGGAAGAGCAAAGTTGCAGAGGATGTTCACGAGGAAAAGTAACATTACAGAGGATGTTAGAGAGGAAAAGCTGAGCTTGAGTGGGATGACTTTGGAGTTCCTTGGAGTTCTACTACTTGTCTGGAACTAAACCTTCAAGTTGATGAACTGGATTCAAACAACTTATCTATTGAGGTAAGATTTTCATTTCCTATTTACATAGTTTAATTTTAGCATATAATCATTTAAAAATCAAATCACTTAATTAAATATTAATATTTTCTCTCACAGGAAATTGTATCAGAAATACAAAATGAAAATACTGCTTTTGCCACAACTTGGGGTGAAATTGTTGGTTTGGTTGAAGACCTTGTGAGCGACCAAGACCCACAAAATGAGCTCAACCTTGATGCCCCAACCAGATTTATACCTTGGAGACCCACAAAATCCTGAAAAATAGTACTCCATTAATGGTACTCATTGTGAGTTATCAAGACAATACCGACGGAACAAGTTCTAAATTGATGAGTCAGAATACAAGTTTTACTAAGGAGACTCACAAATTTTGGAAAAATTCAGTGAATGAGTTCTGCCTTGATGGTTTAAATAACCACCTTGGAGACTCGGTAAAAGGGTTCTGCCAAGTTGGTTTTAAATACGAAACCTACCTTGGAGACTCACAAATTTTTGAAAAATCAGTGAATGAGTTCTGCCTTGATGGTTTCAACAACTACCTTGGAGACTTGGGAAAAGGGTTCTGCCAAGATGGTTTTAAATATTTCACCTACCTTGGAGACTCACAAATTTTGGAAAAATCAGTAAATGAGTTATACTTTGGAGACTTTGTAAGTTGGTTTTATTTTGGAGACTTGAAATGTGGTTTTATCTTAATAACTCACAATGCGAGTTATTATCTTGGAGACTTTGTATCAGAGACCTATCTTGGAGACTCAACAGGAATGTGGTTATCCCTTGGAGACTTTGAAAGTTGGGTTTATTTTGGAGACTTGAAATGTGGGTTCTACCAAGATGACTCTCAGAGTTTGAAACCTATCAATGTGGTTCTTTGTTGGATGGTGCTTCATGAGAGGTAAGTTCAGTTGATTAAAAATAAATTACATTACATATTATTTTATTCATTGTTCGATAATAAAATTTTTTTTGTTTTTTTTCAGCAATATCAATAAAGTTCTGAGAAAAAAGTGCTGGAAAATTCTTCCTCCCAATTTCTACTTCATCAAACCTGAAAGCCTTCAAAGACGGAATTGGAAGAAGAGAAAAAAAAAAATCAACAAAAAATATATATTGTTGACATAGGTATTAAAAAAAAAAAAATATATATATGTATATATGTATATATATATATATATATATATATATATATGTATATATATATATGTATATATATATATATATATATATATATATATGTATATATATATATATATATATATATATATATGTATATATATATATGTATATATATATATATATATATATATATATATATATATATATATATATATATATATATATATATATATATATATATATATATATATATATATATATATATATATATATATATATATATATATATATATATATATATATGTTGGGTTCTGGATGGGTTGGGGTTGGGATTTTAAATGTGAGGGTTAGGGTTGTTTAGGGTTGGGATTTTGAATGTGAGGGTTAGGGTTTGGGGATGGGATTTTAAATGTGAGGGTGAGTGTGGGTTTGGGTGGGTTAGGGTTGGGTGTGGGTTAGGGATGGGTTGGGGTTGATTATGCTCCCCGTTATATTATCACTCACACAGACACAGACACAGACACACACACACATTAAGAATTGACTTTGTCGTTGAGGATTCTGTGTTTGGGGTTCACAGATCTAAGAATGTTCCCCTTCACACACAATATATTATATATATATATATATATATATATATATATATATATATATTTTTTTTTTTAATTCAACCCTCGGCAGATGCCACCTGTTATACACCTCGGACTTGGTCCTCAAGTGTCCATAAAGGTGTATAGTGGAGTCGAGTGAAACGCCAACCTATTGCTCACATGAGTATTATCTGTTTAGTTTTGTCTTTTGTAATTCCTGTGAAAAAAATGAACCTAAAATCTCTTCCCCCTTTAAATGACATAATTTGAAAGTCCAAGGAACTGTACCGATGACATCAACAATTTTTAAAAGTTCATTTGTCCATCGCTTGGTATAACCTTTTTCAAAATGAGATTTCCACCTGTATATTCTTACTATATCACCAACTTTGAAGTTAGGCTTTCTGACATTAATCTCTTTTTCATATTTTAATTTTGTAAATGTTTCTCATGGCTTCGTTTTTGTTGAGGTATGAATCGTGTCATTGTACTTATCTAAAATGCCTGAATTAAAGACAACCATTGTTGAGAACCGAGTGAGTGAATTTTTTTTATATAGTCTCTCTTTTAAAGTGTGATTAAAGCGCTCAATAACAACCGCTTTTCCTTCATTGAAGGTGCTGTACAATGTAATGTTGTTATTTTATAGAAAATTCATAAATGTTTTGTTGTAGAACTCTGTACCCTCATCAGTCCACAATTTTTTTCGGTTTTCTCTTGTTTTATTGAATATCTGTTGGAAAGCTGACGTAAGAGTATTACCTGTTTTCTTTTTCAAAGGGACAACCCACACATATCTACTGCTCAAATCAATAACGGTTAAAGCGCACTTCTACCCCTTATAATTATTGAGTTCAATTGAATCAGCGGACCAGATATAATCAACTTCCTTGGAATAGGCCTTCCTTCCATGAAACTTTATGATTATTGGTTTATGCGATTCATCAGATAATTGCTCTTCAATCTTAATGACATCATTAGAGCCTATAAGTTTTTTGAATTTCCAAGCCCAAGTTTGAATTTAGCACTTATCCTCTTCACGATGAATCAATCAACTTTTTCTCTCAAGGTTGGATTTTGTATCAGAGACAAATCATACAACATTTCTCTATCGGCTTCTTGTTTTTCTTCCAACGTCGTGTTATTCCCGTAATCAATATCATGCTTCATGCACACTTCATCAACCCCATTGATAGGTTTGCTCCACAGTTTACAATTGTCAGCCTCATCCAATCTTTTATTCAAGTTTCTTCCTGGACCACAGAAAGAATTCCCTGGTAGATATAATTCCCCTGATATTCCAGTTGTTGTAAATTTACTTCCTGATAAAACGTTTTGTATATCTCCCCCTCGTTTGTGTTTGGTGATGAATTTTCTCTTTTTTGAGCCACACACCGAACATGTACCTTTTGTATAACCCTATTATTTTTTCTTTTAACATACGAGATATTTTTACTCTCGGTTTTCTTTTTACACTTGAGGCAATAACTCATTTATTTATGTGAAAAATTCCGTCACAGTGCGAAAACCTTTTTAGTTTCCAACATGCACATTTGAATCTTAATTTTTAAAACAAAAATAATCCTTAGAAATGTCTTCACTCTCTCCTCCATTTATTTAAGGAAAAAAAAATGTAACAATTGAATCGAAGTCAATTACACCAATATCATCAATGATATATTCTTTTCCTTCTTTCTCTTCTTCATCTCCAGTTTCTCGTTGAAATCTTCTCCATGAAATCGATGTTAATACTCTTGACGCATATATTTCCAATAGACTTGCCAATTCTTTGTTTTCCTCCTCGGTGCGTTGAGATTGATTTATTTTCTGTAATACCTTTTATATGTTTATAATCTCACTGGGTTCCATACTTTTATATTTATTTATTCTCTCTCTTTCCTCCCTCACCCTCTCCTACTTCTCTCTCTTCTCCCTCTCCTCCTTCTCTCTCTTCTCCCTCTCCCCTCTCTTCTCCCTCTCCTCCTCTTTTTTCTCGCTCTCCTCTCGTCTCAGTTTCTTCAACTCTTTCCTCATCCCTTACGATCCCTGAACTCTTGTACCGTATGCGTACCACAGGTTGGGAACCCCTGTCTTAAGGTATGATACATTGAGTGGTTTCTTGGAGTTAAGTCTTCTATTCAACATCTCTTCTGTTTTAAGATTAGGAGTATATTCACAAATATACCAACGAATTTCATCAATTAGAAATTTATTCTGAAAAGGAAAAGCATGATCCACACCAAAAAGCAATCTATTTTCATTATCATTCCTTTGCAGTTGAAATCTAATTTTAAGACCAAACAGAACTTTATCATGATCACAAAATCCAAATATTACTTTAAGAGGAACTGCCACAGTAAAACTATTACCTGTTTTTGTATCATCATTATACATTCCTTTTCTTTGACTATATCCATGGTCTGTGTTTTTTCCCATTGCCAGAACAGGAATAAAACCTTCAACAGCTCCCTTTCCCACTCTATCACGAAATGAATATCGTGTAAATTTCATCATTTCAGATGTGGCAGAGACATAATGAACCTCTTCAACTTCTTGTGTTTCAATATACAAAAGAACACTATCAAACATTTTCCAGAAGAAATCCTTTACGAGTAGCGTTTGTGTTATTCACAGCCTTTGTAAATGTAAATTGACACAACAATAAACTTTCGGCTAGATTAAAATAAGTTTGTTGATTATTTATTTCAAAACCTTTTATTCCTTTGTATTCCAGTCTGTTCCATTTATGGCATTTACCTTGAATTACAGTGCTCCCTCAACTATCGCGGTTAATGTGTTCCAGACCCACCCGCGATAGGTGAAAATCTGCGAAGTAGAAACCACACATTTATTTAATTATTTAAATATATTTAAACACATTTTCAACGTATTTTAAACCATTATACAGCATGCACACACTCTTATTAACCTTCACCACACACATTGAATCAGTTTTTTTTTTAAAGAAATAAAAAAATTTTCATCAGAAATGCGACTTTATGGGGCTGCAAAGCCGAAGACCAAAAATAATTTCAAAAATACGATATTGTACTATAAAATATAAAAAAAAACGTATTATGGGTACTGTCCTATGAAGATATGATGTTGATGATGATGATAGTTGTGCAGTACTGATGACGATGAAGATGACGATGATGAGATGAATGTAGTACTGCACAGCCAAGAAGAGCATTGAATCTCTTCTACTGGAGGTGCCTCTTCATCGGGCGCTTCGTCGGGTGATGGTTGTGGTGCATCATCTTCTGGTTCTGCTTTTACTTCTGCTGAAGGCATAGGTGTAGGCGTAGGCGTAGGCATAGACGTGACCTCTTTTTTTTGATTTTATGAGGAACATAGGTATGGGGAGTTGCTGGTTCTGCTTCTTCTTCTGGGCTCGCAGGTTTTTATAGATGGCCATTAACCCATCAAGCCCATTGCTGAATTGCAATGACGGCATCATCTGTGGGTCCCACTCTTGAATGACCTGTGTGAGCTCCTTGCCCATTCTGACTATCGTTGCAAGACGATCGAGTGTGAGACCAACCTTCTCTTCTTCAGCCCCCGGTTCATGAAAACCCGTGATGTAGTGAAGCAGCGAAAAGTGAACCACGATATAGCGAGGGAGCACTATAGTCCTCTTTTTTGAGTAGAGTTTGAGATGACAATGGTATCATCCAAATTATTGATACTATAAATTGCTTCCATACTTGTATTTATTTAGGAAATAAGATGTTAAAACTTTTGATACCCTGACCCAAGTGTTTGAATTATTTTCTGTCGTTCTTGGGGAGACAACTGATTTTTTTCCTTTCTTAATTTCTTTTATTGCTTGCAATTGATGGGATTCCTTTTCAACATCTTTTACTCTCTTTATGTCACCCGCTACATTTCCCACAGCAGAAGCAGTTGAACCAATTAGGTCTTTATGTTTCAGAATAGTTGAACCTATACCCATTAGAGTATCAATTATCCCAACTCCTCTAAATTGATGTCCGACACCCCTTTGTCTCTTAGGTTTATAGTATCCTCTACCAAGATACATACCTTCACCCTTGTAGTATGGGGAAAGGAACATCCAATCCCCTGTAAATATTTTATATTTTCCCAACTCGTGTTTCCTCACAATAACCATCGTATTTATTTTTTGGAAAACTTCACGTAGGTGAATTCTGGTAGATATAATTTCTCCATTAAAATAAATCACATGATTATCGTGGTCGGTTATCCGAAAATTTACTCTCTAAATATTTTTTTCTTGACACAGGTACATAAACCAGATTTTTGGGTTCCATATTGAATTTATAACCAATTGGGGTTGAGTGTGCACTGACTGAAAATATTGTATTTGTTCTTATTCCATCATCAGAAGCACCATCAATCAAATCACAATGAATTCATACCGAATTTATGCCTGAGGATATTTCAATGACATTAGCACTGTAAAACGTCCCATTAGTTTCAATCTTTATCGGGAGAAACCCAATAAATCTCGAAATAAATTATCAATTGTGAAATCAACCTTGTAGTTATTTTTAGATCCTCGTGGAGGATCTCTAAGTCTTACTCACATTGTTGTTCTTCATCTTCTTCTTGTGGACTTTTTTGTTTCACAGCCTACAGTTTTCATCTAAACTTCCCGAAACTTGGCAGATATATGTAAAAATACCCTGTGCAGACAATAACCATCTCCGATTTTAAAATTCCTCCGAGAAAAAAAGTTACGATGTCAAAATATCTCCGCTAATAGAAATCACCGAAAAATTATCTCCGAAACTAGGCAAGCCTTTTGAATTCTGTTTGTGGAAATCGAACAGGGCATTAGCAGAGATGAATTACCAGACATATGATACATCACTATGACGTCATATCAATTGTTATGACGTCATTCCTATTTTTTGACATTTTTTGTTTCATAACCCAGAGTTTTCATCGGATCTTCGTGAAACTTGCCATGTATATGCAGAAAGCCCATGCGCAGGCAGTAACCATCTCTGATTTTGGAAATTCTTCCTAGAAAAAAGTTAATGTCATAATATCACTGCTAATGGAAATCGCCGACAACATCATCTCTGAAACTAGGCAAGCTGTTTGAATTTGGTTTGTGGGAATCAAGCCAGGCATTAGCACAGATAATTTATCGCAAACCTGATACATCATAATGACAACATATTCGTTTTTATGACGTCATCATTTAGAGGACGAGGATCTTAGCTCATTTGAGCTTGTTTAGTTTAATCATTGATTTTGAAGTATGTTTTTGAATATCCATAACAACATCTTTTGGTTCATCACTGTTCTTTCACAAGGCGAGCAATTTCGAAAGATATTTGAGAAATCTCATATGCGCCTGGTGAAACTGTTGTCATTTTGTATCCACTTCCTGGATTATAACTAAACTTGTTATTTTTCTCGGTGATATTAAACCAGGTATTTTGAGTTTCCATTGACAATAAAGACGCCTCATATTCTTTTGTTGCATCAAGTTGTAGTGCATATGGAAATGAAGATGGGTGGTCGCTTGTTGTGAAATTAAAACGAAGGATTGTGCTTCTCATCTTATTTAATATGGGATAAAATATCTTTGTATTGACATTTATTAATTATTTTCATGTTCATCAACCGGTCTGAAATGGCTGATGCTTCATTAAAACAATTTTTATTTCCAGCCTTCTTACCACCTAACAGCAATAACAGTCAATCAACGAATTGTGATGGGTCATTTGGAAGAAAACTACCACCTGAACCAAGCCTACTTAAAGCCTGAATAATGTGTTTCTCCTTCTCATTCTTCCTACTTTTACCAGATAGACTAACCCTATAATTAAGAGAGTCCAGCAGATCAATATATTCTCTATCATCATTATTTTTCATATCCAATGGTTTATCAAAATACTTTGATTTATCCCTCACAGTTGAACCTTGTTTTCCATCTTTTGTGAGAAGAACCATTAATCTCGGAGTTAGTTTAACAGGGGGTTGAGCAGAACTCAAGAACCTTAATTCATCATTTAATATCAATAACTTTTCTTGAACAAGATGAAATATTGCTGGTTGTTCTGTTGGAATGAGTCCTGCTTTGGTTTTTGAATCCACTGAATATTCATTGTTTTGAAGAGCCTTCACAATATAATCAGCGGGTCGATTAATCTCTTCCAGTTGTTTAAATAATCCTTCATCATCATATTCTAATTCTCCTGTATGCTCCAATTCTTCTTCTGTTATTTGACTGAAATCTTTTAACATTTGACGTATTTTGGAGTATATTATATTGTGGGAACTGTGGAAGCATCTAAAATTTTTCTTGGGAAGTTTTTAAAAGTGGTTTAAAATTTTTATCTTGTTTTCTTTCAAATGCTTCTTCACTTATAAGGTTCTTTCTGTGTTTCTTCTTCATGTCTTCCTGTTGTTTTACTACTTTTGAAACCCATCTTGATGTTCCTTAAATCTTCTTGCTCTTTCTTTCGCATCCATTTATTTATTGGAAAATATCATTCACTGAATTATAAAGGTCAACAGTGAAATTTTCCTTTTCTCCATCATTAAAGTCGATATCTTCAAATAAATCCTTTTTTTGAAATATTTCATCAATTTCTTTGTTTACATTAAAACGAGGTGTAATGTCTTCTTTACTAATACTTGTATCTCTGCTTTTCATGCGCTTACATTGTATTTCTTCATCAGCATCAAAACCGAATGACAAAATTTTAACTTCATCGCCACTCCGATGTTTCATAATTTGTCATATTCCTTCTGGATTAGTTTCTAATATCCCAAGAACACCAGATTTTAGTTTCTTTAACTCACTCTTACAATGTGAATATTTTGTTGTACCAAGAGAAACCTCCTCAAATATTTGGCCTTCATTCCTCAATTGCATATGTTCCTCTTCTGAAATGTAGTCATAATCTACACCTTCTACTTCTCCAGGTCACATTGCTCTGGTTGTTGAAGATACAATACAAACTACATGGTGCTTTTTAAGCAAATTTGCAATATTTTCATCTGTACTATTTAAGAACCTTGATTTATGAAAGTTTTTTTCCAGAAGCAGATTTACCCACAAGATTTATAATAATAGTTGTCATTTATATATGTAATTGAGTATGATGATGAGAAACCATGATGAGTACAATTGATGGGCAGGGTACAGCCCGAAGTACTCCGTGGGGGTCCTCATCCCTTCTCGTTAAAACTCAAGGTGGGGAGCCCGATCGAAGCAAGGGAGGAAAGTTTTCCAATTATGATGACCAATCGTCTGATGCCCCACGTGGAGAGCGGTTTCTGAGGTTTGGTACATGTAATGTAGGGACAATGACAGGGAGATCTGGAGAAGTGTTTGAAACATTGGTCAGAAGAAGAGTGGACATATGTTGTGTGCAGGAGACATGATGGAAGGGAAGTGGTGTGAGAATTGTGAAGGGAAGGCAGGGGCAGAAGTATAAGTTTATGTGGCAAGGGTGCCTGGAAGGCGAGCATGGTGTTGGTGTCATGTTTTCTGAGGAGTTTGTACACAGTGTAGTGAGTGTGACGAGAGTGAGTGAAAGGTTGATGATGGTGAGAATCGTGATCGGAAAGCTCTTGGTGAACGTCATCTCGGGATATGCCCCACAGGTCGGTCGAAGCGATGAAGAGAAGAACATGTTCTGGTGTGCGATAGAGAAGTTGATGGAAAATGTGAAAGATGATGAAATTGTTGTGGTGGGAGGAGACTTGAATGGACATGTGGGAAGGAGTCCAGACGGTTTTGAGGGAGTCCATGGGGGTTATGGATATGGTGTGAGAAATGGAGAAGGTGAAAGGATCTTGGAGTTTGCTAATGGAGCTGATTTGTTGATTTGTAATACTCAATTCCAGAAAGCGGATAATAAGCTTATTAGCTACACGTCAGGTGGGTCGACAACAACCATTGACTACTTGATGGTGCGTCGGCGAGATAGAGGAAACCTCCAGGACACAAAGCTGATCCCAGGGGAGGAAACTGTTTCACAGCACCACCTGGTTGTCTGCGATATAAGGGTGAAATGTGCGAGGAGAATTCAGCGGGTGAAGTACCAACCGAGGATGAACGTGTGGAGGTTGAAAGAGGTGACAGTGAAGGAAGCATTAAGAGAGAGGCTGAGTATGGTTGAGGATGATGTGGTTGAGCTTGAAAGTGGTTGGATGTTACTGAAGGATAGTCTATTGGGAGCCGTTGGTGAGGTATGTGGATGGACAAAAGGACCACCAAGGCACTCGGAAACATGGTGGTGGGGTGATGAAGATGGAAAGACGATTGAAGAGAAGAGGAAGAAGTTCAAGGAATGGCAAAAGGCGAAGGGTACAGTGGAATAAGAGGCAGCACATGAAAGTTATACTGTAGCCAAGAAGGCTGCAAAGAAAGAGGTAGCAAAGGCACAGGAGGCCCATATAATAGGAAAATGTTCAGAGAACGCTTGGATTCGGAAGAGGGTCAGAGAGCGGTATTCAGGACTGCAAAGCAGAAAGCGAGAGAGAGGTTTGATGTGATGGGGGTGAGTTGCTTGAAGGATGAAGTGGGACAAATCGTTGTGGACTCAGATGGAATTAAAAGAAGATGGAAGAGATATATGGAAAGGCTGTTGAATGTAGAAAATGAATGGGATAGCAACATCAAGAGTATCCCAGTTTTAGGACCAGCAGAGAAGATAACTGAGAAGGAAGTTGAAGAAGCTATAAGAGCAATGAAGAGTAGAAAAGCAGGAGGGCCAAAGGGAGTTGTGGGAGATATGTTGAAGGCAGCGAGAAGTTGGGGTGTGAAGAGAATTACAGAGATCTGTAATCTGGTAGTGAAAGAAGGCTGCATTCTAGTGGATTGGGAACTGAGTACCCTCGTCCCTCTGTACAAGGAGAAAGGTGACCCTCTGGACTGTGGCTCCTATAGAGCAAAGTAGTTATTGGAGCATGGAATGAAGGTGTTGGAAAGTGTGTTGGAGAAGAGGATAAGGAAGAAGGTAAAGATTGACGAAATGCAGTTTGGATTTATGCCAGGAAGAGGAATGGCAGATGCAATTTTTATTGTAAGGCAGTTGCAGAAGTACATGGAGAAGAGGAAGAAGTTGTTTTTTGGGTTTGTTGATCTGGAGAAAGCATTTGATAGGGTTCCACACGAAGTAATGACATGGGCATTGAGGAAGTTAAGAGTGGAGGAATGGTTAATCAGAGTCGTGATGGACATGTACGAGAGAGCGTGCACAGCTGTGAGGACAAAGGACAGGAACAGTGGTGAATTTGAAGTGAAGGTGGGAGTGCACCAGGGGTCGGTGCTAAGTCCACTTCTATTTGTAGTTGTGATGGAGGTGCTGGCTCGGAGGGTAAAGGAGGGTTTACCGTGGGAGCTGCTGTATGCAGATGATCTGGTGTTGATTGCAGAGAGTATGGATGGACTGAAGGAGAAGATGAACAAGTGGAAGGAATGTATGGAGGCAAAAGGTTTGAAGGTGAATATCGGAAAGACAAAGGTGATGGCAAGTGGTAAAGCATGTGGTGAGCTGAAAAGGACCGGGAAGTGGCCGTGTGCTGTGTGCAGGAAGGGTATCGGAGTGAACTCCATTCAGTGTACAATGTGTGCTGAATGGGTTCATCGAAAATGTAGTGGTGTGAGAGGGTCATTAACCAGTGTGGCAGCCACATTCAAGTGTAAGGTGTGCATAGAGGGAGCTGCAGATGAAGGAATTGTTGAGTTGGATCTTGGAGATGGTGTGAAGCTGGAAGGTGTGAAAACATTTTGCTATCTCGGAGACATGCTGAATGGAGAAGGTGTATCAGACTCTTCGATGGTTGCTAGAGTGAGATGTGCATGGAAGAAGTATCGGGAACTGAGTGGCGTGCTGATGGAGAGGGGAGTGTCGTTGAAGCTAAAGGGAAAGGTGTAAGCTACATGTGTGAGGAGTATGATGATTTATGGGAGTGAGACATGGGTAATGAACATAGAGCAGCAAGAAAGGCTGGAAAGGGTGGAAATGCAAATGGTTCGGTGGATGTGTGGAGTATCATTGAGAGAGAGGACGACAAATGATGACTTGCGGAAGATGATGGGAATAGAGTCTGTGATGGTTGTTGTGAAGAGAAACAGGTTGAGATGGTTGGGTCATGTGTTGAGGAAGGATGAAAGTGACTGGTTGAGAGGAGTGTTGCAAATGAGTGTAGTCGGAAGTGGAAGACGGGGAAGACCGAGAAAAACTTGGCTAAAGGTGGTGGAAGAAGAAATGTGGGTAAAGGGATTAAGAAGGGGAGATGCAGCAAATAGGGTAAAGTGGAGAAGATTGTCATGGGGCCCGCAAGGCTAACCCCTGCTTTAGCAGGTAAAATGGCCTTTAAATGCGTGTGTGTGTGTGTAATTGTTTATAAAATAAAAAATATATATTTTAATATCTCATCTTGTTTTACAACAATATATTTATATTTTTCAGTCGTGTGCTTCATATAATCCCAAAATTCCTTTTTACTACATAATGTAGAACAATTGTAGCTCCAAAAATTGTTTATGTCTGTTGAATTTAACTTGAATAAAATAAGAGTATTTGCATTGTTTCTTATTGAGCGACGAGGGAGTTGAAAGTATGATTGACGAAGATAAATACAATTACAATAAGAATGTCTCCCTCTTGTGTCGTCGCTATCCATTGCTGTTTGGTTTCTCTCATTAACCCAAGCATCAAAGATAACAAGGTACTTTTTTGATTTATCCAAAACTTGCAGAGAAGGTGTATCATCCGTATTATCACGAAGAATACAAGTTATCGGCTTTGATTTCTTTTTATATCTCTGTGTATCACAAAATAGTTGTATTATATCTTCAATTTTGGAATCATTTAGTTTGTTTTGAAGTTTAAATAAACCGATTATATCTTCTTTTTGAAGACCAGCATTAAAACCTTGTGAGAGTAGTTGATACTCAGGTTGAAAACTTGACTTTGTGAAAATTATTAAATTATCATAATCTAAAAAGTTGGGAGTGAGGAGCATCTTCAAAAGAAAGAGGTTTTTCCACATCCGCTTGAACCAACTATGAGACATCCTTATGAATTTAGAAGATTTTTATGGTTGTTAAATTTTCTTATTTTCCCAAATGGGTAAAAAATCATTCATTTAATGTTTGGAAAAGAGGTTGTTTTATTTTTTTATTGGCTTTTTTGGAAACTATGTTTTATCCTAAGTTCAGGTTTCATTTCAAGATAATCCATTATTTTATTTGTACAATATCTTGTTGATATTTCCATGAAAATGACAATCGTTAATAACATAAATCATCAATCCACAAAACATGGTCATCATTTGCTCAGTCTTTTCTCTTGTAAGAAAAGGTGTACTATCACCCTCATACTTTACATTCATTTCTCGAATCAATCTTGTAAAGTAATTCATTTTTGGTGTAAATCTAAAATAATTATTTTCCTTTTTATATTTTTTATTATCATTAATTAGAAGGTAATCACAGAATATACATTGTTTATAGGCTTTTGATTCTGTGTTTAATCCCCGTCTTTCACACGCAGGACAATTCTCAAATTTGTCATATGGAGAATCAGGAAAGTCTAGCATATTTATAAAGTAAAACTTTACTTAAACTGAAATTCATCTATACTTTCAGTTGTATATTGACTCATATTTAATAATATTACCATCAATATCAATATACTTTTTTTCATTACCAGATTCAACGACAACATTTTTTATATTAAAGGTAATTTTAAAATGATCGTTAACTACTATTGAACGAAATGTCATTTCACCTGATATATTAACATCCTTTATTTCATCAGGATTTACATCTTTAGGGTTGTTGAAAAAAATACTAATTTCTCCTTGCATATTACAGATGGTCTTATCTTTTCTTTCTGAAGCTTCATCCTTGAGGTTTTTCTTTTTTGATACTTTTTCTTGTTTCATTCTTTTTCTAGTTTTCAATATATTGTCAGAAGGAGAGGAGAAACTTTTGTTAGAGCTACTTTAATTGATGTTCTTCCAGATATACTAAAAGCCCTTCCACTGAAGGAAATTGAAGAACTCATATTATTCACCATAATTGTATTTATCCAATAGTTGTTATATTTATCTTTATTCAATTTTACATCCTCAACATATTTCTCAGTATATTTTACAAATGAAGAGATTGATTGAACTTGTCTTTTGTGTCTTGATACATTGTATTTATGAAGTGAAAAAAGTTGGAGGATAAAATAGTTTTTAGCACAGAATCACATATCATTCAAAGATTTTAACAAACCTACAAAACATCCATTTGTGAAATATGCTGATTTTGAAAGTATCCTTGAAAAGATAGATCCTGTTTCTCCAAATGCAAATAAATCAAACACAAATAAATATCAAAAACATACTCCTTGTGGTTTCTGTTATTATATCAAATCATCTGTTGGTGATGAATACAACAAGCTAGAACTTTATAGAGGAGAAGATGCCTCAGACTAGTTTGTAAGACGATTGGAAAAAGACTGTATAAGACAAAGATAAATAATGGTTAAACGATACAAACCAATATCATTAACAAATGGAGAGAAAAAGGAATTTAGAAAGAACAGTTTCTGTCATATTTTTGAGGAGAAAATTGAGGGAGAGGTCAAAGTTAGGGATCATTGTCATCCTACTGGAAAATACAGAGGTCCAGCTCATTCCCGTTGTAATGTTAATTACAAGCCCCCAAACATTATTCCTGTCTTTCTTCACAATGCTCACTATGACACACATCTATTTATAAATTAACTTTCAAAGATATCTGGAGATATTTCCACCATTCCTCACACAGATCAAAAATACATCTCATTCACAAAAAACAATTCATATATCCCCCATAACCCATATCAGATTTTTTACACATAAAAGTTTATGGAAAGTCAATTTTCTAACAGCATAAAATATTAAAAACTTACCAAATCTTAAATCACATTTCTCAAATCAAGAAGAGATTGATCTCTTATCACAAAAGTGAATATATCCAAATGACAACATGGATTCATTAGAGAAGTTCAAAGAAACACAACTTCCTTCAAGGGAAAGATTCCACAGCAAGTTGAATAAAACTTATATTTCTGATCGAGATTATACACAAGCTAAAAAGGTTTGGGAGAAGTTTAATATAAAGAATCTTGGAGAATATCATGATTTGTATCTTAAAATTGATATATTGTTATTGGCTGATGTGTTTGAAACTTTTAGAACAGTCTGTCACAAAAAAAATTCTTATGGATTAGAACCCGCTCACAATGACAGCCCCGGGTTTGGCTTGGAGTCTTATGTTAAAAATGGCAAAACAGAATTTGGAATTAATCAGTGATATAGATATGCTTTTAATGATGGAGAAGGCTAAAAGAGGAGGAATATCTCAAGTATGTTCCAAGAGATATGCAAAAGCAAATAACAAATATCTTCCTGATTATAATAAGAATGAGGACAACTCTTACCTGATGCAACATGATGTGAACAATTTGTATGGGTGGGCTATGTCTCAATCTTTACCTCATGGAAAACTTAAATGGATGAAAGAAAAACATTATAAAAAAGTTTTACAAGACGTTGTTGTCTCCTCTCAAAAAGAATTGGATGAAGCTGAAGCTGAATATTATTTTTAGGTTGATTTAAAATATCCAGACGAACTTCACAACAAACATAAAGACCAACCTTATGCCCCTGATAAAGAAAGTCCAAGAAAGGAATGGTTAAGTGATTACCGACAGTCATTAAATATAAAAGTTAAGTCTTCAGAAAAACTACTTTCTGCATTCAATGAAAAATAAAGTTATGTTTTTTCAATCAAAGGAACTTGAGACAATATTTATCTGCTGGGTTGAGAGTGAGGAAAATTCATAGGATTTTGAAATTTAAACAAAGTCATTGGTTGAAGAAGTATATTGATTTTAATAAAAAAAGGAGAACAGAAGCAAAAACAGATTTTGAGAAGAACTTTTATAAATTATTGAATAATGCCGTACTTGGAAAGACGATGGAAAATGTTAGGAATCAAAAAAGCAAAAGACTTGCTGCATCTTGGAAACAGACTTCAAAATTAATTAATTGATCAAGTTTTGAGCAAGTGGAGGTGTTTTCAGAGAAGTTTGTACTATTCGTTTGAAAAACGAGAGTATTGAAATGGATAAACCTATTTATATAGGAACAACAATTCTTGACTTGTCAAAGTAGTTAATGTATGACGATGACGATAATAATTTAAAATCAATGTATAAGGATTATGTGTCATTGTTATATATGGATACAGATAGTTTTATATTCCAAATTAAGACAAGTGATGTATATGAGGATATGATTGATTATTTATATATATATATATATATATATATATATATATATATATATATATATATATATATATATATATATATATATATATATATATATATACATATACATATACATATATATATATATATATATATATATATATATATATATATATATATATATACATATACATATATATATATATATATATATATATATATATATATATATACATATATGTATATGTATATGTATATGTATATATATATATATATATATATATATATATATATATATATATGACACAAGTAATTATAAGTCAGGTGATGTGTTGTTTTCATCAAAGAATAAAAAGGTTATCGGGAAGTTTAATGATGAATTGGGTGGGAAGGTCATGAGTGAATTTAGAGGATTGAGATCAAAGTCTTATGCTTTCACATGTATTGATAATAATAACATTGAAAGGTGTGATAAGAAGCTAAAGGGAATAAAGAAAAATAAAATCAAGGAAACAATAAGCTTTAAACATTATTACAACTGTTTAACCTTAAAGAAGGAAGAGTACAGAAAAATGAAGGCATTAAGAAGTTAAAAACATCAATTATATACAGAAGAGATAAACAAGAAAGCATTAGTAGCTTTTGATGATATATATATATATATATATATATATATATATATATATATATATATATATATATATATATATGTATATATTTTAGAGAATGGAATCAATCGTCACCCTTATGGTTACAAGTATCAGTGTTAAGATATTGGGTTGGGAATTTTAATAGGCCATTGCTGTCTTTTTATTGATTTATAAATGACAGAACCAAGCAATAACCAAACCAAAGAGTGGAGATGAAATCAGCCTTGGTATTTAAATGGGAAGCGTGAAGAATGTGAGAAATATCAAATAAGTCTTATTGACGAAATAACCGGAGCAAAAGTATATAAAATAAATAAGCGGATAAATTTAATTACAAACTAGTTGGAGGATGTGAAAAAACAAAATATCCTTGAATGGACTGAAAACTTTGATGGTTATCAACTGAACGCTGGAAAAACAATTTACGACAATCTCAAAATGATATGTGGCTCAGGATGTGGTCAAATAACAGCATTAAGAGAAGTTTATCATTTCGTTTCTGCTCAACAAAGACACTTGAACCAAGTTCCAAGTTATTGTTTGTGAATATACACGATGGAAATGAATGTCATTAGAAAATTAAGTTATTCCCAAAAGGGGAACATGGACAAATATTCGTTGGTTCGCTCTTTGAGTGGAAGGAAAATATGAAACGGAAGAAGAGCTTCAATCAGGAAGTCTCAATCTTTCATAGTCCAATTTTACATTTGCTTATATGGGAGGGAAGGCGAGAGAGTGGAGAAAATGAATCTCCGATTTTGAGCTTTTGGGGCTTGGGTCAGAATGTTTTTCCCCTTTTCCCCCATTCATTTGAATGGGCGTCCTGGAAACCCCATTTATCATCTTCTGATGTGACAGAGGAAAATCAAAGTTAAAGAGGATGTTAGAGGTGAAAAGCACAGTTATGAAGGATGTTTGAGAGGAAAAGCAAAGAGAGCAAGGTTGTTTGAGAGGAAAAACAAAGTTAAAGAGGATGATTGAAAGGAAAAGCAAAGTTACATAGGAATATGGAGAGGAAAAGCAAAGCTCCAGAGGATTTTGGAGAGGAAAAGCAGTTACAGAGGATATTCGAGAGGTATCGCAAAGCCACAGAGGATGTTGGAGAGGAAAAAAAAAGCTCCAGAAGATGAGAGAAAGGAAAAGCCAAGTTGCAGAGGATGTCAGTGATGAAAAGTAAAGCTACAGAGGATGTTCGAGAGGAAAAAAAAGGCTCCAGAGGATGATAGAAAGGAAAAGAAAAGGAAGATAGGATGACAGAGAGGAAAAGCAAAGTGACAGAGCAAGTTAGAGAGAAAAGGTAAAGTTACAGAGGATGACAGAGAGGAAAACCAAAGTACAGAGGATGAGTGAGAGGAAACACAAAGTTGCAGAGGAAGTTGGAGAGGAAAAGCAAAGCTGCAGATGATAGAGAGGAAAAGCAAAGTTAGAGAGATGTCAGAGAGGAAAAGGAAAGTGACAGAGGATATTCGAGAGGAAGAGCAAAGATAGAGAGGAAGTTGGAGAGGAAAAGCAAAATTTCAGAGGATGTTAGAGAGGAAATGCAAAGCGACAGAGGATGTTATGGAGGAAAAGCAATGTGACAGAGGATGTTTGCTCGGAAAAGTAAATTTACAGAGGATGTTAGAGAGGAAAAGCAACATTACAGAGGATGATAAAGAGGAAAAGCAAAGTCACAGAGGATGTTAGAGAGGAAAAGCAAAGTGAACAATGATGTTAGAGAGGAAAAACTTCCGGTTCCGGGTTTGGAGCGTCGAGAGGTCTCCTTCGGGGCTCTCTGTTGACGATCTCACAGTGAAGTTTCCGGTCGTTATTTGTCCCGTTCTAACTGTTTATTTTTCTCACCTACTTGCTACAGTATGTTCCTAGTTCGGTTTTGTTTCAAAAATCGTGCTATTTTATGAGTTTTTGTCGACGTTGTCTTACTGGGTGTTTGAGGCCTAGGCTTGAGGCTTGAGGCCGAGGGTTAAGGCCGACCGGTTCCCCTCGGTGTATGATCATTTTATTAGTTTTTTTCTCCCCATTAGCTTCAATTTCTATCTTCCCCACTTTCCTAACGCCCTCCATTTCTCCCAACGAATCTCTCTATTTCTTATCTTAAATAAAAAACACAATTAAAAAAAAAACCCTACCTTTACTTTCTCCTGATTCTGTTGTTCTTCTTCTTCATCGCATCTTCTTCTTCCTCTTATTATTCCTCCTCTTCTTCTTCCTCGATTTTTTCTACAACACTTCCATGACCAAATCTGTTGAAAACTCAATCAAACATTAATAATAATAACAAAAACTATATCCTCTTATGCTTCATCTTCCTCTCTCACACATGTGGTACTATTTACTGTTTCATAATGCACTACTCTTCTGCTATTTTAACAGACTGCTTTCATTTCGACCTCTCCTTCATTCCTCGCCTAAAAAATCCAACTGTTACAGCGTTTCTTCTCTCCAATCTCTGAATTCGCCTTTATTGCATCTATCAAGAATTGTGTTAAATCGCATCTCTGACTTAAAACTTAAAAAAACCCCAGTTTGCTATGAATGTTCGCTTTCCATCAACCATTCTTTTTTTCTAACTTCAGTGCCAACTAACCCCTCTCACCCCTCACTCTCACTCTCAAAGCAACCATTCCACTCTTCTCCCTCCAAGCCTCCCTCTCACCTCTCTCAAAAATTCTCCCCTCACCTTTGTCCCACCTTTCATCCCCATCACTCATCCTTCTCAAAGTTGCCCCCCTCCATCTCTTCCACAAAGCTGCCTCCTTCCACTGCCCTCTCACCTCCATCTCTTCACTCCACCTCCTCAAATCCTCAACTGCCTTCATCCCCCTCTCTTGTCCCCCCTCTCCCCCAGCACCACAGAGCCTTTTCTCCTCCTCATTCGGCCCCCTCCCCGAGCTATTCTTCAATCCGCCACAATCTTTCAACAACCCTCCTTACCTCCCCCTCATCCCTCATCCTACCCTCCCCCTCCGCCGACCCACCCCCTGCACTCAGCGCCTCCTCCCACACCTCTTCATTAAAAGTGTTGGACCCAAATATCCGGGGCCTTCGCTCAAACCTTTCAGATCTTTCCATACAGGTTGCCACTGACAAACCAGACATAATCTGCCTAACAAAAACTTTCCTCCCCCAAGTATCTCTCCCTGGTTACTTCCTCCTCTGGTATGACAGACCTGAGCCTCATCCTGGTAGAGGAGTTGTTCTCTTCATCAAAGACTCTATTCCTCACTCTCCATGCACTGCTCTCACTCCCCCACACCCCAGGAATACCTCTGGCTACGGCTTTCCCTCCACTCCCACCTCATGTTTATATGTGTACTGTACGGTCCACCTAACAGTGATGATTCCAACTACACCTCACTATCCGAAAACATGGACCATCTTCTATCTTCTCATCCAAACTCTCTCTTCTTCTTATGTGGCAACTTCAATTGTCATCAGGCCAGTTGGCTCGGTGTGGGTACCTCTCTCACCTGTCATGGCACCTCAGCAAAAGCTTTCTGCGACTCATTGGGACTGACTCAATCGGTCAACTTCCCGACCCGGATCTCGACCAATGGTACTCCATCTCTTATGGATCTGATTTTGACAAATTTCCCTGACAATATCTGCTGCTCTTACTTTGCTCCAATCGGTTCTTCTGACCACGTCCTTGTCAAAGTGGACATCTCTCTGTCCTCTGTCTGGAGTCCATCGATGTCCATCCTCTGTCGATGTCCATCATCGAGTCTGGCATTTCACTCAAGCCGACTGGCAGGGTCTCCGAGCAGCCATCAAACTTACAGACTGGTCTCCTATCACTACTTTCTCAAACATCAACTCATCCGGGGAATTCCTTCAAAGAAACTTTCTCTCCCTCATGCACAGATTATCCCCTCTCATCTTCAGTTGTCCTACCCTTCCTCCCGCCCTTGGTTTACTGAAGCTTGCGGGGAGGCAATTGTCCTGAAACAACTTGACTTTGCCTCATGGAAAGCAAACCCAACTGAGGGCAATCTCAGTTCCTTCCATAAAGCTCGGAACAAGTGTGTGTCTCCCCTCAGGAGAGCCAGAAAACAACATCTTTCTAATCTCAAGTCTGAACTCGCAAACCTCTCTCCCTCCTCAAAATCCTGGTGGCGTCGAATCAAATCTGTTTCTGGTGAATGTTCCCCCTCCATCCCATCCCTTACCTCAAATGGCCACACTGCTGATACCGCACATGAAAAAGCTGAATGCCTAAACTCGGTGTTTGCAGTGAAATCTTGTGTCCAAAACCCATCACTTTCTCTACCCACTTTACCAAGTCACACCCAACTGTTCCTGGACTGTGTCCTTTTCTCCTGACAAGGTGGAGAGCTTGCTGTCAAACCTCGACTCAGATTCTGCAACCGGTCCAGACGGCATCAGCCCACCTTTCCTCAAAACCTGCTCTTCTGCTCTTGCTCACCCTCTCTCTGTTCTATTCACCCTCTCATTTGCTCAAGGTCATCTGCCATCTCCTTGGAAATCTGCAAACATCACTGCCCTGCATAAAAAGGTGCAAAAACAGATCCCTGCAACTACAGACCAAGCAGCCTTCTCACAATCATCAGCAAGGTTGTGGAATCCATCATCGCTTCACACATGAAATCCTTCCTCTTCTCCAATGCCTTCATTTCCGATCATCAATTTGGTTTCAGAGCAGGTCACTCCATGCTGGATATGCTGCTTCTGCTCTCCCAACAATAGATGGAGGTTCTCAATGCCAGACAGGAAATCTGAGCCGTATCCCTGGACATATCACGTGCTTTTGACACAGTCTGGCGCCCTGCCCTACTCACCAAACTCTCTTCCCATGGTATCCGAGGCCAATTCCACTCATGGCTCGCAGACTTCCTCTCCTGTCGCAGTCAACGTGTGGCCCTAAATGGAGTTATTTCATCCCCTCTTCCTGTCCAGGCTGGAGTTCCTCAAGGTAGCGTTCTGGGCCCTGTTCTTTTTCTGGTTTTCAACAAAGATCTCTCCGACTCTATGGAAAATCCTCTATATCTCTTTGCTGATGACTCCATCCTCTGCTGTATCATCGGTCATCCCTCAGACCGGCGAGCAGCAGCTTCTTCGTTCACTGCAGATCTGGATAAAATCACAAACTGGTCCAACACGTGGAACATGTCTTTCAATCCGGACAAATCTCACACTCTCACTATGTCTCTTCGAAAGGATCATTTAGAAGCCCCCCCCCAATCCACTTTCTCAACAATCCTCTGGAAGAAGTCCTTTCTTTCAATATTCTGGGTCTCACTATCTGCCATGACCTTTCCTGGGAAAGCCACATTTCAAACCTCGCCTCCAAAGCCAGTTGACGACTGAGAATCCTCCATCGTGCAAAGTCCTTCCTCGGCCCTCCTGAGCTCCTGACCACTTACAAAGCTTTTGTCTGTAGCCTGATGAAGTACTGCTCTCCCCTCTGGGCTGGTGCTCCTGCCTCCCACCTTTCTCGGCTTCATGCTGTAGAAACGAGGGCATTTAGGATCATCGGCATCTCCCGCAATGAGGCTGTCTTTGGGCCTCTCACTCAATCACCGCAGGTTGGTCGGTGGTCTTTCTGTCTTCTACCGTCTCCTCTCCAGCCTTGCCCCCCCTTGCTCTCTCTGCGATTTGTCCCCACCTCATTTCCACAGGGTGCACAAGGTCCGCCAACAACCCCCTTCTGGTAAAACTACCAAAATCACGAATCACTGCTCACCTTCACTCTTTAATTCCTCTTTTTCCCCACGTTTGGAATAAACTCCCTCACTCTTTTCAATCCCATTCTTCCCTCCAGGCCTTCAAAACAGCTGCTCACCACCACCTCTTATCATCCCCCATCCAAATCCTCGATCTATTCTATCCCCGATAATCCACCCAAGCCCACTTCCTTCAAATTCCCTGCTTTCCTTCCTGACAGTCCCTGTAATGTCCATCTTATATTCAACATGTTCTTCGTCCCATCCCTCTCCCTTCCACAGATCTCCTAATGTGTCTGTTCCTCACTGTTTTATACTTCCCACTCCCGCCCCTCTTGTCTCATGCCCCCTTGCTGTGCATTGTGTGTTAGCTCTCACACGAGCCTGGACAAGGTATACAAAAAAAAGAAAGAAAAAATACCCCCGAGCGGGAGTGCCGGTCATCTCTGCCAGAGGTCGAAAGTAACTCTGTGCCAGACTGGAATAGGGGCAGTTCATAAAGTACGTACGCTCTACTTCCGGGTTCCAAAACCACCCACCCCCTTTGTATGCAGGCAAGTGACCACCCACCCACCTCCTCATACATCGCTAATCGCTTGCAAAGCCAGCAGTTCCTTATGAACTGATGTTTGTAGGCCATGACGATGCAGTCCCTAGCGGTGTAATTTACCTTTTTCTCTTACTATCACAGCACGTCATTTATGAAAATAAAAGTACAAATTGACATTCAAAACAATGTTAATGTCATAAATGAAAGTAAGTGTGCATAAAAACTTGTGTTCCATTGTTCTAGTTAAATCTGACAAAAGCTTCAAATGTAATATTTGTTTAGGAGAGTTCCGCTTCTTAATTTAATACTTTTATTTTTGTATGTACTTTATGAACGGCCCATACGGGGAATGAGAACGAAGTTTGAAGGGCTATAAAATTGGAATGAGATCAAATTTCAAAAAATGGCTTGTGTTGTTCTTGATAATAGTCCATAGTATCTGAATCACTCATAACATTTGATCTCTCTTGATAAATGAGGGAGGAGATACGATTTGAAATCGACGATTTTCACAACTTTGACAGCCTCGTGACGTTGACCTCGACCTTGGACGACCTTGAAATTTATATCGTTGTCCATGTCTCAGCGCCCTCTATGCATTCCACGATTGGTTATTTGTCTCCACTTGGTTTCATTGTGGACGGACGGACATACGGACGGACGGACAGACTTCGAGACTGGGGTTATTAGGTCATCTCTACTGAGATGATAGAGATGATCTATAAAGTGCAGAGCATGTTGGAAAGGAAAAGCAAACTTACAGAGGATGCTTGAGAGGAAAAGCAAAGTTACAGCAGAAGTTGGAGAGGAAAAGGAAGGCTCCAGAGGATGATATGGAGGAAAATGAAAGTTACAGAGGATGAATGAGAGGAAACGCAAAGTTGCAGAGGAAGTTGGAGAGGAAAAGCAAAGCTACAGAGGATGATTGAGAGGAGAACCAAAGTTACACAGATGTCAGAGAGGAAAAGGAAAGTGACAGAGGATGTTCTGGAGGAAAAACAACATTGCAGAGGATGTTGGAGAGGAAAATCAACATTTCAGAAGATGGTAGGAAGGAAAAGCAAAGTTTTAGAGGATGTTGGAGAGGAAAAGCAAAGTTTCAGAGGATGGTAGGAAGGAAACGCAAAGTTTCAGAGGATGTTTGAGAGGAAAAGCAAAGTTACAGAGCATGTGCGGGAGGAAAATCAAGGTTACTTCGGATGTCCAAGAGGAAATGCAGAGTTACAGAGGATGTTAGAGAGGAAAATCAACGTTTCAGAGGATGGTAGGAAGGAAAAGCAAAGTTTCAGAGGATGTTGGAGAGGAAAAGCAAAGTTTCAGAGGATGGTAGGAAGGAAAAGCAAAGTTTCAGAGGATGTTTGAGAGGAAAAGCAAAGTTACAGAGGATGTGCGGGAGGAAAATCAAGGTTACTTCGGATGTTCAAGAGGAAATGCAGAGTTACAGAGGATGTTAGAGAGGAAAAGCAAAGTTACAGTGGAAGTTAGACGGGAAAGCAAAGTGAACAAGGATGTGGGACAGAAAAGCAAAGTTACAGAGGAAGTCAGAGAGGAAAAGCAAAGTCACAGATGATGTTTGAGAGGAAAACCAAAGCTGCAGAGCATGTCAGAGAGGATATGCAAAGCTACAGAGGACTTTAGGGAGGAAAAGCAAAGTTACAGAAGATGATATTGTTGTAGAATTCGTGCCTGCCCGGCGTGCAAACGACCGCGTTTCACCAATAGCAGCCGGTTCGCCCACTGAACGGACAATCCAGTCGTGACTTTCTGCAATGGCGTCAGAAACCAGTCAGGATGGGTTTTTAAATCCCACCACAACCTTGTCCGTATCCTACCCGTGCGCTACAGGGTCCGATCGCCAAATCTTCAATTCACCTAATTATTCATGCAGGCAGGTTAACGAAAGGTTGTACCTCAACGGAACCACTTTGAAACGAGCCGCTTAAGCAGCCCGCTTCCATTTGGGATAACCGAGCGGGGTAATATCGCGCAGTCCCGTTGGACCCGATCACGTTACCGGCTATTTAAAAACCAACTAATATTCCGCAATACAAGATGGCATTTCAATGAGGGCATGGACGCAACGAACAGGTTTACATTTAAACCTGCACATCTATTTACTCAACGTATGCAGGAACAATCATGCAGTCATTCAAAAACACCAACATGCACGTATACAGAACAAGCAATGAATGCGGCACAGCACGTGGGCAAGACAAAGCGTTTCAACCGTCTACAAGTAATTAAATTATTAATGTACAATCACTTACACAGTTTTACTTACGGGACTCGGCGCCACAACATTCTTTCGAAAGAAAAGCAGGAAAAAGACCCCATCAAAGGCAATGGGGTCAGACTGGACCTCTTGGGTCTTTATGGCGTGGGACTTGGCAGACCGAACGAGTCCCACGAGACCGTTGCAGGTTACCTGCACCCTCGTGGTGTCTGGCTTGGGCGACCCGCGACGTCCCGTCCCCACAGCAGCTAGCGTCTTTGCGGTTGAGCTCAGGCCTGCCTTGTGGCAGGCGAGTTCTCTCCGGCTCTCTCCACACGAACGCGCTTGGGCGACCCACGATGCTCCTTCCCCACGGTAGCTAGCATAGCCGCGGTCGAGCTCTAGCCTTGCCAAGCGGCCGGGTTATTCGGTCTCAGTCGGCAACTCGTTTGAGAGGAACGAACGGGTCTTTGCTCTCTTAGAGTTGATGCTCTGTAAGAACCCGTCTGTCCCTCAGTGATGCTCGAACTGCACCGAAGCCCGATCACCTCGGACCGCCTGTCGCTGGCTGGCGAGCTCTCTCCGGCTCTCTCCACATGAACGCGCGGTTCCGCGAGACACAGCAGGCAAGGCTGCGCCTCCAGCTCGCGTCTCCTTTGCGATGCCCGGACTCTCCACCGACTGCAAGCTCCAAGCTCCCGACTCTGACATGAGCCCAGACTTCCACGCAGCTCCTTGGCTTCTGGCTTCCTCCCGACTCCCCGACCTCTCCAGACTGACTCAGGCCGACTGATCAACTTGACTCGACCCAACTCGGACTCGACCCAACTCGGACTCGACCCAACTCGGACTCGACCCAACTCGGACTCGACCCAACTCTTACGCGAGCTTGGCGCTCTACTCATCCTTTTATAGGGCTGGTGAGACGCGGTTTGGCCTCCGATCCTCGACCTCTGACCTCTGTGCGGAAAGCGGACGTGCGCGAGATCACCAAGCCTCCCGATCCGATCGCCTCTGACCTCTGCGCGGAAAGCGGATGTGTACGAGATCACCAAGCTTGATCCGACGAGCAAACGTCCTGCGTCGGCCTACAGCGATGCCGCTCGATGCGGAATCGCCGCGGCTGGTGCAAAGATGGCGTCGTTTCGGAGATGAAGGTGAGGCGATGTTTGTGGTGTGGAGATGTTGACGGTTGCTGGCGAAGTGGTGAGGATGGCATGGTTTGGTGAGAGGCAGGTGTGGTTGTGGTGGTGGAAGGCGGTTGGTCTGAAGCGGTTGTTGAGAGCAATGTTGGTGATGGTGGTGGTGGTTGATCAAAATAACGACAGTAGAGAATAACGGCTAACTCAAAGATCACAGCCCGGTTAACTTGAATAATTCCCTTTACATAACGGTGGGGAAATCTATCTGGACACAGACTTATCGGCCTAACTGATCTCGGGACCTTTATGGTGTTCTGTCAATTTCCACAGTCGTAACAATATAGAGGAAAAGCAAAGTTGCAGAGTATGATCAACGGGAAATGCAAAGTTACAGAGGAAGTTGGAGAGGAAAAGCAAAGTTACAGAGTATGTTCGAGAGGAAAAGCAAAGTTTCGGAGGTTGTTAAGGAGGAAAAGCCAATTTTCAGAGGATGTTAGAGAGGAAAAGCAAAGTTACAGAGGATGTTAGAGAGGAAAAGCAAAATAAAAGAGGATGGACGGGAGGAAAATCAAAGTTACTTCGGATGTTCGGGAGGAAATGCAAAGTTACAGAGGAAGTTGGAGAGGAAAAGCAAAGTTAAAGAGGATTTCAGATGGGAAAAGCAAAGTGACCAATGATGTTGGAGAGAAAAGCAAAGTTACAGAGAATGTTTGAGAAAAAAAGCAAAGTGATGGGATGTTCGAGAGGAAAAGCAAAGTGCCAGAGGATGTTTGAGAGGAAAAGCAATGTTACAGAGGATGTGAGAGATTAAAAGCAAAGTTATGGAGGATGTTCGAGAGGAAAAGCAAAGTGACCAAGGATGTTTGAGAGGAAAAACAAAGATACAGAGGATGTTTGAAAAGAAAAGCAAAGATACAGAGGATATTCGAGAGGTATCACAAAGTCACAGAGGATGTTGCAGACGAAAAAAAGCTCCAGAGGATGGTTGAAAAGAACAGTAAAGTTTGAGAGAATCAAAGAGAATAAAAGCAAAGTTAGAGAGGTTGTTGGAGAGGAAAAGCTAAGTGTCGGAGAATGGCAGAGAGGAACAGCAAAGTTACAGAGGATGTTGGAGAGGAAAAGCAAAGTGACAGATCATGTTGGAGAGGAAAAGCAACGTTAGAGAGGATGATTGAGAGGAAAAGCAAAGTTACAGAGGATGATTGAGAGGAAAAGCAAAGTTACAGAGGATGTTTGGGAGGAAATGCATAGTTACAGCGGAAGTTGGAGAGGAAAAGCAAAGCTCCAGAGGATATTCAAAAGGAAAACCAAAGTTGTCGAGGATGTAAGTGAGGAAAAGCAAAGCGACAGATCATGTTGGAGAGGAAAACCAAAGTTTCAGAGGAGGATAGAGAGGAAAAACAACATCACAGAGCATGTTGGAGAGGAAAAGCAAAGTGACAGAGAATGTTAGAGTGGAAAAGCAAAGCGACCAATAATGTTAGAGAGGAAAAGTAGTGTTACAGAGGCTGATTGAGAGGAAAAGCCGAGTTATGGAGGATGTTAGAGAGGAAAAGCAAATTTACAGAGGATGTTCAGGAGCATTAGCAATATTACAGATGATGTTATAGAGGAAAAGCAAAGGTACAGAGGATATTAGGCAGGAAAAGCAAAGTTTCAGTAGATGTTAGGGAGAAAATGCACAGTTACAGAGGATGTTTGAGAGGAAAAGCAAAGTTTAAGAGGATGTCAGAGAGGAAATGCAAAGCGACAGAGGATGTTATGGAGGAAAAGTAATGTCACAGAGGAGGTTTCCGAGGAAAAGCAAATTTACATGGCATGTTTGAGAGGAAAAGCAAAGTCACAGAGCATGTTAGAGAGGAAAAGCAAAGTCACAGAGGAGGTTTCCGAGGAAAAGCAAATTTACATGGCATGTTTGAGAGGAAAAGCAAAGTCACAGAGCATGTTTGAGAGGAAAAGCAAAGTCACAGAGCATGTTTGAGAGGAAAAGCAAAGTCACAGAGCATGTAAGAGAGGAAAAGCAAATTCACAGAGCATGTGAGAGAGGAAAAGCAAAGATACAGAGGATGATTGAAAGGAAAAGCAAAGATACAGAGGATGCAAGAGAGGAAAAGCAATGTTAAAGAGGATGATTGAGAGGAAACGCAAAGTAACCAAGGATGGGAGAGAGGAAAAAGCAAAGTTACAGAGGATGATTGAGAGGAAAAGCAGTTACAGAGGATGTTCAGGAGGAAAAGCAACATTATACAGGAAGTTAAAAAGGAAAAGCAAAGTGACAGAGGATGACAGAGAGGAAAATCAAAGTTACAGAGGATGATCGAGAGGAAAGGCAAAGTTACAGAGGATGTTCAAGGGGAAATGCAGAGTTACAGAGGATGTTTGAGAAGAACATCAAACTGACAGGATGTGAGAGAGGAAAAGCAAGTTCTTGAGGATGATAGAGAGGAAAAGCAAAGTTACAGAGCATGATAGAGAGGAAAGGCAAAGTTACAGAGGATCTTCGAGAGGAAAAGAAAAGTTACAGAGTATGTTCAAGAGGAAAAACAAAGTGACTGAGGATGTTAGAGTGAAAAGAAAAGTTACAGAGGATGATAGAGAGGAAAAGCCAAGTTACAGAGCAGGTGAGAGAGGAAAAGCAAAGATACAGAGGATGAGTTTATTGGAAAAACAAAGTTACAGCAGAAGTTGGAGAGAAAAAGCAAAGCCACAGAGGATGGTAGAGAGGAAAAGCAAAGTTACAGAGGATGAATGAGAGGAAAAGCAAAGTTGCAGAGGATGTTAGAGAACAAAAGCAATGTAACATTGGAGGTTTGAGAAGGAAAGCAAAGTTACTGACGATGTTGGAAAGGAAAATCAGAGCTACGGAGGATGTTAAGGCCCAGTCACACCCTGACGTTTTAGCCAGCTTATGCCGATTTTTGGAAAATTTGTCTAAAACGCTGGTACACGTCAAATACGTTATGGGTAAGTTTTGATAACATTGAGAGCACGCTGAAAAACATTGCCATACGTCGTTGTACGCTGGCTTTAAACGTTGTACTTTTCGGTTGTCCTCAAATTTTCCATGCTTGAAATTTTTAGACTTATGCCAGCGTATGACTCACACGTTCCGCATAACGCTGGCCATAAGTTGGAGGCAAGTCACGCGATCGTTGACACACGTCGACACACGTTACTTGTGAGTTACTCACAACTCGAAACACGTCGAGGTAATGTTTAGCCGACCCGAAACTTATTTCTAACCTATGAGTTATGTGTTGTACTCACGTTACGCGATCGTTGACACACGTCGACACACGTTACTTGTAAGGTGCTCATAAGTCGAAACACATCAAGGTAATGGTTAGCGTCAGTGTTCCAGACTCCCTGTTTTTTTTTTTTTTGGTTTTTTTTTTTTTCTTCCTTCCTTCGGTATGATGGTGATTTTGACACTTCGATTTTTAGTGCGGTTATAATATAATATAATTAATAGGCTGCTGCTCAACGATTTAAATCATAACCACACTGTACACTGAACACCGTCATACCAAAGAAAAAAAAAATCGGGAGTCTGGAACACTGACGCTAACCATTACCTTGACGTGTTTCGACTTATGAGCACCTTACAAGTAACGTGTGTCGATGTGTGTCAACGATCGCATATCGTGCGTACAACTTATTCCCATTGCATGTGGAGCGTACGTCATACGGCAAGTACGTCGTAAAATTTCCAACATGTTTAAAATTACAAGACGTACTCCACTTACTACGACGTATGATAGCGTAATTTAGCATTGTATTCACGCATATAAAACTTACCCATACCGTATTCGACGTGCGCCAGCGTTTGAGACGCATTTTTCAGAGGTTGGCATCCGCTGGCAAGATCGCCAAGGTGTGACTGCGATGTTGACACTTCCATTTCTGCGGCGGTTATGATTTGAGTCGTTGTGCGGCAGCCTTTTCATAACCTACGCCACGTCATCGTCGGCGATGCTTGCAGCGCGCTATGCATAAGTTAGTTTATCGTTGGGCATAGGTTGTGAAGGCCGACGACAGGTTCAGCATTCGTTGGTATAAGTTATCTGTAACACAACGAAACGTTCTGTGTCCATTACTTATACGTTATGCATAAGAACAAGTCGTTATGAATACGTCCGGATCTTTAAAAAAAAACATCAAAACTTCAACGTAAGCCAGCGTTTTACATACATTTTAATACGTTGCCATTGCTGGCAAAAACGTCAAGGTGTGACTGGGCCTTTAGAGAGGAAAACCAAAGTTAGAGAGGAAAAGTAACGTTTCAGAGGATGATGGAGAGGAAAGGCTAGGTTACAGAGGATGTTTTAGAAGAAAAGCAATGCGACAGGATGTTTGAGAGGAAAAGAAAAGCGACAGATGATGTTTGGCAGGAAAAGCAAAGTTACAGAGGATGTTTGGCAGGAAAAGCAAAGATACAGAGGATGTTTTTGAGGAAAAGCAATGTGACAGAGGATGTTTCAGAGGAAAAGAAAAGCGAAAGAGGATGTTTTCGAGGAAAAGCAATGTGACGGAGGGTGTGTGAGAGGAAAAGCAAAGTTTCAGAGGATGTCAGAGAGGAAAACCAAAGTTAGAGAGCTGTCAGTGAGGAAAAGGAAAGTGACAGAGGATATCGAGAGTAAGAGCAAAGTTACAGAGGAAGTTCTGGATGAAAATCAACATTCCAGAGGTTGTTGGAGAGGAAAATCAAAGTATCAGAGGATGTTAGGAAGGAAAAGCAAAGTTTCAGAGGATGTTGTGGAGGAAAAGCAAAGTCACAGAGCAGGTGAGAGAGGAAAAGCAAAGATTCAGAGGAAGAGTTTATTGGAAAAACAAAGTTACAGTAGAAGTTTGAGAGAAAAAGCAAAGCCACAGAGGATTTTGGAGAGGAAAAGCAAAGTTACAGAGGATGAATGAGAGGAAAATTAAAGTTGCAGACGATGATAGAGGAGAAAAGCAAAGTGAGAGAGGATGTTAGAGAGGAAAAGCAAAGTTACTGACGATGTTAGAGAGGAAAATCAAAGCGACGGAGGATGTTAGAGAGGAAAACCAAAGTTAGAGAGGAAAAATCAATGTTTCAGAGGATGATGGAGAGGAAAGGCAAGGTTACAGAGGATGTTTTAGAAGAAAAGAAAAGCGACACAGGATGTTTGGCAGGAAAAGCAAAGTTGCAGAGGATTATGTTGAGGAAAAGCAAGGTTCCAGAGGATGTTAGAGGGGAAAAGCGAGGTCACAGAGGATGTTTTGGGGGAAAAGCAAAGTTACAGAGGATGTTCGAGATGAAAAGCAAATTTACAGAGGTTGTTCAGGAGCATTAGCAATATTACAGAAGACGTTATAGAGTAAAAGCAAAGTTACAGAGGATGTTAGGCAGGAAAAGCAAAGTTTCAGAGGGTATTTTGAGGAAAAGCAATGTGACAGAGGATGTTTGAGAGGAAAAGCAAGGTTACAGAGGGTGTCAGAGAGGAAATGCAAAGCGACAGAGGAAGTTATGGAGGAAAAGCAATGTCACAGAGGAGGTTTCCAAGGAAAAGCAAATTTACATGGCATGTTTGAGAGGAAAAGCAAAGTTCCAGAGAATGTTAGAGAGGAAAAGCAAGGTTACAGAGGGTGTTTTAGAGGAAATGCAAAGTTACAGAGGATGATAGAGAGGAAAAGCAAAGTTACAGAGTATGTTAGAGAGGAAATTCAAATTTACAGAGGATGTTCGGGCGTATTAGCAATATTACAGAAGATGTTATGGAGGAAAAGCAAAGTTACAGATGATGTTAGGCAGGAAAAGCAAAGTTACAGAGGATGTTAGGGAGGAAATGCACAGTTACAGAGGATGTTAGAGAGGAAAAGCAAAGTTACAGAGTATGCTAGATGGGAAATACAAAGTGACAGATGTTGTGAGGGAGGAAATACACAGTTACAGAGGATGTTAGATAGGAAAACCAAATTACAGAGGATGTTCGGGAGAATTAGCAATATTACAGAAGCTGTTATCGAGGAAAAGCAAAGTTACAGAGGATGTGAGGCAGGAAAAGCAAAGTTACAGAGGATTATGTTGAGGAAAAGCAAGGTCCAGAGGATGTTAGAGAGTAAAAGCAAAGTTCCAGAGGATGACAGAGAGGAAAAGCAATGTCACAGAGGATGTTTGAGAGGAAAATCAAAGTGTAACAGGTTGTTTTCGAGGTAAAGCAAAGTGACCAAAGATGTAAGAGAGGAAAAGCAAAGTGACAAATGATGTTCTGGGGGAAGAGCAAAGCAATAGAAGAGGTTTGGGAGGAAAAGCAACATTACAGCGGACGAGAAAGAGGAAAAGCAAAGTTACAGAGGATGTTCGAGAGGAAAAGCAACATTACAGAGGAAGTTAGAGAGGAAAGGCAGAGTTGCAGAGGAAAAGGGAGAGGAAAAGCAAAGTTACAGAGGATGTTGGAGAGGAAAATAAGAGTTACAGTGGATGACAGAGAGGAAAAGTAAAGTTGCAGCGCATGTGAGAGAGGAAAAGCAAAGATTCAGAGAATGAATTTGTTGGAAAAGCAAAGTTACAGCAGAAGTTGGAGAGAAAAAGCAAAGCTCCAGAGGATGATAGAGAGGAAAAGCAAAGTTACAGTGGATGTCAAGGAGGAAATGCAGAATTATGGAGGATGTTAGACATGAAAAGCAAAGTGAACAAGGATGCTTGAGAGGAAAAGCAAAGTGCAGGATTTAGAGAGACAAAGCAAAGTGACAGAGGATGATTGAGAGGAAAATCAAAGTTACAGAGGATGATTGAGAGGAAATGCTAAGTTACATTGGATGGTCAGGAGGAAAAGCAAAATTACAGAGGATGTTAGAGAGGAAAAGCAAAGTTACTGACGATGTTCGAGAGGAAAATCAAAGCTCTGGAGGATGTTAGAGAGGAAAACCACAGATAGAGAGGATATTAGAGAGGAAAATCAAAGTTAGAGAGGAAGATGGAGAGGAAAAGCAAAGTTACAGAGGAAGTTGGAGAGGAAAAGCAAAGTTACAGAGGATTTTGGAAGGCAAAAGCAAAGTGACCAAGGATGTTAGAGAGGAAAAGCAAAGTTACAGAGGATGTTCGAGAGGAAGTGCAAAGTTACAGAGGATGTTTCGAAAGATAAGCAATATTACAGAGGATGTCAGAGAGGAAAAGCAAGGTTTCAGAGGATGTTATGGAGGAAAAGCAAAGTGTCAGAGGATGTCAGAGAGGAAAAGCAAAGTTCTGGAGGATGTTCGAGAGGAAAATCAAAGTCACATCGTTGGTTCGAGAGGAAGAGCAAAGTTATAGAGGAATATCATGAGGAAAAGCAACATTACAGAGGACGTTCGAGAGACAAATTAAAGTGACAGAGGATGTTATGTCGGGGCTCTAACCCTGTACCTTGAATTACAATGCTTCGATTTGGAGAGACACAATCATCAGCAAAAATTTAATGGCCTCATCACAGCAAAGATAATGTTCCCTACACACACACACACACACACACACACACACACACACACACACACACACACACACACACACACACACACACACACACACACACACACACACACACACACACACACACACACACACACACACACACATACACATACACATACACATACACATACACACACACACACACACAGTCAAGAACAGATCTATAATTTTCTTTTATTCATCAATCAATCAACGCAACATAAGAATCATTTGAACGATACGAAACAAAATAATAAACCATATCAAACATAAGAATCACTTGAACAAATGAATTGAAAGAACTTACAATTAAACTATTAAACTTTTTTTTTCTAATTTCAGTGTCAATTCACTCCTCTCACCCCTCTCTCCCCTCACTCTCAAAGCAACCATCAAACTCTTCTCCCTCCAAGCCTCCCTCTCACCTCTCAAAAACTCCCCCCCTCACCTTTCTCCCCACCCTCATCACTTCCGGTTCTGCTTAGGGTTTGGTACACATCACAAACATCCTCTGGGTTTGGTCTGCAGGTCTCCTTCAGGGCTCTCTGCTGTCGATCACAAAGTTAAGTTTCCGGTCCTTATCTGTCCCGTTTTAACTGTTTATTTTATCACCTACATGTTACTGTGTGTTCCTAGTTCGGTTTTGTTTCAAAAATCGTGCTATTTTGTGAGTTTTCATCGACCTTGTCTTACCGAGTGCTTGAGGCCTACCCATCGTTCCCCTCAGTGTACGATCGTCTTTATGTGTATTTTCTCCCCATTACCTTCAATTTCTATCTTCCCCACTTTCCCAACGTCTCCCGTCCCTCCCAACTAAACACTATTTATTGTCTTAAATCCAAAATAAAAAAATAAAAAAACTTTCTCCTTGCACACTCACGAGTCTCGATCTTTCTTCTTTTTCTTCTTCTTTCTGATTCCTCTTCTTCTTCTTCCTTCTGCCGGCACACCATCTTAATTCTACTGAGGTGGCCCTCTCTTGCCATTACCTTAACAATTTCTTCCTTCAACCTTCCATTCCCGAATCTTACCTGTTCTTCAAAAATACATCAAAAAATAATAATCTTCCTTGTATCCTTTCGAACTCTACACCTATAACCACGTGTCTCTCTCTTCTCTTCCTGATACTTTTCATCGACCCAGCAGCTTCACACTGCGTTTTTCATCCAAATTCACCACATACTTCCACGATTTTACTCCAACCTTCCCTTTTCCGAATGTTATGCAATCCTTTTTTAAAATAAATAATTTCACTTTTGACGATACACCTCCCAGAGCCAAGTGCTTCTCCCATAACCACGTGATATGTTTAGACCCCCTGCGTTTATCGATCCAATTTCACCACCACCTCATGCTATTTTCTACAACACTTCCATGACCTAATCTGATGAAAACTCTCTCAAACAAAATTAATAATAATAATAATAATAATAATAAAAACTATCTCCTATAATGCTTCATCTTCCTCTCTCACATGTGTGGTACTCTTTACTGTATCGTAATGCACTACTCTTCTACTATTTAAACAGACTGCTCTCAATTCGACCTCTCCTTCATACCTTGCCTAAACAATCCAACTGTTACAGCATTTCTTATCTTCATTCTCTGAATTCGCCTTCATTGCATACATCAAGAAATGTGTTTAATCGCATCTCTGACCGAAAACTTTAAAAAAAAACCTCAGTTTGCTATGAATGTTCGCTTTCCATCAACATTCTTTTTTTTTCCAATTTCTGTGCCAACTCACCCCTCTCACCTCTCACTCTCAAAGCAACCATCCCACTCTTCTCCCTCCAAGCCTCCATCTCACCTCTTTCAAAAACTCCCCCCTCACCATTCTCCCACCGTTCATCAGCCTCACTCATCCTTCTCAAAGTTTCTCCCCCCCCCCACCTCTCATCAACAAAGCTGCCTCCTTCCACTTCTCTCTCACCTCCATCTCTTCACTCCACCTCCTCAAATCCTCAACTGCCTTCTTCCCCCTCTCTTGTTCCCCCCTCTCCCCCAGCACCACAGAACCTTTTCTCCTCCTCATCAGGCCCCCTCCCCTACACTCCTTCAACAACCCTCCTTACCTTCCTCCCCCACCCCTTGTCCTACCCTCCCCCTCCCCTCCCCTCCCACCCCCTGCACCCAAATCCTCCTCCCCTCCCTCTTCATTAACAGTGTGGACCTCAAATATCCGGGGCCTTTGCTCAAACTTTTCAGATCTTTCCATACAGGTTGCCACTGACAAAGCAGACATAATCTGCCAAACAAAAACTTTCCTCCCACAAGACATCTCTGACTCCCAAGTATCTCTCCCTGGTTACTCCCTCCTCCGGTATGACAGACCTGAGCCTCGTCCTGGTGGAGGAGTTGCTCTCTTTATCAAAGACTCCAGTCCTTACTCTCCATGCACTGCCCTCACTCCCCCACACCCCCAGGAATACCTTTGGCTACAGATTCCCCTCCACTTCCAACTCATGTTTATATGTGTACTATACCGTCCACCTAACAGTGATGACTCCATCTACACCTCACTATCCGAAAACATGGACCATCTTCTATCTTCTCATCCACACTTATAGAGTGGTCTCTTATCACTACTTTCTCCAACATCAACTCATCCTGAGAATTCTTTCAAAGAAACTTGCTCTCCCTCATGCACAGATTTATCCCCTCTCGTCTTCAGATGTCCTACCCTTCCTCCCGCCCTTGGTTCACTGAAGCTTGTGGCGAGGCAGTTGGCCTGAAACAACTTGCCTTTGCCTCATGGATAGCAAACCCAACTGAGGGTAATCTCAGTTCCTTCCATAAAGCTCGGATTTAGGGTTAGGGATAGGGTTATGGTGAGTGCATCTCCCCTCAGGAGAAGCAGAAAACAACATCTTTCTAAGCTCAAGTCTGAACTTTCAAACCACTCTCCATCCTCAAAATCCTGGTGGCATCAAATCAAATCTGTTTATGGTGTATGTCCCCCCTCCATCCCCTCCCTTACCTCAAATGGCCACACTGCTGATTCCGCACATGAAAAGGCTGAATGCCTAAACTCGGTGTTTGCAGCTAAATCTTGTGTTCAAAACCCATCACTTTCTCTACCCACCTGACCAGTCGCACCCAACTGTCCCTGGACTGTGTCCTTTTCTCTTGACAAGGTGGAGAGCTTGCTGAAAAACCTCGACTCAGATTCTGCAACCCGTTGAGATGGCATCAGCCCACGGGTCCGAAAAACCTGCTCTTCTGCTCTTGCTCACCCTCTCTCTGATCTATTCACCCTCTCATTTGCTCAAGGTTATCTGCCATCTGCTTGGAAATCAGCAAACATTATTGCCCTGCAGGTGCAAGGTGCAAAAACAGATCCCTGCAACTACAGACCAATCAGCCTTCTCACAATCATCAGCAAGGTTGTGGAATCCATCATCGCTTCACACATGAAATCCTTCCTCTTCTCCAATGGCTTGATTTCTGATCATCAATTTGGTTTAAGACCAGGTCACTCTACCCTGGCCATGAAGCTTCTG
>NC_140961.1:107736020-107836020 GCF_056783735.1 Eptatretus burgeri | reverse complement strand
GGCTCTGCATGTCCTCGTATACTGCCATCTCCATCTCCGTTGTTGGATCAATACTCAGTGATTCCTTGTGAATTATACAGTGTCTTCCAGTTGGCTCTTCGGCCTAATCTCTGGTTTGTTCTTCCATTGCGATTGTACTCGCAACTACACATACTGGGCAAGCACTAACACCAGCAACACCACCATTACCACATTGCCTGGAACGAAAAAAGGAAATAACAATTTAGTTGGGTAATATAGATGGAAATACAGTAATGTTTACTGCTATCCACTACTTTTAGGCATTTTTAATATACGTAGATGTTTCAATTTGTGAAATATTGCATCTGGGATGTGACATATTTATCTCGTTTTTTGTAATATTAAATAGTAAAACCAAAAATTACACTGAGATACCAAAAGTAGATGAATAAACCTAAAAAGTTCAAAATGTATGTTTTGTTCCAAAATATCAAAATTAGGGGGTATGGTTGTACTTTTGCAAAATATGTGCCCCAAACAACCACCATATTACAAAGTAATGATATATTCCAATGCAGTGGTTCCTTGCGAAGATTTTGAGGGGTCAAATGTTACTCTGGGAGTTTTCATTTTTGAAATATTGACAAAAACGTACAATGTGAATTCTGAACTCGAAGCGATTTCAGCCACTTTTTCACTAAATTTAACATATTTTTTGTCATTATATCAAAAATTTGACAAATAACCCCCATAAATGTTCTATATTTCTATTACTATTTTAGTTGGCATCCAGTATGCAAATTATTGGCACTCTGTGATCCTTAAAAAAATATTTATTCCAATTTTAGCAAATATCACATTTTTTGGCGAAGCGAAGCGGGCGTATATTAATATTCCGGGTGATAAAACAGAGATGGCCGAGAGTTATACACTGCTATCACTTTTTTTCATATCTAGGAACATATATCTTGCTAAAAATCACAATGAGCCTTACTCCATCTGTATGGTACCGACCAACCCCCTTGGCTCATAGCTTACCAGGGGCATAAGGTAGGTAGGTCTTTATGTTTGTTATGAAGTAATTCTGGATATTTTAAATCAACCTCAAAATAATATCCAACTTCAGCTTCATCCAATTCATTTTGAGAGGAGATAACAATGTCAAGTAAACCTTTTTCATAATGTTTTTCTTTAACCCATTTAAGTTTTACATAAAGTAAAGATTGAGACATAGCCCACCCATACAAATTGTTAGCATCATAATACATCAGGTAAGAGTTGTCCTCATTCTTATTTTAATCAGGAAGATATTTAATATTTGCTTTGGCATATCTCTTGGAACATACTTGAGATATTCCTCCTCTTTTAGCCTACTCTATCATTAAAGCATATCTATATCACTGATTAATTCCAAATTTTGTATTGTCATTTTTAACATAGTACTCCAAGACAAGCCCGGGCTGTGTAATAGTGAACGGGGTCTAATCGATAAGAATTTTTATTATGACAGACTGTTCCAAAAGTTTCAAACACATCAACCAATAACAATACATCAGTTTTAAGATACAAATCATGATATTCTCTAAGATTCTTTATAGTAAACTTCTCCCAAACCTTTTTAGCTTGTGTATAATCTCTATCGGAAATATGAGTTTTATTTAACTTTCCAGAGAAACTTTCCCTTGAAGGAAGTTGTGTTTCTTTAAACTTCTCAAATGAATCCATATAGTCATATGGATATATTCCCTTTTGTGATTAGAGATCAATCTCTTCTTGATTTGAGAAATGTGATTTAAGATTTGGGAAGTTTTTAATATTTGATACTAAGTTAGATAATGGACTTGACATAAACTTCTATGTGTCAAGAAATCTGATATGGGTTATGGGGGATGTATGAATTGTTTTTGTGAATGAGATGGATTTTTGATCTGTGTAGAGAATGGCAGAAATATCTTGAGATGTCTTTGAAAGTTCATTTATATTTAGATGTGTGTCATCGTGAGCGTTGTTGTGAAGAAAGACAGGAATAACGTTTGGAAGCTTGTAATTAAATTTACAACGGGAATGAGCTGGACCTCTATATTTACCAGTAAGATAACAGTGATCCCTAACCGTGATGACTCCCTCAATTTTCTCCTCACAAATATGACAGATACTGTTCTTTCTAAATTCCTCTCCCTTTGTTAATGACATTGGTTTATAGGTTTTAACCATTATTTCTCTGAGTCTTATAGTCTTTTTCCAATCATCTTACAAAATCCTCTGAGGCATCTTATCCTCTATAAAATTCTAACTTGTACTCATCACCAACAGATGATTTGATATAATATTAGAAACCACAAGGAGTATGTTTTTGATATTTATTTGTGTATGATTTATTTGGATTTGGAGAAACAGTATCTATCTTTTCAAGGGTACTTTCAAAATCAGCATACATCACAAATTGACGTTTTATAGATTTGTTAAAATCTTTGAATAATATGTTTGAAACTGCTTTTGGAATATTGATTACAGTTGATTTATGATTACTACAATATTTCTAATGTTGATTTAATCGTTCTTTGGTGTGAAAGAAGTTGAGGCATCTCTTACAAGGATATGTTTCACATTTTCTTTTATATAGTTGTGATTTGGTTAATCCTGAGAAATTTTTGATGAAAAGGTAATGTGATTTTTCCTTTGAAGTAAAGTGGAGAAGGTCAATGTGTGATTCATCATTTTTATAGTTGTTATAAATTTTTAATATCTGAACTTTTTTGTATCCGTTAATCCATATATCATTATCACATTAACAGATTATCAGATTATCATCACATTAACAGATAGATTATTCATTTTCTGAAATTTAGGAATATTTCTCAATGACATTGGAAACTTTAAATGTTTAACATTTCATGTATTCTCGTATTTATTATAATGTTCAACCCTTTCAGGATTACATTGTGGTATGGTCGCTGTAAGTGAGCAAGAACAGACCATAGAAAACATTTATTGTCTTTGTTTTGAATATTAACAACCACTTTCTTAAGTTTTATCTCTTTTGCTAAATCAATATAAAAAGAAGCTTGAAGAGGATCTGATTTTAATATGTGTATATCTAAACAGATTATGTCAGTGATAGTAAATCCACAACCTACTACAGTATCATCAACATCTTGTTCTTGTCTCTGGAGTTTATCGTAAACATCACATCTTACAAAATCTTGAAATGATGATATAAAGTGAGGGTTTGTCCTCATATTGGGAGTAGTTTCTTTGTCTTGTCTTACCATTTTCAATTTTACTCCCATATAGAACTTAAAAGTTTTCATTTCAATTAATGTGTTTTTAATTATAATTTCAATACTTTGTTTAACCATATCAACAGCTCCCATGATTGAAGATGATCCAGGTCTTGAAAATGAAACAATCTTATTTTTATATGTCCTTTAAATGCACCATCAGTGTTTTCTACGGAGAATTTAGCTTCCCTTTATTCATTGTTCTTGTGTTTGCATGATTGAAGGTGTTTATTATTAAAAAAAAATTAACAATACAATAATCACATCTATCACAATGTTTTGTTTCTTGGTCAAGTGGAGATATTTGTCTGAAAATATTGAATGTGTGTTTGTTGGTTTGAAGGTGTTCTTTATAGTATTTATATTCGTGATTACAAACATCGCAGTATGTTGTATTCACCATATTTATATCATAACACTTTGCTTAAAATAAAATGTTCGTGATGAAAATTTCGTTTCAGTTAAAGGTGAATCTGTGCTTAAAACCATTTTATCCTCCAACTTTTTACACTTATTAATTCAATGTAGCAAGACACAAAAGACAAGTTTCAATAAATCTCTTTGTTTGTAAAAGATACTGAGAAATATGTCAAGGATGTAAAATTGAACAAAGATAAATATAACAACTATTGGATAAAAACAATTATGGTGAATAATATGAGTTCTTCAATTTCCTTCAGTGGAAGAGCTTTTAGTATATCTGGAAGAACATCAATTAAAGTATCTCCAACAAAAGTTTCTCCTCTCCTTCTCGTAATATATTCAAAACAAGAAAAAGTATCAAAAATTTAAAACCTTATGGATGAAGCTTTAGAAAGAAAAGATAAGACCATCTGTAATATGCAAGGAGAAATTTGTATTTTTTTTCAACAACCCTAAAGATGTAAATCCTGATGAAATAAAGGATGTTAATATATCAGGTGAAATGACATTTCGTTCAATAGTAGTGTAGGATCATTTAAAAATTACCTTTAATATAAAAAAAAAATGTTGTAGTTGAATCTGTGAATGAAAAAAAGTAAAAAGATATCGATGGTAATGTTTCTACGACTAAATAAATACGAGTCATGATTCAACTGAAGATTTTGAAGATTATGAGAGTGATGACAGTTATGATACCGAGAGTTTGTGTTCAAATGACAGTTTTGATACTGAGAGTTTGTGTTCAAATGATAGTTATGAAAGTAGTTTTTTCGATGATTGTGAAAGCACTGAAGATGACACGAAAGATGAATTTTAGTTTAAGTAAAGTTTTACTTCATAAATATGTTAGATTTTGAGCCTCTTGAATTCCCGGATTCTCCATATGACAAATTTGAGAATAATCCTGCGTGTGAAAGACGGGGATTAAACACAGAGTCAAAAGCCTATAAACAATGTATATTCTGTGATTATCTTCTAATTAATGATAATAAAAAATATAGAAAGGAAAACAATTCTTTTAGATTTTCACCAAAAATGAATTACTTTCCAAGATTGATTAGAGAAATGAATGTAAAGTGTGAGGGTGATAACACAACCTTCCTTACAATGGAAGAAACTGAACGTATAAGTGAAATGTTCAAAGGATTGTTGTTATATATTATTCACGATTGTAATTTTCAGGGAAATATCAAAACAAGATATTGTATAAATAAAACAATGGATTATCTTGAAATTAAACCCAAAATTAGGATAAAATATAGAGTTTCGAAAAAAGCCAACAATAAATTAAATAACCTGTTTTCCAAATATATAAATTAATGATTTTTTTTACCCATTTGGGAAAATAACATTAAATTTAACAACCATGAAAATCTTCCAAATTTATTGAGATGTTTCATAGTTGGTTCAAGCGGATGTGGAAAAAACATGCTTGCTTTTAAAGATGCTCCTTACTCCCAACTTTTTGGATTATGATAATTTAATAATTTTCACAAAGTCGAGTTTTCAACCTTCGTATCAACTACTCTCACAAGGTTTTAATGCTCGTCTTCAAAAAGAAGATATAATCGGTTTATTTAAACTTCAAAACAAACTAAATGATTACAACATTGAAGATATAATACAACTATTTTGTGATACACAAAGATATAAAAAGAAATCAAAACCGATAACTTGTATTCTTAGTGATAATATGGATGATATACCTTCTGCCTAATATTTGGATAAATCAAAAATGAACCTTGTTATCTTTGATGGTTGTGTTAATGAGAGAAACCAAACGGTAATGGACAGCTACTACACAAGAGGGAGATATTCTTCTTGTAATTGTATTTATCTTAGTCAATCATGCCTTCAACTCCCTCGTCATTCCATCAGAAACAATTCTAATACTTTTATTTTATTCAAGTTAAATTCAATAGATATAAACAATTTTGGAGAGACAATTGTTCTACATTATGCAGTAAAAAGGAATTTGAGGATTACATGAAGCACACAACTGAAAAATATAAATATATTGTTGGGAAACAAGATGAGATATTAAGGGATATATTTTCATATATAAATGACAACTATTATTTTAAGTCTTGTGGGTAAATCTACTTCTGGAAAAAACGTTCATAAATCAAGGTTCTTGTATCGTACAAATGAGAATATTGTAAATTTATTTTTAAACACACCCTGTGATACGCATTGTATCAACAACAACTCGAGCAATAACACCTGGAGAAGTATAAGGTAAAGATTATTACTATATTTCATTTGAGGAACATATGCAATTGAGGAATGAAGATCAAATATTTGAGGAGGTTTTTCTTGGTACAACAAAATATTCACATTGTAAGAGTCAGTTAAATAAACTAAAATCTGGTGGTCTTGGGATAATAGAAACTAATCCAGAAGGAATGAGACAAATTATTAAACATCTGAGCGGGGTTAAGATTTTATCATTCGGTTTTGATGCTGATGAATAAACTCAACGCAAACGTATGAAAACAGAGAAACAAGTATTAGTGAAGAAGAAATTACAACTCGTATTAACGTTAATAAAGAATTTGATGAAATATTTAAAGAAAAGGATTTATTTGAGCACATCTACTTTAATGATGAAGAAAAGGAAAATTTCCCTGTTGATCTTTACATTTCATTAAATTATATTTTCCAATAAATAAATTGATGCGAAAGAAAGAGCAAGAAGATTTAAGGAACATGAAGAGTTGGTTTCAAAAATTGTAAAACAACAGGAAAACATAAATAAGAAACGCAGACAGAAAGGAACGGGTGAAGAAGCATTTGAAAGAAAACAAGAGAAAATTTTTAAACCACTTTTAAAAACTTCCCAAGAAAAAATTATAAATGTTTCCAAAGTTCCCACATAATAATATAGTCTGAAAAAACTTCAAATGTGAAAACATTTCAGGCAAATGATGGAGGGAGAATTAGGGCATATCGGAGCTTTTGATGATGATAGATTATTTCAATAACTGGAAGAGATTAATCAATGCCCTGATTATATTGTGAATGCTCTTCAAAACAATAAATATTCAGTGGATTCAAAAACCAAAGCAGGGCTCATTCCAACAGAACAACCAGCAATATTTTATCTTGTTCAAGAAAAGGTATTGATATTTAATGATGAATTAAGGTTCTTGAGTTCTTGTCAACCCCCTGGTAAACTAACTCCGAGATTAATGTTTCTTCTCACAAAAGATGGAAGACAAGGTTCAACTGTGAGGGATGAATCAAAGTATTTTGATCAACCATTGTCATGGAAAATAATGATGATGGAGTATATATTGATCTGCTGGACTCTGTTAATTATAGGGTTCGCCTTTCTGGTAAAAGTAGGAAGAATGAGAAGGAGAAACACATTATTCAGGCTTTAAGTATCCTTGGTTCAGGTGTTAGTTTTCTTCCAGATGACCCACAACAATTAGTTTATAGACTGTTATTGTTGTTAGATAGTAAGAAGGCTGGAAATGACATTTGTTTTAATAAATCATCAGCCATTTTAGACAAGTTGATGAACATGAAAATAATTAATAAATGTCAATACAAAGACATTTAATCTCATATTAAACAAGATGAGAAGCACAATCCTTAGTTTTAATTTCACAACAAGCGCCCACACATTTTCATTCCCATACCCACTAAACTTGACACAAAAAAAATATGAGGCGTCTTTATTGTCCATGGAAAATTATAATACCTTGTTTAATACAACCGAGAAAAATTACAAGTTTAGTAATAATCCAGGAAGTGGATACAAAACGATAACAGTTTCACCCGGAGCATATGAGATTTCTCAAATATCTTCTGAAATTGTTCGTCTTATGAAAGAACAGGGTGATGAACCAAAAAATATTGTTATAGTTATTCAAAAACATACTTCAAAATCAACGATGAAACTTAAAAAATATCTATAAGGTTGATTTCGCAATTGATAATTCATTTAGAGAATTATTGGGTTTCTCCTCATAAAAGATTGAAACTAATCTGACATTTTACAGTGATAATGTCATTCAAATATCCTCAGGAAAAATTAGGTATTAATTCACTGTGATTTGATTGATGGTGCTTATTATGATGGTAAAAGAACAAATACAATATTTTCATACAGCGCATACTCCACCGCAATTGGTTATAAATTCAATATGGAACCCAAAAATCTGGTTTATCTACCTGTGTCAGGAAAAAACATATACAGAGTAAATTTTAGGATAGATGACCAAGTTAATCACATGATTTATTTTAATGGAGAAATTATATCCATCAGAATTTACCGACGTGAAGTTTTCCAAAAAATAAATACGATGGTTATTGTGAGGAAAGACGAGTTGGCAAAGTATAAAATAATTACAGGGGATGGGATGTTCCTTTCCCCATACTACAATGGTGAAGGTATGTATCATGGTCGAGGATACTATAAACCTAAGAGACAAAGGGATGTTGGACATCAATTTAGAGGAGATGGGATAATTGATATTCTAATGGGGATAGGTTAAACTATTCTTAAACATAAAGACCTAATTGGTTCAACTGCTTCTGCTGTTGGAAATGTATCGGGTGCTATAAAGAGTATAAAAGATGCCCAAAAGGAATCTCATAAATTACAAGCAATAAAACAAATTAAGAAAGGCAAAACTCAGTTGTCTCCCCAAGAACGACAGAAAATAATTCAATTACTTGGGTCAGGGTTCCAAAAGTTTTAACATCTTTTTTCCTAAATAAATACAAGTATGGAAGCAATTGATAGTATCTATGATTTGGATGACACCATTGTCATCTCAAACTCCACTAAAAAAGAAGATTACTTCAAGGTAAATGCAATAACTGGAACAGACTGGAATGCAAATGGAACAAAAAGTTTTGACATAAATAATCAACAAACTTATTTGAATCTATGCAAAAGTTTCTTGTTGTGTCAATTTACATTCACTAAGGCTGGGGATAACACAAACGCAACACTCATAAAGGATTTCTTCTGGAAAATGTTTGATAGTGTTCGTTTGTACATTGGAACACAAGAAGTTAAAGCGGTTCATTATGTCTCTACTGCACTTGAAATGATGAAATTTACACTATATTCATTCAGTGATAAAATGGGAAAGGGGGCTGTCGATGGTTTTATTCCTGATTTGTCAATGGGAACAAACACAGACCCTGAATATAGCAAAGGAAAGGAATGTATAATGATGATACAAAAGCAGATAATAGTTTTACAGTGGTAGTTCCTCTTAAAGGTGTATTTGGATTTTGTGATCATGACAAAGTTACATATGGTCTTAAAATTAGATTTCAACGACAAAGGAATGATAATGAACATCGATTTATTTTTGGTGTTGGTAGTGCTTTTGGTGATCAGAAAAAATTTGTAATTGATGAAATGAGTCGATATATTAGTGAATATACTCCTGATCTTAAAATAGAAGAGATGTTGAATAGAAGACTTAACTCAAAGAAAGCACTCCATGTATCATATCTAAAAAGAAGATGTCAACACGTTAAACTGAACCAAGCCACTTATATGTGGAATTTGGGTGTTCTAGAAGGAAAGCCACGATATCTGTGGATCATTTAAAAAAAAAAAAACAGATGGTGATACTGCTACTGATAAAAATAATGCATTGAATGATAATGCAAAGGTGAAACTACTTCTTGTTTCTCTCGATGGAACATTTTATCCACGAGATAGATTGGAAAATAATTGGTAAAAAAAATGATTATGCTGAAGCATACAAGTCTTACCAAAAGGTGTGTGAAAGTAATGGAAATAAAGAACCTATTTTGGATATAACAACATTTAAAAGTTTGTATACAATCTATACATTTGAACTGAGTGCTCAAATGGAAACTATAAAGTTTATTCGAGTGGATAATTCCCTACACATTGAAAGAGGAGAGAGTGAAGAAGTTGATACATATTGTTTGCTTTTGGAAGAAACAGAATTACAGATTAATACAGATAATGGTGTTATGATTAGTCTCACGTAATTTTTTTGTGAAATAAATGAGTGGTAAAGTACCAACTGGGGTATATGTTAATCAATTCAATCTTCATAAACTATCATCTGTGTTCAAAATCAAAAGCCTTGTATGATTAACGTTAATACAATTCAGAGAAAAGGCGCAGTAAGAATTGATGTTTTGCCCACAAGAGAACAGGGTAAAATCTTGAACGATACTGGCTCACTTAAAATTAAAATGACAAAACCAATGTTGAAGACATATTCAATAAGAGAGACGAGTGGAGGAATTCTCCCATTTCTAATTCCTTCATTTGCTGGTTTAAGTGCGGCTGGAGCATGGACGGGTGGTATTTCAGCAGCGGAGAAAGCTTCCAACGAAAGGAAGGCTCAACTCCGGGCTCAAAAATAATTGGAAAGACATAACAAAGAGTTGGAGAAACAAATTCAAGGAAGTGCTGTAATTGTAGATTTTGCTGAAAAACTTGAAAGTCTGCCTGTAAAAGTGAGATTGTTAGTTGGAGATATGATTTCTTCTATCGCACAAGCAGGTGTAAAATTAAATACAAGGGGTAATGGATTATATCTTTCTAATAAATAAATGAGCATTGATGAGTGGTTTAAAGAATTTGGAAAGACTACAACATCAAATTTAGAACTTGTCAAATGTTGTAAGAAATTAAAAATACATAATGTGGTTATTTGTATGAGAGATAAATTAACAAACGTGTCTAAACATACAAGGAATATTATTATTAACTTAGAAGATAATAATGGGAATGGTTCTCATTGGGTTTGTATATTTAATAGTTAAGACAAATATTATTTTGATAGTTTTGGTCTTCCACCACCTGCTGAAGTTATAAAATTCTTACAGAATGGTGTATATCAAACATTTCAAGTCCAATAATTAAATTCAAAATGTGGTCAATTATGTCTATATGTGTTATTGAGATTTCAACTCAACAAAAATAAATTTTTCAATGACATAATTTTTAGTGTAATATAAATGACTTATGTTGGTAAAGATGGTTCTATTTTTGGTGTATCCCATTAACTGGATATTGATTTATCAAATTATTGCACAAAGGCACAGGCTGAACGGCAGAAATATAGTGTAACAAAAAATATTAATATGAAAAATGCTTAGAAATTAATAAATTATTATCCAAGCCTGAATGATGCGAAAGACTTGGTGAGAATAAGTGATTTATCACAATATATCCTTAAATAAAACGGCTGTGTAATCCAAAGATACAGAAGTGTTGATTTTATCTCCAAGTCATACAGAAATCACAGTTCCAATTCATATATATTTTTATAAAGAAGGGCGTATCCTTTGTATGAGAATAGAACAATGGTGGTATGATATGAATGATTTAGGGTATAATTGGTAATTTAAATTTGACCTAGAATACCTGGAACAATTAAACCAGTCTCGTAAGGAAGAATATTATCCACTTGGTGCTGAGAATTAGCTTTGTGGAAGCACGATTGGTAAACAACAAATAAAAGAATTTAATAAGAGTAAATTTCATAATGGTTTTGCCCTAGTTTATGTCACGAAAACAGAAAAAACAGGATTATACATAATAAGTAAGGAAATACAAAATGATTTAACTATGGGAAGATGGGGAGGTGTTTCCTGTCATAATATTAATCTGTCATATATTTCTAATACATAAATGACAGCAAGAAAGCTTCAAGAAAATAATCATTTCTGTGTCCAAGCATACCTTGAAGAAAAGGGTATTCGGTATTTTCATAAATATGTTCTACAACAAGGGTCTCCAACCTTTTTTGGCGGAGGGCCACAAAACCAAAGTGGTGATGGGCGGAGGGCCGCACCCCAAAAAAGGATGCTAAATTCCGGGGAAAAAAAATATATATATATATATATATAATTAATATAAGGAAATTTAAACAAAAATTAGTGCTGAATATATTTTTCTTGCCAACGAATATGGCAAATGAATAATCATGTTAAAAATACATGTGTCTAATATGCATCAAAATCATAATAAAAATTACAGAACGCTTTGATCATTGACCCTGACAAATTGGCAGTAACGCGGGCCGCATTGTAATGTAAACTTAATATGGCACCGCGGGCCGCATAAATCCGTCTAAGGGGCTGCATGTGGCCCGCGGACCGCAGGTTGGAGACCCCTGTTCTACAACATATGAATGAGGTTTTTTCAATAAAAAAATTGGTTTTATACTGATGTTAATGAACCAACAAATTTGGATTTAATTAAAATGTTAAATAATGAAAAAAAATTATAAAGTTAAGAAAACGCAAGGCTCTTTTAGAAATTCAGAAGAAATTTTATTGGTTTCCTATTGTAAAAAAAAAACATTTTGGATACAGAAATAACAAGAAATCCTGATTAATATATGTATGATATTCTATGGGGTGTAAATGATTCAACAATAGTAAGGGATGAGGAAGGAGTTGAAGAAACTGAAACAAAAGAGGAAAAGGACAAGAGAGAGAAGGAGGAAAGAGAGAAGAGAGAGAAGGAGGAAAGAGAGAAGAGAGAGAAGGAGGAAAGAGAGAAGAGAGAGGAGGAAGGAGTGAAGAGAAAGAAGGAGTAAAGAGAAGAGAGAGAAGGAGGAAAGAGAGAAGAGTGAGAAGGAGGAAAGAGAGAAGAGAGATAAGGAGGAGAAGGAGAGGGAGGAAAGAGAGAGAATAAATAAATATAAAAATATGGAAACCAGTGAGATTAGAAAAAGATTGGGGGTATCACAGAAAATAAATGAATCTCAAGGCACCAAGGAGGAAAACAAAGAATTGACAGTCTCTTAGAAATATTCTCGAGAAGACTATTAACATCGTTTTCAGGGAGAAGATATAAACGAGAAAGTGGAGATAAAGATTATATTATTTATGATGTTGGTGGGATTGACTTTAATTAAGGTTTTTCATTTTTTTTTTCTTCATTAAATGGAGGGGAGAGTGAAGACATTTCTGAGGATTATTTATGTTTTAAAAATTAAGATTCAAATGTGCATGTTGGAAACTAAAATGGTTTTTGCACTGTCAGAATTTTTCTCATAAATTAAATTAATGAGTTATTGTCTCAAATGTAAAAATAAAAAGAATACTAATAATATCTCATATTTTAAAAGTAAAAGTAATAGGGTTATACAAAAAGGTACATGTTCGGTGTGTGGCTCAAAAAAGAGTCAATTTATCTTCAAACACAAACACGGAGTAGATATGCAAAAGTTTTTATCACGAAGTAAATTTACAACTTCTGGAATTCCAGGGGAATTACATCTATCAGGGTATTTTTTCTGTGGTCCAGGAACAAACTTGGATAAAAGATTAGATCAGGCAGACAATCCTAAACCATGGAGTAAACCCATCAATAGGGTTGATGAAGTGTGCATGAGGCACGATATTGATTATGGGAAGAGCACAACGTTGGAAGAATAGCATGAAGCCGATAAATAAATGTTGTATAATTTTCTCTGATACAAAATCCAACCTTGAGAGAAAAAGTTGATAGGTTAATTGTGAAGAAGATGATCAGTACTAAATTGAAACTTGGGATTGGAAATTCAAAAAACTTCCAGGCTGTAATGATGTCATGAAGACTGAAGAACAATTAGCTGATGAGTTACTTCTTCTTCTTCTTCTTCTTCTTCTTCTTCTTCTTCTTCTTCTTCTTCTTCTTCTTCTTCTTCTTCTTCTTCTTCTTGTTTCGGCTGCTCCCTTTAGGGGTCGCCACAGCGGATCATCCATTATGATCCGCATAATGATTTGGCACAGGTTTTACGCCGGATGCCCTTCCTGACACAACCCTTGTCGCCTCTTATGACACAGGGATATGGTACACCTATTCTAACCGGGGCATAGCTGATGAATTACATAAACCAATATTCACAAAGTTTCATAGAAGGAAGGTTTATTCCAAGGAAGTTGATTATATCTGGTCTGCTGATTTGATTTAACTCATTAATGATAAGGGGTACAAGTATGCTTTAACCGTTATCGATTTCAGGAGTAGATATGCGTGGGCTGTCCCTTTAAAAAACAAAACAGCTAATACTCTTATGTTAGCTTTTCAACAGATATTTAATAAAAGTAAGAGAAAACCAAAAAAATTGTGGACTGATGAGGGTAGAGAGTTATATAACAAGACATTCATGAATCTTCTAAAAAAAATAACAGCATTACATTTTACAGCACCTTTGAGGAAGGAAAAGTAGTTGTTATTGAGCGCTTCAATCGCACTTTCAAAGAGTGACTATCTCTCTATAATTCCAGCAGTGTGTGTGTGTGTGTGTGTGTGTGTGTGTGTATGTCTGTCTGCGACCGCCGTTTCTCGACAACCACCAGTCCGATCTGATTGAAACTTTCCAGGAATATTGCCAGGGACCCGCGGATGTGCCTTTTCAAGGTTTGATATTAATCGGACGAGCCGTCCCCAAGTTATGGCCATTTTATTGCTTTTTCAATGTTGGAAAGGTGTATGTATCACAGTTGAAGTGTTGTTCTACCTTATCATGCCATTTTTCCCCAAAGATATCTCAGAATAATGATAACAGCATATTAATAATAACAATAATAATAGCACAATAATTGGCAGTAATAAAAAGAATGTGATACAATGACCAATGTCTGTCAAACAATAACGACCTATATATTGTCTTTCAACCAATAATGACCAATAACGTTGTCAACCAATGACAGGACACGGTGCGATGATATCACGAATGACGTCACAATTAATGTTTGTTTTTTTTGCACGATTGACGTCACAATTCTTCTTCTTCGTTTGGTATGCCGTCACAATCGACGCTGGGGACCTGAATATGTGCCTTTTCAAGGTTTGATATCGTTCTTTATCCGTTTCAGCTGTTTCCCAAGTGTTTCCCAAGGTTTGAATTAATTTTTCAAATTATTAATTAATCCCAAGGTTTGAATTTTCCCAAGAGAAACAGATGTTTCCCAAGGATTTGAAAGCTGTTTTTTCCCAAGGTTTGAATTAATTGTTCAAATTATTAATTAATCCCAAGGTTTGAATTTTCCCAAGGGAAACGGCTGTTTCCCAAGGGTTTGAAAGCTGTTTTTTCCCAAGGTTTGAATTAATTGTTGTGCTTGATACACTTTTGTGAATACATTTACAGAGAGAGGGGCGAGAGAGGAGGGGAAGAGAGGAGGGGGGAGAGAGGGAGGCGAGAGAGGGGGAGGCGAGAGAGGGGGGAGGAGAGAGGGGCGAGAGAGAGGAGGGAGAGAGGGGGTGAGAGAGGGGTGGGAGAGAGGGGGCGGGAGAGAGGGGGGCAAGAGAGGGGGCGGGAGAGAGGGGGCAAAGAGAGGGGGCAAAGAGAGGGGGCGAGAGAGGGGGCAAGAGAGGGGGCAAGAGAGGAGTGGGAGAGAGGGGGTGAGAGAGAAAGGGGGCGTCATAATTCAAGAGAGGGGGAGAAAGGAGGTGGCGAGAGGGGGGACGGGAGAGGGGATGGGAGGGGTGTGAGAGGGGGGTGAGAGTGGGGGTGAGAGAAAGGGGCGAGAGAGGAGGGAGAGAGAGAGGGGGCGTCAATTCTTCTTCTTCTTCGTTTGATATGACGTCACAATTGACGCTGGGGACCTGAGTATGTTTCCCAGGTGTTTCCCAAGTTATGGCCATTTATGATAGGGTTGGTCTGATCTAATTGAAACAATGCCCCAATCCAGTCGTCGTTTACTAGAGCGAAGGAACGAAGCTGCACTCATTGGCATGCACCTATGGGCACCTACTTGTATGGACTGGATTTTCGGGAGGATGTCGGAAAGATCAAGCTGCGGTGCATTGTTTGGTAATGTCAACATCTCGGACCTTGATTTCTTAGATGATGCAGTCATCTTTGCGGAGACTTTAGATATCCTTTTGGGGGCCCTCAAGGTGCTGAATGAGGAGTTGGAGCTGCTGGGATTACGGGTTTCTTGGGTCAAAACTAAGATCCAGGCTTTCAATGACATCTTGGATGCTGCTGTCCTGTCTGTGTCTGTTTGTAGTGAGGATGTTGAGGTAGTGGAGAGATTCACTTACCTTGGCAGTGATATTCATGTCTCTGCTGGCTGTGAGTCAGAGGTCAATAGACGTCTGGGCCAGGCCTGGGGAGTCATGGATTCACTGGATCATGGGGTGTGGCGCTGCCAGTACCTGTGCGGGAGGACGAAAGTCCGAGTCTTCAGGTCCTTGGTGCTTCCAGTCTTGCTCTATGGATGCAAGACTTTGACTCTGTCCAAGGATCTGAGATGGAGACTTAATTCCTTTGGTACCAGGTCTCTTCGGAGAATCCTTGGCTATCGCTGGTCAGATTTTGTGTCCAACGAGAGGTTGCCGAGAGAGACTCGGATGAGATTTGTTACCTGCATGGACTGTGAGAGTCAGTTGCGGCTGTATGGACATGTGGCTCGTTTTCCTGACGCTGATCCTGCTTACCAGATTCTCTCAGCGAGGGAGTCTCGTGAGTGGAGGAGGCCAATGGGCCGACCACATGCCTCGTGGTTGCAGCAGGTTGACCAGCATCTCAAGGAGATGGGGATGGGCCTGGCATCTGCCTGGGGGAAGGCCAGGCAGAGGCCCCTGGAGTACCGGCGGAAAGTGGACACAGCGATGCGCTGTTCTGGCACATGCTCCCATACCTGACCTGACCTACGGGCACGCACCTTCGGGCCCGCGCTCGTATAAAAAATTCACCCAACTCGGTTCTCAACAATGGTCATCTTTTATTCAGGACATTGTAGATAAGTACAATGATACGATTCACACCTCAACGAATACTAAACCTTCTTCTTCTTCTTCTTCTTCTTCTTCTTCTTCTTCTTCTTCTTCTTCTTCTTTCGGCTGCTCCCGTTAGGGGTCGCCACAGCGGATCATCCAAATGATCCGCATAGTGATTTGGCACATGTTTTACACCGGATGCCCTTCCTGACGCAACCCTGGTCGCCTCTTGCGACACAGGGATCTGGTACACCTATTTTAACCGGGGTATACACCGGCCCAGTACACTGGTACTCATTTCGCCGACCTCGGAAGGATGACAGGCTGAGTCAACCCCCTGGTGTATTAATTCAGTGGCCCAACGGGGCTTGAACTCAGGACCTTTTGGATCCCAAGCAGCTGCCCGAACCACTGTGCCAACACCAGGCATTCAACGAATACTAAACCATCAGAAACATTTACAAAATTAGAATATGAAAAAGAGATTAATGTCAGAAAGCCTAAGTTCAAAGTTGGTGATATAGTGAGAATATATAGGTGGAAATCTCATTTTGAAAAAAGGTTATACTAAACGATGGACAAATGAGCTTTTAAAAATCATTGATGTGATAGATACAGTTCCTTGGACTTATAAGACATATGGTTTAAAGGGGGAAGAGATTTTAGGTTCATTTTATTCACAGGAATTACAAAAGACAAAAAAACTTTTTTTTAGAATGCACACACACTTACCTTTACAATGCCTTACTTTACAATGCACATACACAAACTTACCAATATTGTGATGGGTTCTCTTCTTCATCAGATGAAAAGTAGTTCATGTTTCACTCGTTTCTCAATAGGACAAGAGGAGAAAAATTAAAAAGCCTTCCTACAAGATTTTCAAATGAGAGCTGACTCTTTTAAAGCAGCTTCGAGGAAGTGGGATTAGGTAATCTTGGAAAATAACTTGGGCATCAACACAATGGGGCAGCTTCCTGTTTTGAAACAACTCGGTAATTCTCGAAAATTTATTAATGCCTGACACATTTTCGCAGCACGAGTGCTCCAAAAACACTTCATCATTTTACGAAACCAAATGTTTCGTGCTTAAAGAGATAAAGTGAATACACTCGATGGTGATGAATGTAATCGGAAAATTAATTTATTACCTCGAATAGAACATGGACAAATATTTATTGGATCACTCTTTGAGTGGAGTGAAAATATAAAAGGAAATCAGTAAGTCTCAGTTTAACATGTGCTCAATGGGGCAGAGATCGGTCTCCTATTTTTCCCTAATGGGTCGAGAGTCATAGGGGCGGGGGAGGGGGGGAGAGGGAATGGAAAAACAGTGTGGAACAGAGACATGAGGAGATCTGTGGAAGGGAAAGGGATGGAGTGGGGAACACAGGGTAAACACGATGGATACGACAGGGACTTTGAGGAAGGGTGGGGGGAGAAAATCATTCTCCTATTTTGGGTTTTTTGGGCCTTGAGACAGTCTCAATTTAACATGAGCTTGTATGGGAGGGGGAGAAAATCAGTCTCCTGTTTTAACCTTATGAGCCTCAAGTCAGAGAGCTTCCCCATTCATTTGTATGGGGGGTGGGGGGGGGAGGAATGAGTCTCCTGTTTAGGGTTTTTCCAGGGTTGAACCAGAGAATTTTCCCCCTTTTCCCCATTCATTTGCATGGATGCCTCAGAAGCCCCATTTATCCTCTATTCCTCCTGAACCTGTGAATGAAATCCTTTCACCACCTTCGTTTGGGCTTTACAAAAGGTCAACACTATCCCATCCATCTGTTGCAGCTGCAATTGGTTCAAATCAATCGGGGCTGTAACTGGTACCCGCATTGGCCATCCCATCAATAGTTTGTGTATCATCCTGTACACATATCAGGAATCCATATATATTGTTATGCTTCTATCCTTGGCTGGATTGCATGCTGCAACCCAGCCTTCGGCACTCCATGACCTTTGACAGCCAGCGCCCCCTAAAGGGTAGTAGGCCATACAGTACAGGGGTTCAGTTCATTCAGCCATATTTTTATATTTTCATCGTGAGGCTCCAACCAACGTTTTCCATTGGAAATTGTTTCTAACTCTGCTAAATTCTCAATTATCTCTTACATGGGCCCTTTGCTATTATCCACAAGCCCGAAGTAAACTCGCACAAGTTCAAATTGTGCAATTTGAGAAGCCGCGGTAAAATTTCCTTTTAAACAAACTCATTAAAAACACACATGATTGACCTCAACCTCGGATCACCGGTTGATGTCTCACTCTGAGTTATGCCTGCCATAGCTTGCCCACTCTCTCCAATGGATATTGTGAGATCTTAAATGTTCATGAACTAATGCTACCAGACAGGCCTTCCAATCACCGTCCATCCGAGGGGCTGAACGCACGTTAATGCATCACCTGTTTGCAAATTTAACAGCATGAGCAGTGAAGTACCATCTATATGTTATGTATGCAAATTTGTATTTTCACATTACACCATTACCTTCACCACTGATGCAAATGCTCACCTGCACCCACCACTTGCTCACCTGAACAAGGCTTGTCCCAAACGCGCAAACAAACCCAATTTTGAGTCATGACTCATGTCTCATCGAAGCCCTGCACCAAGAACTCATGAGACACACATGTCTGCTGCCAAATCCTTGACCACACTCCACTTGCACACCCGTTCCTGAAATGCACTTTGCAATTTCAGCTCTTATCAAACGAAGAAAATACATATTTTCACACACTTCTCTAATTAACGACAAAGAATGGAAGTTCCAAAATGCACTGACATGAACACAAAACCTCCCAACAGCAATAACACCAGGAGCTCCACAATCATCACCCGCCTGGTTCGCCAACCTGCATGGCGACCCAAGCAAGACCATTCCACATTCTACATTCTAACGTGTAATTTTAAAACACCTCGGCAAAATGCCCCTCACTGTGCATTGTGCAACCCTCCATTCACATAAAAATGCTTTTTACCATCGTGAGTGGTTTAAATCATTCTAAGCTCATTCACATTAACTCATTCCTCGTTCACACATGCCATGGAACAAACTGCCGCAACCAAACCAGCCAGTATTTGCAACCACCTATTCACGTCATACCATAATAGCTTTGTCATGCTCAAAGAATTGTCGTTTTTTATTCCCCGAATCCCCGAATATGTTGATCCCCGAATCGAGCAATATCTTTGAACGTCACTAATTTATCTCTGACACTAATTTTCCTTATTTAATTTTCCAACAAAGATGTTTTAATTTTCCCATCCTAAAACAATTTTGTCTGCAATCAAATTTCTCTCAAGTAGGTCGGCACAAGCTTGTCTTGTTATCCTTTTTCCCATGCACATGTTTGTTGTTATTTGTAATTTGTTTCGACAAACTTGCCCTAAGATTGCCATCATGAGTTCGTCCTTTTTGATTTATTTTATTGGGCCGTCATCAAAAAGTCTTGGATCTGTAGCCCCCTCCAATCGGGTCTGGCTGTTTTCAAGGGGCCCTGAACCTTCGGTAATCCCTCTACGAATAGATATACCAGCAAGGCCCATGGCAGGTCCTCATTATTTTCGAACCCTGAATGCAATTTACACGTTCTCTTTAATCGCTCTAAATATTCGGCCAGCTCTTCTCCTGCTTTTTCTGTGCACATTTGCACTTTATCCCAGTTTACCAATGGGGATTTCAATTCCCGAAACAATTGTGTACACAGGTCATTAACCCGATCCATTCAGGCCTGGGACACATGTTCCTGCTCGTTTGCTGGCAGCGCTGGGAGCCACTGTATTGCTTCCTTCGTGCGTCTCAATGCGCTGCTTGGTAATACAGTAGTCATTAATATTCCTATATCGGTATGTGTAGCTTGATGAGATATAATAAACTCCTTGAGCCACCTTACCGCCTCCTCTGGGTTCTCATTTAGTTCCTTCATTTGTCGTCGCATGCTTTGCAGGTCTGCTTCCTTCCAGCAGCGGTGCACCCGTGCTGCCACCGCTGCCACCCCCTACTCCTGGGGCCCCTTGGGGGGGGGGGGATTATTTCTATCATTGGGCAAACTAGTGTTGCATTTGGCATTGTCTGCTCCACGATATCATTCAACTAATGTACTTATCTCTGATATGGTCCTGCATTTCCTTCCCTTGTTCCCTTTTGAGACGCCTGGGTGGGGAATGTGTTATCTGTCACTGGTTCAGGTTGTGTTTGTCCTGTCCTGCCCACGAGTGCCATCTGGGCATTTGCAGGTAGCGCCGTATTTCTCAAATTTTGTTCTATCATTGGTACTAGTTGGCGTACTTGTTCTAGCACCACTTTAGTTGCCATGAGGCTTGGTCTCAGGCTTGCCACTGTAGAATTTTCTTCTGCACTCATAAACTGCTCCATCCACCATCCATAAACTTCCCAATTCACCCGGGACCTTGTTAATTTCCCTTTATCTTTCTCTTTCAGAGCCATCCGCAAAGTTTCCAACGGGTGCCTATTAAATGTCCCTTCCTCTGTGAATGGATGTGGTGCGTTCTTTGTCCACGCTGCCCACAGTGTTAACTGTTCTATTGGCCGTACTCCATGCAGCTTGTACATTATCTCTGCCTTTGTTTTTGGCTTTGGCAAAGTTATTGTACTTGACCGATTTCCCATATTGGTGGAGTCGTCGTTTATCCTTGGGTTTGGACTACATTTTCTTGGCCTTCCCCTCAACTTCACCTTACTCCTCTTGGTCTTTTGCTAGCCTCACACTCCCGTGCGCTTTTGGCCCTAATCCCCTGCTGCCGTGTGCTCTTATCTCCCAATGCAATCTACGCGCCCAGCTAATACCGCATGCACCACTACGTTGACTGAAATTACACGGCACTCGGCGCAGCGTGGATGTCAACTCGGCTCATCTATTGTCCTCTTGCGAACCTGGTTCACGCTTCTATGGATCGGCATTCTTATTTGTATAGTCTTAGCTTTCTGGACCACAAATTGGAAAGGGGGCAAATTGTTGACTATATTTTCAAATTTGCAGGACATTCAAGGAACATTAATTATTTTCCCCTTCAATTTCACTACAATCTCTTTCATTCAAGTTATTGACTATAGTAGGATTCTATCTCACAAGCTCTCATTCTTGTTTTCTTTGCAGCAATGTAAGTGTTTTCTTTGCAGCAATACCTCCGTGGTACCATGTTAAGAATAAAAGTTCTCTGATCAATTGTACTTTTCGTTGTGGACAGTCAATTAATCGTTTCTTACAAATTGAGCAGAAGGATTTACACCGAGTCGGTTAACAACAAAATTCCACAAAATTTGGTGCCGTGACTCGGATGTACTAAATCCCTGGAGGCAGTCCATGGTTTGGAGGGACGGCAAATGCCAACGAGATGCCATCCCTGACGGCAGGCCTGCTCTTAGTGGGAAACGAACATCGACAAAGGAAAGTACATGTCAGATAATTTTTATTGATCGGCCTGAGGTGATCCTGTGGTTCGGGTCCGCTGCGGTTCGAGACCTCTTTCAGCCTGCGGGCTGAATAGAGATCAGGGATCTCTTCACGGGGAGTTCGAGTCTTCGCCGTACCTTGAGCGAGTTCGGTACTCAGCTCACTGTGCTGTGTTGGGTACAGCAAAGGGAGGGGGGTTGGGGTTCCACCTCTGCAAAGAGAGGGTTTCGAGTCCCAGCTCGCTGTGCGCAAAGAGGGGGGTTCGAGTCCCAGCTCGCTGTGTGATAAAGTGTGTGTGTGTGAGGGTTATGTGTTTCGAACTAACAGTAATATATAGTTGCTTTATTACAGTGCTGACCAGCATTTGTTGTATTATCACTATATTGAAGTGCATACTCTTTGGTATTTGTGACGTGGGGTTTGAAAGATAGGAAATGCTGTTGGAAAGAGTGATGAGATTGTGTATACCGAATCAACCTGCCACAGGCCACAGAGAGGGACATGTGCGAGATATTTGTTTGATACATACGGACCTGATTCTGTGAGAGACGTTGCAAATTGGTGCGTTTGGACTATGAACAGTAAATTGCCTTTTCCTGAGAATGGTACGTTTGATGGGGATTGTTTGAATCACCTGAGGAAAGTTCTGGAGGGAAATGAATAGGATCAACGAGGATCCAGGGGAGTATTGGAACAGGAGATTAAGGAAAGCATGGAGAGAAGGGAGTGCAGAAACAATGCAAAGAGAGGGCTCCTCCTGGTGACAGGGTCGGAGTGCAAACCCGATCCAGAAAGTCCACGTTGGAGGCTGCGAAGGAAGAAAATTAAGAGGCACTGTTTGGTACATTCCCATTGTTAGATTACACGGGGGCCAGAGGCATGCAAGCAATATATTGAACAGCGTCATGTTGAGACGGTGGCTAAACTGAGTTCCAACCCAGGTAAACGGGCAAGGTAAATGAGCAAGGAGAATGGGCAAGTGGAAAATGAATAAGTGTTATGAATGTTTGTTGAGTTACCTGTTTGGATTTCTGGTTTGTTCATTGTACTCAGTGGAAGTATGCTTGCTGTGAAATTGTTGCATTGTATTGTGTGGAGGTGTTACAGATTCGTAAATCCTATAGTTTTGCATTAAGGAGTTACCTCTTTGGACGGATTTGTGAATGCAGTGTGATTGGAAAGGTTGAGTTTTATGTTTAGGACGCAAGTTAAGGGTTCCAACCTGGAACTCTTGTATGTTTGTATTCATATCTGATTTGTATGCACACTGATTTGCATTGATCTTCATGTGGTGCTAAGTGAGTGTTGAAATGCAACGTGTGCGAGTCCAATCGATTTCACTGGAATAAAGCGTGCTCTCTTGTGTATTGTGACCTGTGAAGCTTATGGGAATGCATGAGTATGGAAACTGGAGATAAAGATTGCGCATCAACGTAGACTGTGAAGACTCTGGATGAAGTGAGGTGCACGCACCGATTCCAGAGGGAAAACGATGACGACTGACTCTGGACGCGTTGTTGATTCAGAGTGTGGGGCGGATGTCATTGAGAGTGTTTTGGGACCAGATTGAGAGGTGAGTGTGTGAATTAAATCTTGGTGAAAATCTGAATTTAAAGCGATTGTGAGCTCGACAAGGAACTGAAGATTACTGTACGATGTGATACATGAATGTTAAAGTTAATAAATGGCATTGGTTGATGGATGTTAAAGACAAATTCCTGCCAAAACTACTGCTAGGAAGGCAATGGAAAACAACCCAATGTAACCTTTTGATCGATTCAGGTAGGCAAAATTCATTGCATACTGGCTGCCTGGTGAAACACGCAGCAGTTGCAGGCCTTATCAGAAGAAAAAAACCAAGGTCACGCATCTCCCTGAATGGGCCAAAACTACTTTCCAATCCTTTAAACTGGAATGTTTGTGCTTTACCGGCAGGGAAGGATAAATGTGTGTTCCCTACCTTGGATAGACACTGAAGAAAGTGTTGAAGTTTTATTTAAAAGCCATAGGGATTTTGGATAACTTGTGAAGTAACAATTATGAATGTGGAATATATTCCGAACGTGAACTCCATTTAGGAGGCTCGCTATCGCCGGCATTATGAGAAAAATTCCTCTAATTACTCAGCCCGGCAAGGTGAAGTGCTAAGCAGCTGTTAGTACTGCCAGAAGGGATTTATGGGTACTGAACCCTCCATTCAATTCATATGCAGATTCAAAGAGGAGTTGAATTTGTATGAGATGGAACTGCAGCGACAGATGGAACTTTTTGCGAATGTCGTTCGTTGTAAGTCTGATTGGCAGTGCAACACGTCACCCCAACTTGGACTTGGTAGTCATCAGGGAGCAGACAGAGGGAGAGTACAGCTCACTTCAGCATGAGGCTGCAGAGGTGCCGGTGGAGTTTTACCAGTTGGGAGCTAACAGCAGGTATCATGTCATGATGCTAACAGCAGTTTAAATCTCCCATGCCTTCCCCACAACAGTGATATTTGGGAAAAGATGGGGAAGGTTCTACCGAGATAGCTACATGTATGGATGGAGTGTTTTGAGCTGCTATTTAAATGCTATTCGCCTGATGACTCAACTTTGACAAATGATTTGACAATTTTTGTGCACCTGTTTAAAAACAGAGGTTTAAACTATATTTATTTGTTTTGATGAAAGAATGGATTTGTATTCAAAAGGTCAGAGGACGTGATTAGATGGCTAGTGTATGTGTGTTGGTTATATTGCAGCATGTTGCTGTTTTGCTGATGAAAGAAATGGATAAGATGGACAATGTCAGAGATTTAAAATGTTAATTGAATTCTGAATAGTGATGAGAGAGGTTGGTTAGACATTATTTTACTGAGATATTTCAGCTCCATTGACCATGAAAGAAATGGATGCTCATTAGAATGATAGAACATATTAGCATTTGGTATAAATAAACTGTTTGAAGAAATTTTGTATTTGTTAACCAAACAGTTCAAGTTTTGTCCCCAAATGTTTCCAAATGGACGCTCTGTAGCCAAAGTGTGGTCTGCAGCTCGGCAACTCGATGTCTTGGCCGAGCGGCATGGAACTCTTACGATGGGGGAGTGCAGAGCTGAGAGCCCGAGAAAGACTTCCAAAAGAATCACCCTTTGACTAAAATAATAGCCAAGCTACTCTTGTTTAAGAGTCATTCCGTGTCAAATCAGCCAAAAAATGAAATTCTGCGGTGACCCCCTCAGATTTTCCTGAAAAAAATTCTCAAGGCTACCTTAATATATATGAGGAAGGTTTGCCAAGTTATAGCTCAAAATTCCAAGTAGTGTCCAAGATATGGCCATACAAACACCCTTGCGGTGTTTCAATTCTGGCAGTCGCGAGTTGCAGATTTGTATCTGAAGCATATTTGGAGGGCTCTAAATTCCAGTTTTACAAACAGAGTTCTGAAAATTCACAGTAATGGTGTCTATTAGTGAGGCTTTCAGAATCTGACATAAAAAATGTTCTACTTAAAATACTTTTTAAGATAAGTACTCTCAAAAGTAGTGATTTGTAACATGCAGTCCAACAAATTTCAGTTTTCAAATTGCTGCCAACAGTCAGTTTTTTCATCATGAAGAATTTTGTTGCCTGATTTATATAATCTAGTGACTGGATCATTTAGAAAAGAAAACTGAAACCTTTTGGAGCAAAATATTGGGTGCTATAGGTGTCTGAACTTTGCGCCAGACTCAACGACACTGAAATTTACCCCGGTTTTACCCCAAGTGTTCACGATATTGACAGTTACAGAGCTCTTTAAAATTTTTGTCACTTAAAGACACATTCATAGGCAAACTGTTGTAGAAAATTCAAGAGTTGTTCTCAATCCCTTCTATTTTTAAACGAATTTTTTTCAAAAATGCATCAATATCTAATGATTCTGCAGTCCCAAAAGCTACTTTTTTAAAAATAATTTTTTTACTAACAAATATATAGAAAAAAATAAAGATATTGTAAGGAAGTATGACTTAAGTGGAATCTAACAATATATAAATCAGTTTAGTAAAGCTTAAAGAAGTGTACCAAAATAATTTCCAAAGTTGGGCATGAAGCACAACTCTATCTTATTTAGGCTTTAACCGAATACACAGCCCTGTAGTAACTGCCAATGCTCATTGTTACATTTTATAATATCCTGGCAATTATAAAACTAATCACTGTTCACTTTGTACAATGGATCCAAGTACATTTGTCCAAACAATTTGATATGAAATTATGAAAAAAAAAGTTGAATCAGATATTGTACCTACATTTACAAATGGATGTCGACTTTCGTACAATGTACACTAAGTATATAAACAATTAGATATGCAAATGAATATTTATAATGGTGATTATTATGATCACATTATGTGTCTTAATTTGTAGTTGAGATTGGCGGCGGCCTTAAACTAAAATGTCCTTTAAAAAAAATGTGAGCCAAATTAAAGTAACCACATACTTGTTCTGACCAAAAAACACAATTTGATCATTGTGGTGCCAACTTATGAATGTTTGGCATAGCTTCCACTTCAAAAGCACACCTATTGCTTTTATTCTACATCTTTCATCAAACATGTTTTTTTTTTAAATAGTGGGCCTTTTTAAAAATAGAAGGGATTGAGAACAACTCTTGAATTTTCTACTACAGTTTGCCTATGTATGTGTCTTTAAGTGACAAAAATTTAAAAAGAGATGTGTAACTGTCAACATGATGAACACTTTGGGTAAAACTGGGGTAAATTTCAGTGGCGTTGAGTCTGGAGCAAAGTTCGGACACCTATAGCACCAAGATTTTGCTCCAAAAGGTTTCAGTTTTCTTGTGTAAATGATCCATTCACAAGATTATATAAATCAGGCAACAAAATTCTTCATGATGAATAAACTGACTGTTGGCAGCAATTTGAAAACTCAAATTTTTTTGACTGAATGTTACAAATCACTACATTTGAGAGGACTTATCTTAAAAAGTATTTCAAGTAGAACATTTTTGATGTGAGATTCTGAAAGCCTCAGTATTAGACACCATTTGTCTGAATTTTCAGAACTCTGTTTCTAAAACTCTGGAATTTAGAGCCCTCCAAAAATGCTTGAGATACAAATCTGCAACTCGCGACTGCCAGAATTGAAACACCCCAAGGGTGTTTGTAGGGCCATATCTCAGACACTACTTGGAATTTTGAGCTATAACTTGGCAAACCTTCCTCATATATGTTAAGGTAGCTTTGAGAATTTTTTCAGGAAAATCTGAGGGGGTCACCACAACCTCCGGCTGAAATGACACGGGATGAGCCTTAATTACTCCTGTGAATTAATGTAAGAATTTACAACCGAGCTTTGAATTATTTTGGGAATCTGTTTTGTGAATTATAATAACCTAGCACACCAGTGTGTTTTGCACACTGTTTTGCACACACCCAGCATCAGCACACCAATGTGCTTTGACCTGTGTTTTAGTGATGAACAAGTGATACACGTGATAATGTTTGCATGTGATATTAATCAGAAAAGTAATTTTCACACACCTTTTTACCGGGTCTGTTGTTAAATACATAAACATGGGGAACAGTTGGTAACTATTGGAGGTTGTGTATGGTAACTGTGTTAGTTACTTTCAGACTAAGCTCATTTAAAAAAAAAAGGGAACTCATTGAGAATGCTGGAGGCAAAATATTTTTGTGTTCATTGTGTCTTCTCCTCCATGACAATTCATTATGGTATCATGTAAGTCTCATAATCCTAATTTAAATGTATTGGGGTCTTCAAGTGACAGAGTAATGATTGGTTATATCACAGTAAGGTTATTGATAACTTGTATTTATTGATTGATATATTGTCAATCACTGCAGCTATGGACCTTGTCAATCTGTTAATTGAGGGTAGGAAAAGTTACTGAGAATTGAATCAAGAAAATATATTAAGTTGAGGTACTTACATAATATTGAAGGAGGGTCTGCCTTATTAAATTGATCGACAGATTGGTCAACATTACATATTAGGAATCATAAGTTAACTGCAAGGCAAAATCAAGATATGAGGGAAAGCAGCATCGTATTTACATAACCATACTGCAGAATGACTGGAAGAGTGGCTTGACCAACAGCAATTATGAAATCAATTAATGGAATTGGGAATTGTACCATGTATTGTCACTGTGTTGCTCTCACTGATGAGTAGCTGGTACAGGCTTGACTGTAATTTAAGTAAAATGCCTTTTCAATTTGTAGAAAGACAAACAAATGATAAACCAGAATTATGCAGAGTCCAGAAGGCATGACCATGTGAAATAAATGTTAAATCGGTCAGAATATAAGAATTATATTATTGAAAAGAGTGCAATGACGCTACATGTCAATTTAAATATTACCTATTTTATCTGTCTTCTGATTAATTGGACAGATGAGTGATTTTTGATTAAGTGGTACTTCTTGTACGTTTACTTAAGTAAGTTGAGGTATTTCTAACACTGACTTGACCATCTTTCATCGGTACGGAAGTGCAAAGTTAGCTGGAAATAAATAAATAAATAAATAATGGCAGTTGCTCTGGAACTGCATGTGTATGAAACTGTGAATTGTTTAGCGGATATGAATGTTAAAATGATTGCACATGTTATAATGGTAACGATGCAAAATCAAATCGCTTTGGATTTGGAGCTACTTTGGAGCTACTTGAAAGAAGTAGCTAACTTTCATAATTATTGTACAGATGATAGAATATTTTTCTTGACCAGAAAGGATTTTCTTTTTGAAGTATGGTGAAAAGAATAATTATTGATTGCTAATTGGAACCCTGATAAAGACTGTTGCCCTTTCTACAGGGTGCCCCACAGAAACCCAGGAAATTTGAGATTTTGACATTTATTTTTCCGTATTTTACCATATCAATAAACTAAAATATATAAATAAAGTATATCTTTGTTTTACACTACATCGAAGTTTGCTTTTGTTTTGTTTGAAAATAAAGTGCATCTTTGTTTTACACTACATCTAAGTTTGCTTTTGTTTTGTTTTAAATAAACTGTACTAAATTTCCTGGTTTTCTGTGGGGCACCCTGTACATGGAAATAACAAATGAGCTGAATGTTTTTGAGTGTACATACAACTGAGATTTCTGTGTATTTTAGCACGTCGTTTAGGTGCGAAAAAGTATTAAGGAAAGGAATAAAATATTGATACAACATATAATGCAAGTTAAATGCTTCTTTAAGAACCTTTGTCAGACTTATTGAAATACATGAGCCCATGACGTTTACGGATTGGTGTTTAAACGAGGCTTAACGTTGATTTTGTTTGTTTCGGAGTGTTGAGAGCAGTTGAACCATGCAATGTACGATTTCATCTAATGAAGCTTTGCAAGAGCTTCCACCGAAAGATTGGACGATGGGGAGAACCCAGATTTGGGTGATTGGGCATTCAACACGTGATCATGAAACTACCGCCTTCCTGAGGAGATAAGATGAGCAATGTAGAGAAGAAAATAAAGAAAAACCCACTGAAGAGAAGGTTGGACAAGTCAAACCACAGCAAGGCAAAGTCTTAACATCACCGTTGCAAATACATCGTGAACTTGCCATGGTTGCTTCAATGCACAACGAAGGCCCTGAAGGTCCACACGGCGAGTCATCTGCAACATGTGTTCAATGGTGCGGGTGGGGCTCGTGCAGCCATCATGGCTGCATCCAACGTGCACAGCTCACTTTGTGAATCAAACCTGATTGCACAAACTGCTGTTATGAGGCCGAAAACTCTGCAGGGGCTGGATCTCTGGGTCACCACTAGAGTCCTTTGCATCTCCTTCAACCCAGTGTCGGGCCCAAGCTCGTACCTGCCAAGATGTACCCTCTCTGCAGCTCAAAGAGTGACTCGACTGTGTTTCCCCTTGGGTGCTGCTCTATCTACACCCTGACCTGCTTATCTTCTGGCCATGGATAGCATGTCTTTTCGAATTGTGACACATGCTGATGAACAGGCCATGAATTAAATGGAAACACACTCACTAACCTGGCTGGGACATCACTGAGATGGTCGTCATCCAACATTTTTCTGATATGAGCACTCGCTGCCATTGTTGATTGAACTTGTGTTACGGATATCTTTTCGCCTCCAGGAACGGGGTATGGTGATCATGTGTAATATATTTATTCAAATTTTCCTGATAAGGAAAAAAGGGGGGAATTGTGGAAGAAAAATAATTATATTAATGTACTCTCAATTATAATGGATGCTGATGCTTTACAATTTAATTTTTATGCTTTCAGTCGAATTGGCTGTCAGTTATGTTTCCCTTTACCCAAGAGTTTTTTTGACCTAAATATTGATAAAAGGAATGTCTTACGATGAAACAAGGTGACCTGGTTGATAACACTGCAACTTTTGCCATGATTATGTCATTCTCTTTCACCTAGTGGACACGTATTGCAGTTGGAGTTCTTTTGCCTAATGCTTATCAGCCCCCTCCACTCCCACAAAAGCATATAATTGCCAGGAAATGTAATCTTAGCTTTGCGCAAATCATTGTGAATGTTGACCATCTCAGTGTCTTGGACTCCGTGGTACCATGTTAAGAATAAAAGTTCTCTGATCAATTGTACTTTTCGTTGTGGACAGTGAATTAATTGTTTCTTACAAATTGAGTAGCAGGATTTACACTGAGTCGGTTAACAACAAAATTCCACAACATGCCCAAGAGTGCCATTTGGACACTTGCAGGTGGCACAGTATTTCTCAAATTTTGCTCTATCTTTCATACCAGATGGTGTACTTGTTCTAACATCGTTTTATTTGCCGTGAGGCTTGTTCTCAGGCTCGCCACCATTGCTCCATCCACCACCCAAAAACTTCCCAATTTACCTGGGACCTCGTTGCTTTTCCTCTTTCAGAGCCTTCTGCAACGCTTAAATGCCCGTTCCTGTGGGAATGGATGTGGTGTGTCTTTTCTCTTGCCCACACTCCATGCAGCTTTTACATCATCTCCGCCCTAATTTTTGGTTTTGGTGGAATTATTGTACTTTACCGATTGCCCATCTTGCTGGAATCGTCGTTTATCCTCAGGTTTGGACTTGCATTATCTTGGCCTTCCCCTCAACTTGATGCTGCTCCTCGGAGTAGTCGTTTGATCCTCAGGTTTGGATTTACATGACCTTAGCCTTCCCCTACACTTGACCTTACTCCCCTCGGTCTTTTGGTAGCCTCACGCTCCTGTGCGCTTTTGGCCCGAACCCCCTGCTGCCGTGCGCTCTTATCACTAGTGGCCTGGAGAAACTGGTTAACACCTCTACCCCTCTACGGATCGGCATCTTAATCTGTATCCTATATTTTATGTATGCTTTTTAATCTTCCCAACTCTCCAATATTACTTAGTCTGGGATAGTCTCGGCTCAATGAACCACAAATGGGAAAGGGGGCGAATTATTGACTATATTTTAAAACTTGCAGGACACTCAAGGAACATTAATTATTTTCCCCTCCAATTTCACTACAATCTCATTCATTCAAGTTATTGACAATATTAGGATTCTATTTCACAACCTCTCATCCTTGCCTTCTTTGCAACAAGCAACTATTCTGCTATGATTATTATCTCTCTTCCTTTCCCCTTTTAGTTTGAGAGCCTAGCGGAACATGGTGTGTGCTATGATACCTCCCCAGCCAGTAAGCGCTCACCCCTCAAAGCCCCAACCGAGAGCAGGTGTGTTTGCCTACCTTCGATCGGATCTTTGGTGAGCAGATCAGCATAGGGTAGTGCTCACTGGCCACTGGGATGGTCCACAGTCCTCCCCTGGATCTCGTAGGCTTCTGCCTTGGCTCGCCAATTGTCGGGGCTCGAACCCTGTACCTTGAATTACAATGCTTGGATTTGGAGACACACAATCATCAGCAAATTTAATGGCCTAATCACAGCAAAGATAATGTAACTTCACACACACACACACACACACACACACACACACACACACACACACACACACACACACACACACACACACACACACACACACACACGCTGTCAAGAACAGATCTATAATTTTCTTTTATTCATCAATCAATCAACCCAACATAAGAATCACTTAAACCATACCAAACAAAAGAATAAACCTTACCAAACAAAATAATCACTTAAACAAATGAATTAAAAGAACTTTCAAATAAACTAACGATTAAACTAACAATTAATTAGACAAATAATAAATTTGCCAACCAGCCAACGAAGCAATTAACCAAACTCCTGCGCACAGGTCGAACAGATTGCCAGAGCGAATGTAACAATCTGCTCTGTCTATCTTCAGTTTCTCCTGCTTATATACTTTTTTGGCACATTACTCTTTGAGCAAGACCCTTTCTGCGGTGAGTGGCCTGGCCTGTTCTTGCACAGAGCATGCTTCATTGTTTCGCCAATAAGTGTGGATAAACAGGGTCCTTGTTCGTGGAACTTTCACAAGACATCTGCATCAGCAATCACCATATCCTTCTTTATCTCAATGCTCCAGGAGAGAGAGAGAGAGAGAGAGAGAGAGAGAGAGAGAGAGAGAGAGAGAGAGAGAGAGAGAGAGAGAGAGAGAGAGAGAGAGAGAGAGAGAGAGAGAGAGAGAGAGAGAGAGAGAGAGAGAGAGAGAGAGAGAGAGAGAGAGAGAGAGAGGAAGATACATGGGGGTAAAAGGGGAGATGATTCAACCCCCGCCCCCCCCCACACCCCTTTCCTGTGGCAACAGTCATGTTGCGCAGTGTCTCTTCTCGGCCTATTTCTCCAAATACAATTCATGGTAATATTTTAAATCATTTTAAAAGGAAAAACCCCACATCAGAACAGTAACAAACATTTAACAATATGCAAGCAACAAACAAAGCTTAATAAAAAGGAAAATATTATAAGCAAGTTGGATAAAAACAATAAAAGAAAGCTGAAATGCCTATTCCAGCTCCCACAGTTAGAGAGGGAAAGCAAAGTTGCAGAGGATGATATGGAGGAAAAGCAAAGTGACAGAGGATGTTTGAAGGGACAACCAAAGTGACCAAGGATGTGAGAGAGGAAAAGCAAAGTTACAGAGGATGTTTGAGAGGAAAAGCAAAGTTACAGAGGAGTTTTGAGAGGCAGAGCAAAGTGATAGAGGATGTTCAGGAGGAAAAGCAACATTACAGAGGATGTTAGAGAGACAAAGCAAAGTGACAGAGGATGATTGAGAGGAAAAGCAAAGGGACAGAGGATGCTAGAGAGGAAAAGCAAAGTAATGAAGGATGTTATATAGGTAAAGTAAAGTTACAGAGGATGTTTGATAGGAAAAGCAAAGTGACAGAGGATGTTAGAGAGGAAAAGCAAAGTTACAGAGGATGTTTGAGAGTAATAGCAAAGTGACATAGGATGTTAGAGAGGAAAAACAAAGTTATAGAGGATGTTTGAGAGGAAAAGCACAGTCACAGAGGATGTTTGAGAGGAAAAGCAAAGTGATATAGGAGGTTAGAGAGGTAAAGCAAAGTTACAGAGGATGTTCTGGAGGAAGAGCAAAGTAACAGAGGATGTTCGGGAGGAAAAGCAACATTGCAAAAGGTGTTAAAGAGGAAAATCAAAGTTAAAGAGGATGTTGGAGAGGAAAATCAAAGTGAAAGAGAATGTTGGAGAGGAAAAGTAAAGTTATGGAGGATGTTAGAGAGGAAGATTGGGAGGAAAAGCAAAGTTGAAGGGGATGTTAGGGAGGAAAAGTACAGTTACAGAGGACGTTGGAGAGGAAAAGAAAGTCCTCTGAACTTTGTTTGTATCCGTTAATCCATATTCATTAACAGATAGATTAATTATTCATTTTCTCAAATTTAGGAATATCTCTCAAAGACATTGGAAACTTTAAATCTTCAACATTTAATGTATTCTCATATTTCTTATAATGTTCAACCCTTTCAGGTTTCCATTGTGGAGGATATAACTGAGCAAGAACAGACTACAGAAAATATTGATTATATTTGTTTTGAATATTAACAACCACTTTCTTAAATTTTATCTCATTTGGTAAATCAATATAAGAAGAAGCTTGAAGAGGATCTGATTTTAAAATGTGTATATCTAAAAAGATTATTTTTGTAAAAGCAAATCCACTACCTACTACAGTGTTATCAACATTTTGTTGTCTATGGAGTTCATCGTAAACATCACATCTTACAAAATCTTGAAATGATGAGATAAAGTGAGGGTTTGTACTAATTTTGGGAGTAGTTTCATCACCTTCACTTTCCATATTCAATTTTACTCCCATATAGAACTTAAAAGTTTTCATTTCACTTAATGTGTTTTTAATTATAGTTTCAATACTTTGTTCAACTACATCAACAGCTTCAATGATTGAAGATGGTCCAGGGTCTTGAAAGCGAAACAATCTTATTTTTATATGTCCTTTAAATGCCCCATCAGTGTTTTCAATGAAGAAATTAGTGGCACCTTCCCTTTCTTCATTCTTCTTGTGTTTGCGTGATTGAAGGTGTTTATTATAATTTTTTTTTAAGAATATCGTTATCACATCTATCACAATGTTTTGTTTCTTGGTCAAGTGGAGATATTTGTCTGAAAAGATTGAATGTGTGTTTGTTGGTTTGAAGGTGTTTTTTTATTACATTTATATTTATGAATGCAAACATCGCAGTACGTTGTATTCACCATATTTATTTCACAAAAATTTGCTTAAAATAAAATTTTCTTGATGAAAATTTGTTGTGGAATTTTCTGATTTGTCCTATTAACCGACCTGGTGTAAATCCTGTTACTCAATCTGTAAGAAACAAATTAATTCACTGTCCACAACGAAAAGTACATTTGATCAGAGAACATTTATTTTGTAGTACCATGGAGTCTAAAACACTGAGATGTAAACATCCCAATGATTTGCACTAAGCTAAGTTAACATTTTCTGACATTTATATGCTTTCGTGGGAGTGGAGAGGGCTGGCAGATTCAAAGGGAGAGAGAACATGGTGACTTTCAGTTGGCCTTGGTGAGAATGAGAAAAATACTTAAAAGCAGACAACCAAAAGGAGTATAGGATAAGACCGTAGGTTAAAGTTCTTTAAAAGAAATGAATATGAGGAATTGTGTATATAAAAGGCAGTGAGTACACGGGTCAGATAAGCATTAGGCAAAATAACTCAAACTGCAATACGTGTCCACTGGGTGAAAGAGAATGACATCATCATGGCAAAAGTTGCAGTGTTATCAACCAGGTCACCTTGTTTCATCGTAAGACATTCCCCCCATCAACACCCAGACAAAAGGGAAACACAATTGACAGCCAATTTGACTATAGCATAAGTATTAAATTTATAAAGCATCAGCAACAATTGTAATTGAGAGTACATGAATAATAAAAAAAATTTCTTCAACAATCCCCCCTTTTTTCCTATCAGGAAAATTTGAATAATTATATTACACATTATCACCACACCTCGTTCCTTGAGGAGAAAAGATATCCGTAACACAAGTTCAATCAACCATGGCAGCGAGTGCTCATATCAGAAAAATGCTGGATGACGACCATCCTAATCGTGTCCCAGCCAGGTTAGTGAGGGTGTTTCCAGTTAATTCATGGCCTGTTCATCAGCAAGTGTCACAAATCGAAAAGACATGCTACCCGAGGCCAGAAGAAAAGCAGGTCAGGGTCTAGATAGAGCATCACCCAACGGGAACACAGTCGAGGCACACTTTGAGCTGCAGAGAAGGTAGATCTTGGCAGGTACGAGCTTGGGCCCGACACTGGTTTGAAGGAGATGAAAAGGACTCGAGAGGTGACTCAGAGATCCAGCCCCAGCAGAGTTTGGGGCCTCGTAGTAGCAGTTTGTGCAATCAGGTTTGATTCACCAAGTGAGCTGTGCACGTTGGATGCAGCCGCGATGGCTGCACAAACCCCACCCACACCATTGAACACATGCTGCAGATAACTCGCCATGTAGACATTCAGGGCCTTCGTTGTGCATTGTGCAACCATGGCAATTTCACGATGTATCTGCAGAGCTGCAATTTGTGAGCGTGATTGAGGACATTCCTCCAGGCAGGCACCACGCAACAGTGACGTTAATTCTTTCCCTTGCTGTGGTTTGACTTGTCCAACCTTCTCTTCAGTGGGTTTTTTATTTTTTTCTCTCTCTTTAACATGCTCATCTTATCTCCTCGGGAAGGGGGTAGTTTCATGATCACATGTTGACTGCCCAATCACCCAAATCTGGGGTTTCCCCATCGTCCAATCTTTTGGTGGAAGTTCTTTCAAAGATTCATTTGATTAAATTGTACACTGCTTAGTTCAACTGCTCTCAACACTCCAAAACAAACAAAATCACGGTTAAGCATCGATTAAACATGCCAATCCATAAACGTCATGGGCTCATGTATTTCAAAAAGACTCACAAAGGTTCTTACAGAAGCATTTAACTTGCATTATATGTTATATCAATATTATATCCCTTTCCTTTCCTTATTTTTTCTCACCTAAACGACATGCAAAAATATACATAAATCTCAGTTGTAAGTACACTCAAAAACATTCATCTCATTTGCTAATTCCATGTAGAAAGGGCAACAGTCTTTATCAGGGTTCCAATTTGCAATCAATTCTTTTCACCATCCTTCAAAAAGAAAATCCCTTCTATTCAAGAAAAATATTCCATCGTCTGTACAATAATTATGAAAGTGAGCTACTTCTTTCAAGTACCGAATCCAAAGCGATTCAATTTTGCACAGTTACCATTTTAACATGTGCAAACATTTTAACATTCATATCTGCTAAACAATTTACAGTCTATGGTGACGACGAATCTTTATCTCAATTTTCCGTACTCATTCATTTCCATAAGCTTCACAGGTCATAATACACAATAGAGCACGTATTATTCCAATGAAATCTATTGAACTCGCACACGCTCCATTTCAACACTTACTTAGTACCACATGCAGATCAATGCATATCAGTGCACATACAAATCAGATATGAATACAAACATCGAAGAGTTCCAGGTTGAAACACTCAACTTGCGTTCTTAACATAAAACTCAACCTTTCCAATCACATTGCATTCACAAATCCGTCCAAAGAGGTAACTCCTTAATGCAAAACTATAGGATTTACGAATCTGTAACACCTTCACACAATGCAATGCAACAGTTTCACAGCAAGCAAACTTCCAGTGAGTACAATGAACAAACCAGAATCCAAACAGTTAACTCAACAAACATTCATCCAACAGCATTTCCCATCTTTCAAACCCCATGTCACAAATACCATGAAATATGCACTTCATAACCTCAATCCAAATAACACATCACAATCACAATACACAGTGAGCTGAGTCTCGAATGCCTCTCTTTGAGGAGGTGGGACTCCACCCCCTCCCTTTGGCCAGAGGGGATTGGCCTTTTCCCCAATGCCTCTGCTGTTCCCAGTACAGCACCGTGACCCTAGTACCGAACTGGCTCAAGGTACTGTGAAGACTCGAGCTTCCTGTGAAGAGATCCCTGATCTCTGTTCAGCTCTGAAGGCTTAAGCAGTCTCGAACTGCAGGATCCTCTCAGGCCTATCAATAAATATTATCTGACATGTATTTTCCTTTGTCCATGTACGTTACCCGCTAAGAACAGGCCCGCTGCCAGGGATTGGATCTCGTTGGCATTTGCCGTCCCTCCAGACCATTGACTGCCACCAGGGATTTAGTACATCTGAGCTGTTAGCAAAGTGACAAACCGACTCAGTGTAAATCCTACTACTCCAACTTTTTGCACTTAATAAATAGAATGTATCAAGACACAAAAGAGAAGCTTTAATTAATCGCTTTATTTGTTAAAGATACTGAGAAATATGTCGAGGATGTAAAATTGAATAAAGATAAATATAACAACTATTGGATAAAAACAATTATGGTGAATAATATGAGTTCTTCAATTAACGTCAGTGGAAGGGCTTTTACTATATCTGGAAGAACATCAATTAAAGTAGCTCGAACAAAAGTTTCTCCTCTCCTTCTGGCAATATATTCAAAAATAGAAAAAGCAATGAAACAAGTAAAATTATCAAAAAATAAAAACCTCATGGATGCAGCTTCAGAAAGAAAAGGTAAGATCATCTGTAATATGCAAGGAGAAATTTGTATTTTTTTCAACAACCCTAAAGATGTAAATCCTGATGAAAGAAAGGATGTTAACATATCAGGTGAAATGACATTTCGTTCAATAGTAGTTGAGGACGATTTTAAAATTAACTTCAATATAAAAAATGTCATAGTTGAATCTGTCAATGAAAAAAGTATATAAATATCGATGGTAATGTTTTTTCTACTAATAAAATATGAGTCATTATTCAACTGAAGATTTTGAAGACTCGTATGGGCCCGGAGGGGCGGGCCCGTAGGTGCATAAACGATGACTGGATTGGGGCATTATTTCAATTAGATTGGACCAACCATATCATAAATGGCGATAACTTGGGAAACACCTGGGAAACATACTCAGGTCCCCAGCGTCAATTGTGACGTCATATCAAATGAAGAAGAATTGTGACGCCCCCTCTCTCTCGCCCCCTCGCTCCCCACTAGTCTCGCCCCTCCTCTCTCCCCCTCCTCTCTCGCCCCTCTCTCTCGCCCCCACTCTCACCCCCTCTCTCCCCTCTCTTGAATTGTGACGCCCCCTCTCTCTCACCCCCTCTCTCCCCCTCTCTCACCCCTCCTCTCTCCCCTCTCTCCCCCTCTCTCACCCCTCCTCTCTCCCCCTTCTCTCTTGCCCCTCTCTCTTGCCCCCACTCCCACCCCCTCTCACACCCCCTCACACCCCCTCTCCCGTCCCCCTCTCTCGCCCTCTCTTCCTGGCAAGTTTCAATCCTGGCAAGTTTTCAATATTCCTGGCAAGTTTCAATCAGATCGGACGGTCAATCGTGCCAAAAAATAATATAAAACATAAATAAATAATAATTGTGACTTCATTCGTGATGTCATAGCACCGTGTCTTATCATTGGTCGACAGATAAATGGCCGTAACTTGGGAACCGCTCGTCCGATTGATATCAAACCTCAAAAAGGCACATCCGCGGGGCCCGGCAATATTCCTGGCAAGTTTTAATCCGAAGAGGAAGCATTGTGACATCATTCGTGAGGTCATAGCACCGTGTCCTGTCTGGTTGACAGACAATATTTCGGTCGTTATTGGTTGACAGACATTTGTCATTGTATCAGGTTATTCTTTTTATTCAATTATTGTGCTATTATTGTGTACTGCCAATTATTGTGCTATTATTATTATTATTATTATGAATATGCTGTTATCATTATTCTGAGAAAGAAATGGCATGATAAGGTGATAAGGTGGAACGACACTTCAGCTGCCATATATACATCTTTTCAACATTGAAAAAAGCAATAAAATGGCCGTAACTTGGGAAACGCTCGTCCGATTGACATCAAACCTCGAAAAGCCACATCTGCAGGGCCCTGGCAACATTCCTGGCAAGTTTCAATCAGATCGGACTGGCGGTCGTCGAGAAACAGCGGTCGCAGACAAACACACACACACACACACACACACACACACACACTGTTGGAATTATAGATAGATTATGAGAGTGATGATAGTATTTCTGTTGGAACAGATGACTGTTAGGATACCGAGAGTTTGTGTTCAAACGATAGTTATGAAAGTAGTTTTATAGATGATTGTGAAAACACCAATGAAAGTACCGAAGATGAATTTTATTTGAAGTAAAGATTTACTTTATAAATATGAATAGTTTACTAGATTTTGAACCTCTTGAATTCCCTGATTCTCCACATGACAAATTTGAGAATTGTCCTGCGTGTGAAAGACGGGGATTAAACACAGAGTCAAAAGCCTATAAATAATGTATAATTCTGTGATTATCTTCTAATTAATGATAATAAAAATATAAAAAGGAATATAATTCTGTGAGATTTACAACAAAAAAGAATTACTTTTCAAGATTGATTCAATAAATGAATGTAAAGTATGAGGGTGACAATACACCTTTTCGTAAAGAGAAGAGACTGAACAAATGACGACCATGTTTCAAATGTTTCGACGACCAAATGACGACAATTGATGATTTATATGATTAACGATTGTCATTTTCAGGGAAATATCAACACAAGATATTGTATAAATAAAATAATGGATTATCTAGAAATTAAACCTGAACTTAGGAAAAAACATTGCGTTTATAGAACAGCCAAGAAAAATTAAATAACCTGTTTTCCGAATATATAAATGAATGATTTTTTTACCCATTTGGGAAAATAAGATAAAATTTAATAACAACCATAAAAATCTTCCAAATCCAGAAAGATGTCTCATAATTGGTTCAAGCGGATGTGGAAAAACCTGCTTACTTTTGAAGGTGCTCCTTACTCCCAACTTTTTAGATTATGATAATTTAATCATTTTCACAAAGTGAAGTTTTCAATCTGAGTAGCAACGACTCTCACAAGGTTTTAATGCTGGTCTTCAAAAAGAAGAAATAATCGGTTTATTTAAACTTCAAAACAAACTAAATTATTACAACATTGAAGATATAATACAACTATTTTGTGATACACAGAGATATAAAAAGAAATAAAAGCCGATAACTTGTATTATTCATGATGATACGGATGATATACCTTTTCCCCAAGATTTGGATAAATCAAAAAAGAACCTCGTTATCTCTGTTGCTTGTGTTCATGAGAGAAACCAAACGGTAATGGATAGCTACTCCACAAGAGGAAGACATTCTTCTTGTAATTGTATTTATCTCAATCAATCATACTTTCAACTCCCTCGTCGCTCAATAAGAAACAATGCTAATACTTTAATTTTATTCAAGTTAAATTCAATAGATATAAACAATTTTTGGAGAGACAGTTGTTCTACATTATGTAGTAAAAAGGAATTTGGGAGTTACATGAAGCACACAACTGAAAAATATAAATATATTGTGGTGAAACAAGATGAGATATTAAGGGATATATTTTTTATTTTATAAACAATAACATATATAAATGGCAACTATTATTATAAATCTTGTGGGTAAATCTGCTTCTGGAAAAAACTTTCATAAATCAAGGTTCTTGTATTGTACAAATGAAAATATTGTAAATTTGCTTAAAAAGCACCATATGGTTCATATTGTATCAACAACAATGAGAGACATAAGACCAGGAGAAGTAGAAAGTGAAGATTATTACTACATTTCAGTCAAGGAACATATGCGATTGAGGAATGAAGGTCAAATATTTGAGGGGGTTTCTCTTGGTACAACAAAAAATTCACATTGAAAGAGTGAGTTCAAGAAACTAAAATCTGGTGGTCTTGGGATATTTGAAACGAATCCAGAAGGAATGAGACAAATTATGAAACATCTGAGTGGTAATGGAGTGAAGATTTTATCATTCAGTTTTGATGTTGATGAAGAAACTCAACGCAAACATATGAAGAGCAGTGATACAAGTATTAGTGAAGAAGAAATTACAACTCGTATTCATGTTAATTACGAATTTGATGAAATATTTGAAGAGAAGGATTTATTTGAACACATCTACTTTAATGATGAAGTGAAAGAAAATTTCCGTGTTGACCTTTGTCATTCATTGAATGGTATTTTACAATAAATAAATGGATGCGAAAGAAAGGGCAAGAAGATTTAAGGAACATCAAGAATTGGTTTCAAAAGTTGTAAAACAACAGGAAGACATAAAGAAGAAACGCAGACAGAAACTAATGGGTGAAGAAGCATTTGAAAGAAAACAAGAGAAATTTTTCAAACCACTTTTACAAACTTCCCAAGAAAAATTTATAGATGCTTCCACAGTTCCCACAATGGAATCTACTACACTAAAAAAATAGAATATGTTTGTATGTATGTGTGTTTGTTTGTTCGTCCTTTATAGGCGACCGAACCGTTGGATGGAATGAGATGAAACTTGGCATGAGTGATCGTTGGGACATGAGAACGGACATGGGAGGGGGGGTCAAGTTAAAGGTCAAAGGTCACGGGGTCAAGGTCACCGGGTAACTTCAATTTCTCAATTTCATCCGATCGAGAAGGGACCAATGCCATTCGACAGATAATCAAAATTAAATGACACAGTTGATTGACGACATTCACTTCCGACTTCCGGTTTTCGATTTATGATGTCATAAATTGACTAAAACGTCAATTTTTCATGTTTGCTTGTCCTTTATAGACGGCCAAACTATTGGATAGAATGAGATGAAACTTGGCATATGTGATCCTTGGGAACGGACATAAGGGGATCAAGGTCAAGGTCAAGGTCAAAGGTCACAGGGTCAAGGTCACCGGATAACGTCAATTTCTCAATTTCATCCGATCGAGACAGGACCAATGCCATTCAACAGATAACTGTAACCTCCCATGGGTGGGTACTTTGCTAGTATACTCCTAAAAAACTTCAAATGTTAAAATATTTCAGTCAAATGATGGAGAAAGAATAAGAGCATTGAGGAGAATTAGAATATGGTGATGGTTTATTTCAACAACTGGAAGAGATTAATCAACCCCCTGATTATATTGTGAATGCTCTTCAAAACAATGAATATTCAGTGGATTCAAAAACCAAAGCAGGACTCATTCCAACAGAACAACCAGCAATATTCCATCTTGTTCAAGAAAAGGGATTGATGTTTTATGATGAATTAAGTTTCTTGAGCTCTGCTCAACCCCCTGTTAAACTAATTCCAAGATTAATGTTTCTTCTCACAAAAGATGGAAAACAAGGTTCAACTGTGAGGGATGAATCAAAGTATTTTGATAAACCATTGGATATGAAAAATAAGGATGATAGAGTATATGTTGATCTGCTGGACTCTCTTAATTATAGGGTTAGTTTATCTGGTAAAAGTAGGAAGAATGAGAAGGAGAAACACATTATTCAGGCTGAAGTAGGCTTGGTTCAGGTGTTAGTTTTCTTCCAAATGACCCATCACAATTAGTTAATTGACTGTAATTGCAGTTAGGTAGGAAGAATGCTGGAAATAATTGTTTTAATGAAGCAACAGCCATTTAAGACCAGTGGACGAACATGAAAATGATTAATAAATGTCAATACAAAGACATTTTATCACATATTAAATAAGAGGAGAAACACAATCCTTACTTTTAATTTCACAACAAGCAACCACACATCTTCATTCCCATACCCACCTCAACTTGATGCAACAAAAGAAAATGAGGCGTCATTGTTGTCCATAGAAACTTATAATACCTTCTTTAATATCACCGAGAAAAATGACAAGTTTACTTATAATCTGGGAAGTGGATACCAAACGATAGCAGTTTCACCGGGAGCATATGAGATTTCTGAAATATCTTCCGAAATTGCTCGCCTGATGAAAGAACAGGGCAATGAACCAAAAAATATTGTTACAGATATTCAAAAACATACTTCAAAATCAACGATTAAACTTAAAAACAACTACAAGGTTGATTTCACAATTGATAATTCATTTAGAGAGTAATTGGGTTTCTCCTCAAAAAAGATTGAAACTAATGGGACGTTTTACAGTGATAATGTTACTCAAATATCCTCAGGCAGAAATTCGGTATTAATTCACTGTGATTTGATTGAAGGTGTTCTCTGTCTCTATCGAGTGCAGCCTGTGGCTGCTGGTTGCATCATTGGTTTGGACGTGGTGATGCCGCTGATGCAGTGTCCCCCTGACCAGTACACTGGTGCTCATTTTGCCGACCTCAGAAGGATGACAGGCTGAGTCAATAGTGTATTTTAATTCAGCAGCCAATCGGCTTGAACTCAGGACCTGAGGATCCCAAGCCGCCGCCCTAACCAAGAAGCCAACACCAGGCTAATTGATGACGCTTATAATGATGGAATAAGAACAAATACAATATTTTCATTCAGTGCGTACTCATCACCAATTGGTTATAAATTCAATACGGAACCCAAAAATCTGGTTTATATTCCTGTGTCAGGAAAAACCATATACAGAGTAATGTTGAGGATAATCGACCAAATTATTCGCATGATTTTTTTAATGGAGATATTATATCCATCAGAAATCACTGACGTGAAGTTTTCCAATAAATAAATACGATGGTTATTGTGAGGAAAAACAAGATGGGAAAATATAATATAATTCCAGGGGATGGGATGTTCCTTTCCCCATACCACATGGGTGAAGGTATGTATCTTGGTAGAGGATACTATAAACCTAAGAGACAAAGGTGTGTCGAACATCAATTTAGAAAAAAAGGAGATGGTATAATTGATACTCTCATGGGTGTACGTTCAACTAATCTTAAACATAAAGACCTAATTGGTTCAACTGCTTTTGCTGTGGGAAATGTAGCGGGTGCTATAAAGAGAATAAAAGACGCCCAAAAGGAGTCTCATAAATTGCAACCAAGAAAAGCAATTAAGAAACGCAAAACTCAGTTGTCTCCCCAAGAACGACAAAATAATTAAAATGCTCGGGTCAGGGTTTCAAAAGTTTTAACATCTTTTTTTCCAAAATAAATACCAGTATGGAAGCAATTGATAGTATCTATGATTTGGCTGATACCATTGTCATCTAAAACTCCACGAAAAAAGAAGACTACTTCAAGGTAAATGCAATAACTGGAACAGACTGGAATGCAAATGGAACAAAAAGTTTTGAAATAAATAATCAACAAACTTATTTGAATCTAGCCTAAAGTTTCTTGTGTAAATTTACATTCACTAAGGCTGCGAATAACACAAACTCTACACTCGTAAATTATTTCTTCTGGAAAATGTTTGATAGTGTTCGTTTGTATATTGGAAATCAAGAAGTTGAAGTGGTTGATTATGTCTGTGCAACATCTAAAATGATGAAATTTACACGATATTCATTTTGTGTTAGAATGGGAAAGGGTGCTGTTGAAAGTTTAATTCCTGATATGGCAACGGGAACAAACACAGACCCTGGATATCGTCCAAGGAAAGGAATGTATAATGATGATACAAAAACAGGAAATGGTTTTACTGTGGCAGTTCCTCTTAAAGGTATATTTGGAATTTGTCATCATGATAAAGTTCTGTATGGTATTAAAATTAGATTTCAACTGCAAAGGAATGATAATGAAAATAGATTGCTTTTTGGTGTGGCTAATGCTTTTGCTTATCAGAATAAATTTCTAATTGATGAAATTAGTAGGTATATCAGTGAATATACTCCTAATCTGAAAACAGAAGAGATGTTGAATAGATGACTTAATTCAAAGACACCACTCAATGTATCATACCTTAAAAAAAGATGCCAACACGTTAAACTGAACCGAACCACTTTCACACGGAATTTGGGTGTTCTGGAAGGAAAGCCACGATATCTGTGGCTCATTTTGAAAAAAACAGATGGTGACACTGCCACTGATAAGAATAATGTGTTGAGTGATAACGCAAAGGTGAAACAACTTCGCGTTTCTCTGGATGGAACATTTTATCCATGAGATAGATTGGAAATGAATTGGGAAAAAAAATGATTATGCTGAAGCATACAAGTCTTCCCAAAAGGTGTGTGAAAGCAATGGAAATAAAGAACCCATTTTGGATATGACAGCATTTAAAAGTCTGTATACAATCTATGTGATTGACCTGAGTGCTCAAAAGGAAACTATAAAGCCTAATCGAGTGGATACTTCCCTATACATTGAAAGTGGAGAGAGTGAAGAAGTTGATACATATTGTTTGATTTTGGAAGAAACAGAATTTCAGATTAATACAGATAATGGTGTTATGATTAGTATCATAATTTTTTTGATAAATAAATGAGTAGTAAAGTGCCAACCGGGGTATATGTTAATCAAATCAATCTTCATAAACTATCATCTTGTATTCACAATCAAAAGCCTTGTATGATTAACCTTAAAACAATTCAGATAAAAGGAGCAGAAATAATTGATGTTTTGCTCACAAGAGAACAGGTGAAAATCTTGAACGATACTGGCTCACTTAAAATTAAAATGTCAAAACCAATGTTGAAGAAATATTCAATAACAGAGACGAGTGGAGGATTTCTCCCATTTATAATTCCTTTATTTGCTGGTTTAAGTGGGGCTGGAGCATTGACGGGTGGTATTTCAGCAGTGGTGAAAACTGCCAACGAAAGGAAGGCTCAACGCCATGCTCAAAAAGAGTTAGAAAGACATAACAAAGAGTTGGAGAAACAAATTAGTGGAAGTGGTGTAATTGTAGATTTTGCTGAAAAACTTGAAAGTCTGCCTGATAAAGCGAGATTGTTAGTTGGAGATATGCTTTCTTCTTTCACACAAGCAGGTGTAAAATTAACTAAAATGTGTAATGGATTATATCTTTCTATAAATAAATGAGCATTGATGAGTGGTTTAAAGAATTTGGAAAGAATACATCAAATTTAGAACTTATCAAATATTGTAAGAAATTAAAAATTCATAATGTAGTTATTTGTATGAGAGATGAATTAACAAACGTGTCTAAACATATAAATAATATTATTATGAACATAGAAGATAATAATGGGAACGGTTCTCCTTGGGTTTGTATTTTTAATGGTAAAGACAAATATTATTTTGATCGTTATGGTCTTCCACCACCTGTTGAAGGAATAAAATTCTTACAGAATGTAGTTTATCAAACATTTAAAGTCCAAGAATTAAATTCCAAGTGTTGTGGTCAATTAAGTCTGCATGTATTATTTCAGCTCAACAAAAATACATTTTTTAATGGCATAATTTTTAATCTAATATCAATGGCATGTTGGTAAATATGGTTCTATCTTTGGTGTATCCCAAGAACTGGATATTTATTTGTCAAATTATTACACAAAGGCACAGGCTGAACGACAGAAATATAGTATAACAAAAAATATTAAAATGAAAAATGCTTATAAATTAATAAATTATCCAAGCCTGACTGACGCGAATGACTTGGTGAGATTAAGTGCTTTATCACAATATGTATCCGTAAATAAAACGGCTGTGTATTCCAAAGATACAGAAGTGTTGATTTTATCTCCAGGTCATACAGAATTCACAGTTCCAATTCATATAATTTTTTTTAAAGAAGGGCGTATCGTTTGTATGAGAATAGAACAATGGGGGTATGATATGAATGATTTAGGGTATAATTGGTAATTTAAAATTGACCTTGAATACCTGGAACAATTAAAACAGTCTCGTAAGGAAGAATATTATCCACTTGGTGCTGAGAATGAGCTTTGTGGAAGCACGATTAGTAAAAACAAATAAAATAATTTAATTTAATAAGGAAAGCCACGGTATCTGTGGTTTTATCTCTGGGATTTTATCTCCAGGTCATACAGAATTCACAGTTCCAATTCATATAAATTTTTTAAAGAAGGGCGTATCGTTTTTATGAGAATAGAATAATGGGGGTATGATATGAATGATTTAGGGTATAATTGGTAATTTAAAATTGACCTTGAATACCTGGAACAATTAAACCAGTCTCGTAAGGAAGAATATTATCGACTTGGTGCTGAGAATGAGCTTTGTGGAAGCACGATTAGTAAAAATAAATCAAAGAATTTAATTTAATAAGGAAAGCCACGATATCTGTGGTTTTATCTCTGGGATTTTATATCCGGGTCATACAGACTTCACAATTCCAAATAAAAGATTTTTTTTTATAAAGTAGGGCGTATCGTTTGTATGAGAATAGAAAAATGGGGATATAATATGATTGATTTAGGGTATAATTGGTCATTTAAAATTAGCCTAGAAGACCTGGCACAAGTAAATCAGTTTCGTAAGGAAGAATATTATCCACTTGGTGCCGAGAATGAGTTTTTTGGAAGCACGATTGGCAAACAGCAAATAAAAGAATTTAATAAGGGTAAAATCAGTAATGTTTTTGCCACAGTTTCTGTCATGAAAACTCAAACAACAGGATTATATATAATAAGTAAGGGAATACAAACTGATTTAACTGTGGGATGATGGGGAGGTATTTCATGTCATTATATTAATCTGTCATATATTTCTGATACATAAATGACCGCAAGAACGTCTTCAAGAAAATTGTCATTTCTGTGTCCCAGCATGCCTTCAAGAAAAGGTATTCGGTGTTTTAATAAATATGTTGTACAACATAAGAAGGAGGTATTTTCAATAAAAGATTGGCTTTATACTGATGTTAATAAACCAACAACTTTGGATAAAACTAAAATGTTAAATAATGAAAGAATTTTAAAGTTAAGAAAACACAAGGCTCTTTTTGAAAATCAGAAGAAATTTTATTGGTTTCCTGTTGTAATAAAAATTATTTTGGATGCAGGAATATCAAGTAATCCAGATGAATATATGTATGATATTCTGTGCAGTGAAAGTGGTTCAAGGATAGTAAGGGATGAGGAAGGAGTTGAAGAAACTGAGAAGAGAGAGAAGGAGGAGAGGGACAAGAGAGAGAAGGAGGAGAGGGAGAAGAGAGAGAAGGAGGAGAGGGAGAGGGAGGAAAGAGAGAATAAATAAATGCAAAAATATGGAAACCAGTGAGATTATAAAAAGGCAAAAGGAATTACAGAAAAAAAATCAATCTCAACGCACTGAGGAGGAAAACAAAGAATTGGCAAGTCTATGAGAAATATATGCGTCAAGACTATTGACATCGGTTTCAGGGAGAAGATTTAAACGAGAAAGTGGAGATAAAGGACAGAAAGAAGGAAAATATTATATTATTGATGATATTGGTGTAATTGCCTTTGATTAAAGTTTGACATTTTTTTCTTAAATAAATGGAGGAGAGAGTGAAGACCTTTCTAAGGATTGTTTATGTTTAACAAAAATTAAGATTCAAGTGTGCATGTTGGAAACTAAAAAGGTTTTCACACTGTTGGAATTTTTCATATAAATAAATGATTTACTGTCTAAAATGTAAAAAGAAAACCAAGAGTAAAAATATCTCGTATGTTAAAAGTAAAAATAATAGGGTTATACAAAAAGGTATATGTTCGGTGTGCAGCTCAAAAATAGTGAATTCATCACCAAACACAAACGAGATATACAAAAGTTTTTTTATTAGGAAGAAAATTTACAACAACTGGAATACCAGGGGAATTTCATCTAATAGGGTATTCTTTCTGTCGTCCAGAAATAAACTTGAATAAAAGATTAGATGAGGCTGACAATCCTAAACCGTGGAGCGAACCTATCAATAGGGTTGATGAAGTGTGAATGAGGCATGATGTTGATTATGGAAATAGCACAACGTTGGAAGAAAAGCATGAAGCGGATAGAGAAATGTTGTATAATTTGTCTCTGATGCAAAATCAAACCTTGAGAGAAAAAGTTGATTGGTTCATCGTGAAGAAGATGATCAGTGCGAAATTGAAACTTGGGCTGGGGAATTCAAAAAACTTATCGGCTCTAATGATGTTATTAAGATTGAAGAGCACTACCTGATGAATTACATAAACCAATAATGACAAAATTTCATAGAAGGAAGGTTTATTCCAAGGAAGTTGTTTATATCTGGTCTGCTGATTTAATTGAACTCACTTCTGCTAAGGGGTACAAGTGTGCTTTAACCGTTATTGATTTGAGGAGTAGATATGCGTGGGTTGTCCCTTTGAAAAACAAAACAGGTAATACTCTTATGGTAGCTTTCCCACAGATATTCAATAACAGCAAGAGGAAACCAAAAAATTGTGGACTGATGGGGGTACAGAGTTCTACAACAAAACATTTATGAATTTTCTTAAAAATAACAACATTACATTATGCAGCACCTTTAATGAAGGAAAAGCAGTTCTTATTGAGCGTTTTTATCGCACTTTAAAAGATAGACTATATAAAATTTCACTCAACTCAGTTCTCAACAAAGTTACCTTTAATTCAGGACATTGGAGATCAGTACAATGACACGATTCATACCTCAACGAAAACTAAGCCATCAGAAACATTTACAATATTAAAATATGAAAAAGAGATTAATGTCAGAAAGCCTAAGTTTAAAGTTGGTGATATAGTAAGAATATACAGGTGGAAATCTCATTTTGAAAAAGGTTATACCAAGCGATGAACAAATGAACTTTAAAAATTGTTGATGGCGTCGGTACAGTTCCTTGGACTTAAAATTATGTGATTTAAAGGGGCAAGAGATTTTAGGTTAATTTTATATCCAGGAATTACAACAGACAAAGATAAATTGAAAAAAACCCTTGGACTTACAAATTATGTGATTTAAAGGGGGAAGAGATTTTAGGTTCATATTATTCACAGGAATTACAAAAGACAAAGATAAATTGAATTTTTTTTGACTCCACCCATTTTTTACTCAGCACATACAAGCCCCACCCACACAATCCCCACCCACACAAGCCCCACCCACACAAGCCACATCCAAATAAGCCCCACCCACAAAAACCCCACTCACAAAAACCCCACCCACAATAGCCACATCCACAAAAGCCCCACCCACATAAGCCACATCCATGCAAACCCCACCCACATAAGACACATCCCCATATATCATATCCACATAATTAGTGATTAGTTTATTCGTTCCCACACACATGTTTATTTAATTTAAAAAAATTGCTCCACCCACACAAGCTCCACCCACACAAGCCCCACCCCACCCACACAAGCGCCACCCCCCTGTGCGGCCCCACCTTTGACCCACCACCTCCCTCATCCCCCTTCCCCACATACACACGTGTAGGGGAGTGGAGAGGGATGAGGGGGTGGTGGGTATTTGGGGGAGCGCACCTACCCCCCAACCCCAACCCTCCCCACCCCCCTCGCTCCTTTACATCTCCTTTATTCTTTTCTTGTAATTCAAAATCAGATAATTATAAGGAAAGCATACATAATAAAACAAGATTACAAACAATGAACAAAATCTTCTTTCGCAGCACTATGATGGTTTGCGATTTTGAAACTCAGTCAACATATTCTGTTCAAAACAAAGAGGGAAGAACAATTAGGGTATATAAAGATGATTATATTATGATATTAATAAAATAATGAAAATAACATTTACCTCCAGAAGATTGAGTATCGTGTCAGATTCCTTCAGAAGATTAAGTTGTGTGTTTGGTTCATCCAGATAGGTGTTTAAACTGAAATATAAAAAAAAATATAAAAAAATGAGTCAACACTCAAGAGAGATATTGACATCGACATAGAGAAAGATATAGAGACAGAGGGAAAGAGACACTGAGAGAGACAAAGACAGAGACAAAGACAGAGACAAAGACAGAGACAAAGACAGAGACAAAGACAGAGACACACAGACACACAAAGACACACTCTCACACACACACACACACACACACACACACACACACACACACACACACACACACACACACACACACACACACACACACACACACATATAAACACGTATAAACACATACACATGCAAATACACAAACACAAATACACACATATGCACACACACAAACACACATGCATGCGCACACACACACACACATGCACATATGCATATACATTCACACACATACACACAGTGGGATTATATCTCACCTTTGACTCGACTCATTCAAGGTCAGAGCACATGAGAGAACTTCTTTCCAGCCAACAAAAATGTCATTCAATTCTCGACTGAACGATTGCATGTCTTTAAGGAAGTCATTCATTTTTTGCCACTCGTCGTGATATGCAAACGCCTCCTGTCCAGATCAGTTATCAAGGATGTTCTTATTGGGGACAACCTATGAGAAAAAGAATACAATAAATATTAGTCATGTAGTGATTTCATTCTGTACAAAACAACAAATAATGAATGAGTTCAAGGATCCCACCTCTCATCTTGTGAAAACGATTGATCTGCAAGGTCAAAGTTCTCTTCTAAATACTCCATTCTCTGAATAAGACTCAAAATTAGCTGAATAAGACTGAATAAGAACGAAGTTCGCTTTGAAAATAAATAGCCTCCTGTTGATGACAACATGGGAGATTACACAACAATGGGGTTTTCAGGGTGTGTCTCACATAGGAAATGTTGCATTTTTGCTTCGGGTGAGGCAGCCGTTCTCAAGCAGTATGACTCATTTTAACACGAACATTTAACAGCTTGCTCAACAAAGACACTTAAACCAAGAACCAAGTTCCAGGCTATTATTTTTGAATATACTCGATGGAAATGAATGTTTCGAGAAAACTAAGTTATTCGTGAAAGTAGAACATCGGCAAATAATCGTTGGTTTGTTCTTTGAGTGGAATGAAAATATTAAAGGGAAGAAGCGCTTTAATCAGTAAGTCTCACTCTTTCATATTCTCAATTTTACATTTGCTTGTATGGGAGGGAAGGGGATAGGTGGGGAGAAAAACTGTCTCTTATTTTGAGCTTTTAGTACTTGAGTCAGAAAGTTTTTCCCTATTTCCCCATTCATTTCAATGGGTGTCCAAGAAACCCTATTTTTAATCTCCTGATGTTGGAGTGAAAAAGCAAAGTGACAGAGGGCGTTGGAGAGGAAAAGCAAAGTGACAGAGGATGTTCGACAGGCAAAGCAAAGTCAAAGAGGATGATCGAGAGGAAAAGCAAAGTAAAAGAGGATGTCAGAGGAAATGCAAAGGGACAGACGATGTTAGAGAGGACAAGAAAAGCTGCAGAAGATGACAGCATGAAAAGAAAAGTTACAGAGGATGTTCGAGAGGAAAAGCAAAGTGATCTCAGATGTGAGAGAGGAAAAGCAAAGTTACAGAGGATGATAAAGTGAAACACAAAGTTACGGCGCATGTTAGAGAGGAAAAGCAAAGTGAATCGGGATATTGGAGAGGAAACGAAAAGTTACAGAGGATGATTAAGAGGAAAAGCAAAGTTACAAAGGATGTTCGAGAGGAAGAGCAAAGTTACAGAGGATGTTCAGGAGGAGAAGCAAAGTGTCAGAGGATGTGAGAGAGAAGAAAAGCAAAGATAGGGAGGTTGTTAGAGAGGAAAAGCAACATTACAGAGGATGTTAGAGAGGAAAAGCAAAGTGATTCGGGATATTGGAGAGGAAAAGAAAAGTTACAGATGATGTTCGAGAGGAAGAGCAAAGTTACAGAGGATGTTCAGGAGGAAAAGCAACATTACAGAGGATGTTTGAGAGGAAAAGCAAAGTTACAAAGGATGTTCGAGAGGAAGAGCAAAGTTACAGAGTATGTTCAGGAGGAAAAGCAACATTACAGAGGATGTTAGAGAGGAAAAGCAAAGTTAGAGAGGATGTTATGGAGGAAAAGCAAAGTGTCAGAGGATGTGAGAGAGAGGAAAAGCAAAGACAGGGAGGTTGTTAGAGAGGAAAAGCAACATTACAGAGGATGTTAGAGAGGAAAAGCAAAGTTACAGAGGATGTGAGAAGGGAAAAGCAAAGTTACAGAGGATGTGAGAAGGGAAAAGCAAAGTGACCAAGGATGTTAGAGAGGAAAAGCAAAGTTACAGAGGATGTAAGAAGGGAAAACTAAAGTGACCAAGGATGTGAGAGAGGAAAAGCAAAGTTACAGAGGTTCGATAGGAAGAGAAAAATTATAGAGAATGTTCAGGAGGAAAAGCAACATTACAGAGGATGTTAGAAAGACAAAGCAAAGTGACAGAGGATGTGAGAGAGGAAAAGCCAAGTGACAGAGGATGTTAGAGAGGAAAAGCCAAGTATACCAATTATCTTTGAGAGGAAAAGCAAAATAACAGAGGATGATTGAGAGGATATGCAAAGTGACAGAGGAAGTTAGAGAGGAAAAGCAAAGTTACAGAGGATGTAAGAAGGGAAAACTAAAGTGACCAAGGATGTGAGAGAGGAAAAGCAAAGTTACAGAGGTTCGATAGGAAGAGAAAAATTATAGAGAATGTTCAGGAGGAAAAGCAACATTACAGAGGATGTTAGAAAGACAAAGCAAAGTGACAGAGGATGTGAGAGAGGAAAAGCCAAGTGACAGAGGATGTTAGAGAGGAAAAGCAAAGTGACCAATTATCTTTGAGAGGAAAAGCAAAATAACAGAGGATGATTGAGAGGATATGCAAAGTGACAGAGGAAGTTGGAGAGGAAAAGCAAAGTTAAAGAGGATGTGAGAAGGGAAAAGCAAAGCGACCAAGGCAGTTAGTTCGGAAAAGCAAAGTTACAAAGGATGTTCAAGAGGAAGACCAAAGTTACAAAAGATGTTCAGGAGGAAAAGAAACATGACAGAGGATGGTGGAGAGGAAAAGCAAAGTCAGGGAGGATGTTAGAAGGGAAAACCAAAGTGATTGAGGATGTGAGAGAGGAAAAGCAAAGTTACAGAGGGTGTTTGAGAGGAAAAGCAAAGTTACAGAGGTGGTTCGAGAGGAAGACAAAAAACATAGACGATGTTCAGGAGGAAAAGCAACATTACAGAGGAAAAAAAAAAAGGAAAAGCAAAGTTAAAGAGGAGGTGAGAAAGGAAAATCAAAGTTACAGAGGATGTTTGAGAGGAAAAGCAGAGTTATAGAGGATGTCGGAGAGGAAAAGCAACATTGCAGAAGATGTTGGAGAGGAAAATAAAAAGTTACAGAGGATGTTTGAAAGGAATAGCAAAGTTAGAGAGGATGTTCGGGAGGAAAAGCAACATTGCAGAGGATGTTAGAGAGGAAAAGCAAAGTAACAGAGGAATCAGAGAGGAAAAGCAAAGCAAAAGAGGATGTCAGAGGAAATGCAAAGGGACAGACGATGTTAGAGAGGACAAGAAAAGCTGCAGAAGATGACAGCATGAAAAGAAAAGTTACAGAGGATGTTCGAGAGGAAAAGCAAAGTGATCTCAGATGTGAGAGAGGAAAAGCAAAGTTACAGAGGATGATAAAGTGAAACACAAAGTTACGGCGCATGTTAGAGAGGAAAAGCAAAGTGAATCGGGATATTGGAGAGGAAACGAAAAGTTACAGAGGATGATTAAGAGGAAAAGCAAAGTTACAAAGGATGTTCGAGAGGAAGAGCAAAGTTACAGAGGATGTTCAGGAGGAGAAGCAAAGTGTCAGAGGATGTGAGAGAGAAGAAAAGCAAAGATAGGGAGGTTGTTAGAGAGGAAAAGCAACATTACAGAGGATGTTAGAGAGGAAAAGCAAAGTGATTCGGGATATTGGAGAGGAAAAGAAAAGTTACAGAGGATGTTCGAGAGGAAGAGCAAAGTTACAGAGGATGTTCAGGAGGAAAAGCAACATTACAGAGGATGTTTGAGAGGAAAAGCAAAGTTACAAAGGATGTTCGAGAGGAAGAGCAAAGTTACAGAGTATGTTCAGGAGGAAAAGCAACATTACAGAGGATGTTAGAGAGGAAAAGCAAAGTTAGAGAGGATGTTATGGAGGAAAAGCAAAGTGTCAGAGGATGTGAGAGAGAGGAAAAGCAAAGATAGGGAGGTTGTTAGAGAGGAAAAGCAACATTACAGAGGATGTTAGAGAGGAAAAGCAAAGTTACAGAGGATGTGAGAAGGGAAAAGCAAAGTTACAGAGGATGTGAGAAGGGAAAAGCAAAGTGACCAAGGATGTTAGAGAGGAAAAGCAAAGTTACAGAGGATGTAAGAAGGGAAAACTAAAGTGACCAAGGATGTGAGAGAGGAAAAGCAAAGTTACAGAGGTTCGATAGGAAGAGAAAAATTATAGAGAATGTTCAGGAGGAAAAGCAACATTACAGAGGATGTTAGAAAGACAAAGCAAAGTGACAGAGGATGTGAGAGAGGAAAAGCCAAGTGACAGAGGATGTTAGAGAGGAAAAGCCAAGTATACCAATTATCTTTGAGAGGAAAAGCAAAATAACAGAGGATGATTGAGAGGATATGCAAAGTGACAGAGGAAGTTAGAGAGGAAAAGCAAAGTTACAGAGGATGTAAGAAGGGAAAACTAAAGTGACCAAGGATGTGAGAGAGGAAAAGCAAAGTTACAGAGGTGCGATAGGAAGAGAAAAATTATAGAGAATGTTCAGGAGGAAAACAACATTACAGAGGATGTTTGAGAGGAAAAGCAAAGTTACAAAGGATGTTCGAGAGGAAGAGCAAAGTTACAGAGTATGTTCAGGAGGAAAAGCAACATTACAGAGGATGTTAGAGAGGAAAAGCAAAGTTAGAGAGGATGTTATGGAGGAAAAGCAAAGTGTCAGAGGATGTGAGAGAGAGGAAAAGCAAAGATAGGGAGGTTGTTAGAGAGGAAAAGCAACATTACAGAGGATGTTAGAGAGGAAAAGCAAAGTTACAGAGGATGTGAGAAGGGAAAAGCAAAGTTACAGAGGATGTGAGAAGGGAAAAGCAAAGTGACCAAGGATGTTAGAGAGGAAAAGCAAAGTTACAGAGGATGTAAGAAGGGAAAACTAAAGTGACCAAGGATGTGAGAGAGGAAAAGCAAAGTTACAGAGGTTCGATAGGAAGAGAAAAATTATAGAGAATGTTCAGGAGGAAAAGCAACATTACAGAGGATGTTAGAAAGACAAAGCAAAGTGACAGAGGATGTGAGAGAGGAAAAGCCAAGTGACAGAGGATGTTAGAGAGGAAAAGCCAAGTATACCAATTATCTTTGAGAGGAAAAGCAAAATAACAGAGGATGATTGAGAGGATATGCAAAGTGACAGAGGAAGTTAGAGAGGAAAAGCAAAGTTACAGAGGATGTAAGAAGGGAAAACTAAAGTGACCAAGGATGTGAGAGAGGAAAAGCAAAGTTACAGAGGTGCGATAGGAAGAGAAAAATTATAGAGAATGTTCAGGAGGAAAACAACATTACAGAGGATGTTAGAAAGACAAAGCAAAGTGACAGAGGATGTGAGAGAGGAAAAGCCAAGTGACAGAGGATGTTAGAGAGGAAAAGCAAAGTGACCAATTATCTTTGAGAGGAAAAGCAAAATAACAGAGGATGATTGAGAGGATATGCAAAGTGACAGAGGAAGTTGGAGAGGAAAAGCAAAGTTAAAGAGGATGTGAGAAGGGAAAAGCAAAGCGACCAAGGCAGTTAGTTCGGAAAAGCAAAGTTACAATGGATATTCAAGAGGAAGACCAAAGTTACAAAAGATGTTCAGGAGGAAAAGAAACATGACAGAGGATGTTGGAGAGGAAAAGCAAAGTTAGGGAGGATGTTAGAAGAGAAAACCAAAGTGACTGAGGATGTGAGAGAGGAAAAGCAAAGTTACAGAGGGTGTTTGAGAGGAAAAGCAAAGTTACAGAGGTGGTTCGAGAGGAAGACAAAAAACATAGACGATGTTCAGGAGGAAAAGCAACATTACAGAGGAAAAAAAAAAAGGAAAAGCAAAGTTAAAGAGGAGGTGAGAAAGGAAAATCAAAGTTACAGAGGATGTTTGAGAGGAAAAGCAAAGTTATAGAGGATGTCGGAGAGGAAAAGCAACATTGCAGAAGATGTTGGAGAGGAAAATAAAAAGTTACAGAGGATGTTTGAAAGGAATAGCAAAGTTAGAGAGGATGTTCGGGAGGAAAAGCAACATTGCAGAGGATGTTAGAGAGGAAAAGCAAAGTAACAGAGGAATCAGAGAGGAAAAGCAAAGCTGCAGTGGATGCGAGAGAGGAAAAGTAGTTACAAGGATGATAGATATGAAAAACAAAGTTCCTGAGAATGTTCGGGAGGAAAACCAAAGTGACAGAGCGTGTTAGAGAGGAAAAGCAAAGTTACATAGGATGTTATAGAGGAAGAGCAACATCACAGAGCTTTTTGAGAGGAAAACTAAAGTTTTAGAGGAGGCTCGAGAGGAAAAGCAGTGACACAGGATGTCAGAAAGGAAAAGCAAAGTGACAGGGGATGTTTGAGAAGAAAAGAAAAGTCACAGAGGATGTTTGAGAGGAAAAGAAAAGTGAAAGATGATGTTGGAGCGGAAACGCAAAGCCGCAGAGGACGTCAGAGAGGAAAAGCAAAGTTACCGAGGATGTTCGGGAGGAAAAGCTAAGTGACAGAACATATCAGTGCGCAAAAGCAAAGTTCATGATGATGCTGTGGAAGAAAAGCAACATTATAGTGCATGTTTTAGAGGAAAAGCAAAGTATCAGAGGATGTGAGAGAGGAAAAGCAAAGTTACAACGATGTTAGATAGGAAAAACAAAGTTCCAGAGGATGTTAAATCAGAAAAATAAAGTTACAAAGGAAGATAGAGAGGAAGTGCAAAGTTATCGAGAATGTGATAGAGGAAAAGCAAAGACAGAGAATGTTAGAGAGGAAAAGCACAACTGCAGATGACGTCAGAGAGGAAAAGCAAAGTTACAGAGGATGTTCGGGAGGAAAAGGAAAGTGACAGAGCATGTCAGAGAGCAAATGTTCTCGAGGATGCTGTGGAGGAAAAGCCACATTACAGTGCATGTTTGAGAGGAACAGCAAAGTATCAGAGGATGTGAGAGAGTTAAAGCAAAGTTAGAAGGATGTTACATCGGAAAAATCAAGTTCCACAGGATGTTAGATTGGAAAAACAAAGTTACAAAGGAAGTTCGAGAGGAAAATCAAAGTTATAGAGGTTGTAAGAGAGGAAAAGCAAAGCTGCAGAGGACGTCAGAGAGGAAAAGCAAAGTTACAGAGGATGTGAGAGAGGAAAAGCAAATTTACAAGGATGATAGATGCGAAAAACTGAGGATGTTCGGGAGGAAAAGCAAAGTTACAGAGAACGTGAGAGGAAAATCAAAGATGCAGAGGATGAAAGAGAGGAAAAGCAAAGTGATAGTTTAAGTTAGAGAGTAAAACAAAGCTGCAGCGGACGTCTGGGAGGAAAAGCAACGTTACAGAGGATGTTGTCACGGAAAAGCAACATTACAGAGAATTTCAGAGAGGAAACGAAAGTTACAAAGGATGTTAGAGAGGAATAGTAAAGTAACAGACAATGTTCGTGAGGAAAAGCAAAATTACAGAGAATGTTCGGGAGGAAAAGAAAAGTAATAGATAATGTTAGAGAGGAAAAGCAACATTACATAGGATCTGCGAGAGGAAAAGCAAAGTTACCGAGGATGTTGGTAAAGGAAAACAAAGTCACAGAGGTTATTGTAGAATAAATGCAAAGTGACCAAGGAAGTCACAGAGGAAAAGCAAAGTTACAGAGGAAGTTAGAGGAAAAATAAAGTTATAGAGCAGCGGTTCCCAACCGTTTTTTACTGGGGTACCAGTTCACATGTTTGTGGTCCCACCGAGTACCACTGTACCAAAATTAAGCTAAAATAGTGTTTATTTGCGATACAGATACGACAATGGGGAGTTAAACAATACTAACAATTCACAACTATGACATTGAGCAATCTGATCTGAACAAAAGAATGATACAGTAAGTACCTATTTGATTGTGTAAAATGTCCAGTCAATGGGATGGTTGAGCCTACTTCTTGCTCACAAGCAGGTCGATGTCAGGCTTTGTTTTGGATGAAGTGCACCGAAGATCATGTTCAACATCCAGTAGGGATCTTTGTTTTGTTTGTAGAAAAATGGCTGACGAGAACCCAGCTTCACACAGCCATGTAGATGGGAATACTATGAGTGACTGAACAGCCAGGGCAGCCAGCTTAGGGTAAGACCCCAACATTCCACACCAGAAGTCCGCAAGTCATCTCGTCAAACTGCTCTCGGGCTGTGGAGTGGTTCTGGAGATCAATCAAGCTTTCCTGCAGTCCTGTTCCAGGTGGCAAATCCAATGCATTCATGCGAAATGAGTTGTGAATCATTTTCAGATCCAGTTCCTTGAGATCCGGAAAATAGGAATTTAATTCCTCATCCAAATTAGCGAGGTGATCTTTTACCAGTTGTATGAACTCCCTTGGGGGATTCTTGTCTCGCTTCTGAAGAATATCGGCCATGCAAGAAAACATGACCACCACTCCCGCTTCGACATTCGTCTTCCACAGACGGAGTTTTTCCTGAAATCCCTTGACCTTGTCTATGAAGTCAATGATAGTTACACCAGTCCCCTGAAGAGACTTGTTCAGGGCGTTTAACTGAGAGAAAATGTCGACCAAATAAGCCAGGTGCAATGCCCAGTCGGGGTCGTTCAAAGCAGCGACGAAATCGACAGTCATTGGTTTTCCATCGTTTTCGAAGAATTCACGAAGCTCAGTTCAAACATATTTCCATATTTCCACACCAAAGCTCTGCCATATTTCCACGGGATAACCATCTCACCTCAGTGTGGAATAAGAGAACTTTATGGTCGGAGTCGAAATCCTCGCAAAGTTTCTTGAAAAGTCGCGAATTGAGAGCCTGGGATTTCACATGGTTCACAATTTTGATCATGGTTGAGAGAACGTCAGTCAATGGCTTGGGGAGCGCCTTGGCTGCGAGTGAGTGGCGTTGGATCGTACAGTGTAGGCCGCACACTTCAGGAGCAACTGCCTTCACAAGCGTTTGGAAACCTGATCTGCACCCCAACATAGCTGGAGCACCATCTATAGTACAGCCTTTCAGATCAACCCATGACGGCCCAACTTGATCAAAGACGGAAGACACTTCTTCGAAAATGTCCTATGCTTTCGTTGTGGTTTTAAGCGGGCGACAAAATAGTATTTCATCCTTGAACTTGGCTTTATGCACGTAAGGAACAAATGCTAACAGTTGGGCACAATTTGTCACGTCAGTTGACTCATCCAATTGCATAGAAAATCCGCATGGAGATGCCTTGATTTCTGCCACCACCTGGTCACGAATATTGGTTGGCATTTCTTCAATGCGCCTCTGAACTGTGTTGTTTGACAACGAAAGAGAATTGAGCTTCTTGACGCTTTGTTCTCCCAGCATGAGACGCCCGATATCCTTTGTGGCAGGAAGGATGAGGTTTTCACCGACGGTGTGAGATTTTTTCTGTTCTGCAATTCGAAGTGCAACTAAGTAGGATGCCTTTACGGCTGCCGTGGACTGCTGTTGAAAACTGCCGCTGCCGTCGAAGCATGTCCTCTTTTCATGGCATTTTCCTTCCGAAGAAAAAAATCATGGTCCTTGTCGCTGTGTTCAGGATGAACAGAATCAAAATGGCGCTTCAATTGACTTGGCTTCATAGATTGATTGCCGAGAAATTTTCCACAAATCACACACTGTGGAGCTTCTAATTCACCTATTTGGATGGAAGTGAAGCCTAACCTGAGATAACTCTCGGAATATTTTCGTTTGACATGATGCTGGTGAACGATAAAGGTAACAATAATCTGGGCAATAAGCAATGATGACAGTGTGGCGTGTAGAGACAAAACGAATAATAAGACTTGTGCACAATGGCCGATAACAAACAGCTGTCAGTATACAGCTGCTTTCGATATAAATTTAATTATTGTGCACAAGCTGCATGAGAGAGAAGTAAGAGAAAAACTGCGTTTAAAAAAAAAAGAAAAAAAAGCAGGCTGCTGCAGACGCTGCGTACCACAGAGAAAGTCCAAATGCACCACCTGTGGTACGCGTACCACACGTTGGGAACCCCTGTTATCGAGGATGTTTGAGAGGAAAAGCAAAGTGACTGCGAATGTAAGAGCGGAAAAGCAAAGCTACAGATGATGTCCGAGAGGAAAAGCAAAGTAACAGAGAACGTCAGAAAGGAAAAGCAATAATACAGAGGATGTGAGAGAGGAAAATCAAAGTTACAAAGGATGTAGGAGAGGAAAAGCAAAGGGCCAGAGGATGTTATAGAGGAAAAGCAAAGCTGCAGAGGATGTGAGAGAGGAAAAGCAAAGTGAAAGAGCATGTTCGAGAGGAAAAGCAAAGTCACATAGGATGTTGCAGAGTAAGATCAACATCATAGAGCTTTTTGAGAAGAAAACCAAAGAAACAGAGGATGTGAGAGAGGAAAAGCAAAGTGACAGAGGATGTTAGCGAGGAAAATCAAAGTGACAGAGGATGTTTGAAAAGAAAAGAAAAGTCACAGAGGATGTTTGAGAAAAAGAGAAAAGTGAAAGATGATGTTGGAGCGGAAAAGCAAAGGTGCAGAGGACGTCAGAGAGGAAAAGCAAAGTTTCAGAGGATGTGAGAAGGGAATAGCAAAGTGACCAAGGATGTTCGTTCGGAAAAGCAAAGATCCAGGTAATGTTTGAGAGGAAAAGCAAAGTGACTGAGGATGTGAGAGAGGAATATGTGATGTGAGAGGTTGAGAGGAAAAGCAAATTTAGAGATCATGTTCAGGAGGAAAACAAAGTAACAGAGGATGTTAGAGAGGAAATGCAGAGTTGAAGAGGTTGGTGGAGAGGAAAAGCAATGTTGCAGAGGTTGATTGAGAGGAAAAGCACAGTCACAGTGGAAGATGGAGAGGAAAAGCAAAGCTACAGAGGATGATTGAGAGGAAAATCAAAGATACAGAGGAAGATGGAGAGGAAAAGCAAAGTGACCAAGGATCTCACAGAGGAGAATCAAAGTTACAGAGGAAGATGGAGTGGAAAAGCAAAGTTACAGAGGATGATATATCGGAAAAGCAAAATGACAGAGGATGTTCAGGTGGAAAATGAAAGTTACAGAGGATGTTACAGTGAAAAGCAAAGGTGCAGAGGGTGTTAGAGAGGAAAAGCAAAGTTTCAGAGGATGTGAGAAGGGAATAGCAAAGTGACCAAGGATGTTCGTTCAGAAAAGCAAAGATCCAGGGGATGTTAGAGAGGAAAAGCAAAGTGACTGAGGATGTGAGAGAGGAATAGCAGTGACAGAGGATGTTAGAAAGGAAAAGCAGTGACAGAGGATGTTAGAAAGGAAAAGCAAAGTGACAGAGGATGTTGGCGAGGAAAATCAAAGTGACAGAGGATGTTTGAGAAGAAAAGAAAAGTCACAGAGGAGGTTTGAGAGGAAAAGAAAAGTGAAAGATGATGTTGGAGCGGAAAAGCACAGCTGCAGAGGACGTCAGAGAGGAAAAGCAAAGTTCCAGAGGATGTGAGGAGGGAATAGCAAAGTGACCAAGGATGTTCGTTCGGAAAAGCAATGTTAGGGAGGATGTTAGAAGGGAAAACCAAAGTGACCAAGGATGTGAGAGAGGAAAAGCAAAGTTAGAGAGGGTGTTTGAGAGGAAAAACAAAGTTACAGAGGAGGTTCGAGAGGAAGCGAAAAATTATAGATGATGTTCAGGAGGAAAAGCAACATTACAGAGGATGTTAGAACGACAAAGCAAAGTGACAGAGGATGTTCGAGAGGAAAAGCCAAGTAACCAAGGATGTTTGAGAGGAAAATCAAAGTTGAAGACGATGTTAGAGAGGAAAATTAAAGTTACAGAGGATATTAGAGAGGAAAAGCAAACTGACCAAGGATGTTGGAGAGGAAAACCAAAGTCACAGAGGATTTGAGAGAAAAAAAGCAAAGTTACAGAGGAAGTTAGAGAGGAAATGCAAAGTTACAGAGGATAGGCAAAGTTACAGAGGAAGTTGGAGAGGAAAAGCAAAGTTAGAGAGGAAATGCAAAGACAAAGAGGATGACAGAGGAAAAGCAAAGTCAAAGAGGATGTTAGAGAGGAAAAACAAAGTGACAGAGGATGTTACAGAAGAAAATCAAAGTGACCAAAGACGTTTGAGAGGAAATGCAAAGTTACAGTGGATGTTATGGAGGAAAAGCAAAGATACAGAGGATGTCAGATGGGAAAAGCAAAGTTACTGAGGTTGATAGAGAGGAAATGCATAGTTAAAGAGGATGTTAGAGAGGAGAATCAAAGCGAGGGAGGACGGTAGAGAGGAAAAGCAAAGTTACAGAGGATGAGGGAGAGGAACGGAAAAGTTACAGAGGATGTTCAGGAGGAAAAGCATCATCACAGAGGGATGTCAAAGAGGAAAAGCAAAGTGACAGAGCTTGTGAGAAGGGAAAAGCATAGTGACCAAAGATGTTAGAGAGGAAAAGCAAAGTGACAGAGGATGTTCGAGAGGAAGAGCAAAGTGACTAAGGAGGTTAGAGAGGAAAAGCAAAGGTAGAGAGGATGATTGAGAGGAAAAGCAAAGTTACAGAGGATGTCAGAGAGGAAAAGCAATGCGACAGAGGATGTTAGAGAGGAAAATCAAAGTTAAAAAGGATTTTAGAGAGGAAAAGCAAAGTTACAGAGGATGATTTAGAGGAAAAGCAAAGTTACAGAGGATAATCAAACTGACAAATGATGATTGAAAGGAAATGCAAAGTTGAAGTGGATGTCATTGAGGAAAAGCAAATATACAGAGGATGTCAGATGGGAAAACCAAAGTGACCAAGGATGTTTGAGAGGAAAAGCAAAGTTACAGAGGATGTCAGTGAAGAAAAGCAACAATACAGAGGATGTGAGAGAGAGGAAAAGCAAAGTTACAGAGGATGATGGAGAGGAAGATCAAAGTGACAGAGGACGTGAGAGAGGAAAATCAAAGATATGGAGGATGTAAAAGAGGAAAAGCAAATTTACTTCGGATGTCAGAGAGGAAAAGTAAAGTTACAGAGGATGATAGAGAGGAAATGCAAAGTTTCAGATGATGTTAGAGAGGAAACTCAAAGTGAGGGAGGATGGTAGAGAGGAAAAGCAGAGTTACAGAGGTTGTTCAAGAGGAAAAGTAAAGTTACAGAGGTTTGTCGGAGAGGAAAAGCAACAGGATAGAGGATGTTGGAGAGGAAAAAAAAAGTTACAGAGGATGTTTGAAAGGAATAGCAAAGTTAGATATGATGTGGGAGAGGAAAAGCAACACTGCAGAGGATGTTAGAGAAGAAAAGCAAGGTGACAGAGGACATCAGAGAGGAAAAGCAAAGCTACAAAGGATGTGAGAGAGGAAAATTAAAGTTACAAGGATTATAGATACGAAAAACAAAGTTCCCGAGGATGTTCGGGAGGAAAAGTAAAGTGACAGAGCGATTTAGAGAGGAAAAGCAAAGTCACAAAGATGTTATAGAGTAAAAGCAACATGGCAGAGAATGTTTGAGAAGACAAGAAAAGTCACAGAGGATGTTTGAGAGGAAAAGAAAAGAGACAGAGGATGTTAGAGAGGAAAAGAAAGGTTATAAAGGATGTTGGAGAGGAAGAGCAACATTGCAGAGGATGTTGGAGAGGAAAAGAAAAAGTTACAGGGGATGTGAGAGAGGAAAAGTAAAGTTAAAATGGATGTTAGATACAAAAAACAAAGTCACTGAGGATGTTCGGGAGGAAAAGCAAAGTGAGAGAGGGTGTAAGAAAGGAAAAGCAGAGTTACATAGGATGATGTAGAGGAAGAGCAACATCACAGATCTTTTTGAGAGGAAACCAAAGTAAGAGAGGACGTGAGAGAGGAAAACCAAAGTGACAGAGGATGTTTGAGAAGAAAATAGAAGTCGCAGAGGATGTTTGAGAGGAAAAAGAAAAGCGAAAGATGATGTTGGAGAGGAAAAGCAAAGTTCGAGAGGATGTTGGAGAGGAAAAGCAACATTGCAGAGAATGTCAAAGAGGAAACGAAAGTTACAAATGATGTTAGAGAGGAACAGTAAAGTAACAGACAATGTTCGGGAGGAAAAGCAAAATTTCAGTGAATGTTCGATAGGAAAAGCAAAGTCACAGAGGTTGTTGGAGAGGAAATGCAAAGTGACCAAGGATGTGACAGAGGAAAAGCAAAGATAAAGAGGAAGTTAGAGAGGAAAAGCAAAGTGACTGCAGATGTGAGAGCGGAAAAGCAAAGCCACAGATGATGTTCGAGAGGAAAAGCAAAGTTACCGAGAATGTTAGAGAGGAAAATCAAAGTTACAAAGGATGCTGGAGATGAATATCAAAGTTACAGAGGATGTAGGAGAGGAAAAGCAAAGAGACAGAGGATGTTAACGAGGAATAGCAAGGTTAAAGAGGATGTTGAAGAGGAAAAGCAACATTGCAGAGGATGTTGAGAGGAAAAGAAAAAGTTACAGAGTATGTTTGAAAGGAATATCAAAGTTATAGAGGATGTTGGAGAGGAAAAGCAACATTGCAAAGGATGTTAGAGAGGAAAATATAAAAGTTACAGAGGATGTTTGAAAGGAATAGCAAACAAAGTTAGAGAGGATGTTGGAGAGGAAAAGCAACATTCACGAAGAGGTTAGAGAGGAAAAGCAAAGTGACAGCGGACATCAGATGGGAAAAGCAAAGTTACAGAGGATGTGAGAGAGGAAAAATAAAGTTACAAGGATGATAGATACTAAAAACAAAGTTCCAGAGGATGTTCTGGAGGAAAAGCAAAGTGACAGAGCGTGTTAGAGAGGAAAAGCAAAGTTACAATAGATGATGCAGAGGAAGAGCAACATCACAGAACTTATTGAGAGAAAAACCAAGTAATAGAGGTCATGACAGAGGAAAAGCAAAGTGACAGAGGATGTTAGAGAGGAAAAGCAAAGTTACAGAGCATGTTTCAGAGGAAAAGCAAAGTATCAGAGGATGTGAGAGAGGAAAAGCAAAGTTACATAGGATGATGCACAGGAAGAGCGACATCACTGATCTTTTGAGAGGAAAACCAAGTAATAGAGGACGTGACAGAGGAAAAGCAAAGTGCCAGAGGATGTTAGAGAGGAAAAGCAAAGTGACAGAGGATGTTTGAGAAGAAAATAAAAGTCACATAGGATGTTTGAGAGGAAAAGAAAAGTGAAAGATGATGTTGGAGAGGAAAAGCACAGCTGCAGAGGACGTCAGAGAGGAAAAGCAAAGTTACAGAGAATGTTTGAGAGGAAAAGCAAAGTGACAGAGGATGTTAGAGAGGAAAAGCAAAGCGACAGAGGATGCTAGAAAGGAAAAGCAAAGTGTCAGAGGATGTTAGAGAGGAAAAGCAAAGTGACAGAGGATGTTTGAGAAGAAAATAAAAGTCACATAGGATGTTTGAGAGGAAAAGAAAAGTGAAAGATGATGTTGGAGAGGAAAAGCACAGCTGCAGAGGACGTCAGAGAGGAAAAGCAAAGTTACAGAGAATGTTTGAGAGGAAAAGCAAAGTATCAGAGGATGTGAGAGAGGAAAAGCAAAGTTAGAAGGATGTTAGATAGGAAATACAAAGTTCCAGAGGATGTTCAGGAGGAAAAGCAATGTGAGAGTGCATGTCATAGAACAAAAGCAAAGTTACAGAGGATGTTTTGGAGGAAAAGCAACAATTCAGAGCATGTTTGAGAGGAAAAGCAAAGTTGCAGAGGATGTTCGAGAGGAAAAGCAAAGTGACCGACGACATGAAAGAGGAAAAGCAAAGTTGCAGCGGATGATAGAGCGGAAAGGCAAAGTTACAGAGGATGATTTAGAGGAAAAGCAAAGTTCCAGAGGATGTTGTCGCAGAAAAGCAAGATTACGAGAATGTCAGAGAGGAAAGGAAAGTTACAAAGGATGTTGGAGCGGAAAAGCAAAGTAACAGAGAATGTTCGGCAGGAAAAGCAAAATTACAGAGAATGTTCGGGAGGAAAAGCAAAGTTACAGAGGATGTTAGGTGGGAAAATAAAAGTGGTTCAGAATTTTCAGGCAGAAACGCAAAGTTACAGAGCATGTCAGAGAGGAAAAGCAAAGTTCGTGAGGATGTAAGATCGGAAAAAACAAAGTTACAAAGGAAGTTAGAGAGAAAAAGCAAAGAGACAGAGGATGTGAGAGAGGAAAAGCTCAGTATCAGAGGATGTGAGAGAAGAAAAGCTAAGTTAAGAGGATGATCGATCAGAACAACAAAGTTCCTGAGGATGTTCGGGAAGAAAAGCAAAGTGACAGTGCATGGTAGAGAAGAAAAGCAAAGTTACAGAGGATGTTTTGGAGGAAAAGCAACATTTCACAGCATGTTTGAGAGGAAAAGCCAAGTAAATGAGGATGTTGGAGAGGAAAAGCCAAGTAAATGAGGATGTTGGAGAGGAAAAGTAAAGTTGCAGAGGATGCTCGAGAGGAAAAGCAACGTTACAGAGAATGTGCTGGAGGAAAAGCAAAGTTATTGAGGATTTTAGAGGGGAAACGCAACATACAGAGGATGTGAGAGAGGAAAAGCACAGTTCCCGAGGATGTTCGGGAGGAAAATAAAGTCACAGAGGATGTGAGAAAGTTAAACAAAGTCACAGAGGATGGGAGAGAGGAAACGTAAAGTGACCAAGGATCTCACAGAGGAAAAGCAAAGTTACAGAGGAAGTTAGAGAGGAAAAGCAAAGTTTCAGAGGATGATATGGAGGAAAAGCAAAGATACAGAGGAATATGGAGAGGAAAAGCAAAGTTTCAGAGGATGATGTAGAGGAAAAGCAAAGTAACAGATGTTTGAGAGGAAATGCAAAGTTGCAGAGGAAGTTAGAGAGGAAAAGCAACGTTGCAGAGGATGGTTGAGAGGAAAAGCAAATTTAGAGATCATGTTCAGGAGGAAAACAAAGTAACAGAGGATGTTAGAGAGGAAATGCAGAGTTGAAGAGGTTGGTGGAGAGGAAAAGCAATGTTGCAGAGGTTGATTGAGAGGAAAAGCAAAGATACAGAGGAAGATGGAGAGGAAAAGCAAAGTGACCAAGGATCTCACAGAGGAGAATCAAAGTTACAGAGGAAGTTAGAGAGGTAAAGGAAAGTTACACAGGATGATATGGAGGAAAAGCAAAGATACAGAGGAAGATGGAGTGGAAAAGCAAAGTTACAGAGGATGATATATCGGAAAAGCAAAATGACAGAGGATGTTCAGGTGGAAAATGAAAGTTACAGAGGATGTTACAGTGAAAAGCAAAGTTACAGAGGGTGTTAGAGCAGAAAAGCAAAGCGACAGAGGATGTCCAAGAGGAAAAGCAAAGTGACAGAGGATGTTAGAGAGGAAAAGCAAAGTGACAGAGGATGTCACAGATACCCAGGGGGCAAACCCCCTATTTTTTTCGAAAACAGACACGGTTTGCTCTAAAAGTTTGTTGTGTATGGTTGGATTCTTGAGAGCCCGGGAACAACTTCCGGGTGGAAAACCTTTCCAACAGTCTGCTGTAACGCCGCAATTCAAGATGGCGTCCAAGATGCCCCCATATTTTTAAATCACCATTACGTCGTCAATTGTTATCTATTTTCATGTGTAATACTTTGTTTCTCTGGTTTTGTAAATTGCAAAGACATGTGTTGTGCCGTGCGTCATATCATGCCCTCTGGGATGTATACCCTTTCTTCTGCAACATTTTTCATCATGTTGGCACTCTGAGCAGTCAGTTGACACTGCAAGCGCTCATAGCTTACCCTGTCCAAGCCTGTTGTTCAGCAATACCAAAGACTTACTTCGTGTCTGGTTGAACACATGATAGGCCGTGGCTCTAGCCAATGGTGTGGGTACACAAGCAATATGCTGCAGTATTTGCTGTGATGCGATGAGGGCCTTCTTTATTGTTGGCTGGTTGACCAGTACTCTCCCAGCTTCCTGCAGTTTTGTTGGTGTCTCACTGAGCAGCAGAGCTGTGAAAATGAAGAGGGAATCAGGAATAAGTCTGGCAGCAGCTGCAAAAGAAATCTCTGTTGACTGGTCGTTTGGGCATTGTCTTTTGCATTGCTTGCAATCTGCTCGGAGTATCTTTGCTGCATGCCGAAGTGTACGATGCTTTTCATCCTCAAGTTGCGCTGCTTTGAGGTGCCTCAGTTTCTCCAGTGCATCACCAAGGGGGTATGGTTGATTCACAAATGAATCCCGCTCCACAGCTTTGATTGAGAATGGAAATTTGCTTGCCATATTTCTGTTTCAGCTTCAATTTGAGGGTGATAGATCAGTATGAGTCTGCTATTTTTACTCCTCGCTCTCATAAAATGGCCCTGTATTGGTCCCGCAGTGACTTCACCAAATACCCACACAAGTCATGGAAAAAAGGGATCTCTCGCTGTTCGAGAAGTCGCTCGAATGCAACATCATACAGGTTTTGTTTTGTTGATTTCCCAGTGGGGACACGATGTGTTTGAATGCAGCCATGCTTGGCTTGTGGTATGATATACCATTGGCCACCATGTCATGTCCTTTACCAACCAGTCTGAAGAGAATGTCCTCTCTTTTTAATTGCTTTGCCTGATATATGATGTTCTGCTGACTGTTTTATGTAGATACTCTGCATGTTGGCTCTTTGCCATGCATCCACCGTTTGTTGCAGATGAGGCATGCATTCTTCGCATCAAATGTTGGTGTGTTGGTCCTGGTTAACCTTGAATGCTGGGAAGAGGTGCTGCACCCAGGCTGGTTCAAGTCTTCAGCATCAGTTCTTCCGTGGTTCTTCTTTTCAGCAAGTTTGTAACTCTTCTCATTCGTGTTCCAGTTTCTACACTTACTGTGTCATTTGGGTATCTTGTCTGTCAGCCATGTACCACGAGCCTAGTCATGTTTGAGTCTCTCAAATGTCTCATCTTGTCGAGCCTTCATCGCCAAAACTAGTTTCTCTGTTGTGATATTATATAGTCACTTTGCACCAAGTCCTTGACATATGATGCACTTTCTTTAGTCAATGTCAGTGTTCTGGCGTCTCCTCTTGGGTTCCTTTTTTCAGTGAGAAGCGTCCCCCCAGCACCCATTTCTCTGCCTATGTCATCATCGTACCGCTCATGCAATCACCTGCAACAAAACCACCACCATGTTATGCATACTAGCAACTAGAGTACATGCAAACTATTGATATGCTGCACTTACATGCAAGCTTCTGATATGCTAGACTACATGCACACTACACAATGCCCACACCACTACAGATCACACAGTTTTGAACATTTCTGCCCACATGATTTTTATGACTGGGGTTCCAGCGACACTGGTCTTTTTCGAGTACAGTCTGTGCCTTCAGCTATGTTTTCAGCGATGAAAGGACGTTAACGATAGAAAGACGGGACACAAGATGATAAAGATGCACGTGTGGGTAAGACGACTACGAATGACTATACATGTCATGATGGAGAGACGATGTGGTTGAGGATGACGATTGACGATTGAGGAGTGGTACGATTTGGATGATGATAGACGTTAACGAATGAAATGAGCGATTGACGGGGACCATTGATGTGATGATAATAAAATGGTTGACGTGATGGTTTCACTAAAAACAGAGGAACAAATGACCAGGAATATCAGTCAATAAGAAAACGATCAAATAGCTGGGACATGATGACTTACAACTTCGAGGCTTGGTTACAATTTAGAAACAGATAAGTGGTAATAAATAGACTTAAACCATACAGCGCGCAACACAGCCCACGGGGCTGTTTCCTTTTGACGTTAATGCGCTCATGCTAAACGTGACGTTACTGGAGTTGCTTGACTGTTCGGTGACGTCACTTGTTCTGTGACGTCACTACTCCAGTGACGTGACTGGCTGCGGCAACGATCTGCAGCAACAAGGAATGCACACGATCCTAACTGGAAAAAATTGCAAACTAAGTAATTTATTCTTGGACTCATAGGATCAACCGACTTGTCGATATTATCTGATCAACCTACTTGTGGGTTTTATCTGATCGACAAATTATTCATCTTAAAAAAAAAGACAATTTTTGCAATAAATATGAGTTTAAAACAGGTTTTTCACATTTTATCTCAAAACTGAATATGGCGTTGGATTCCCCAAATATGAAAACCTACAAAAGCACATTTCATTCAAGTTTCTACCTTGTTTCGTCAAAAATATTTGTACATAAATACATTTCAGCCCGTGGGTGGTGGCCATCTTGGATTTCTCAATTTTGAGGCATCATGGGCCATTTTTGAGCTGGGCATACAGCAGAATTGAGTTCAGCACCCTTCAATACCCCCAAAAATCTTGTATGCCATAAATTAACACCATTTGCATTTCGGGTTAATAATTTTTGAAAATTGACCTGATCGATAACAATTGAGGTTGTTATGGTGATTTAAAAATATGGTGGCCATCTTGGACGCCATCTTGAATTGCAGGGTGACAGTCGCCTGTTGGAAAGGTTGTCCACCCAGAAGTCGTTGCTGGGGGTCTAAGGAATCCAAACATATACAATAAACTTTTAGAGCAGACTGTGTCTGGTTGACCATTCTTGCCCCCTGGGTAAGAGGAAGAGCAAAGCGACAGAGGTTGTTTGAGAGGAAGATTAAAGTGACAGAGGACGTAAGAGAGGAAAAGCAAAGCTACAGAGGATGTTTGAGAGGAAAAGCAAATTTAAAGGGGAAGATTGAGAGGATAAGCAAAGTTACAGAGGATGTTTGAAAGGAAAAGAAAAGTTACAGAGGATGTTTGAAAGGAAAAACAAAGTTACTGAGAATGTTGTAGAGGAAAAGCAAAGTTACAGAGGATGGGAGAGAGGAAAAGCCAAGTTGCCGAGCATGTGAGAGAGGAAAAGCAAAGTTACAAAGACTATCAGAGAGGAAAAGCAACATGACAGAGGATGTGAGAGAGAAAAAGCAAAGTCACAAAGCATGGCAGAGAGGAAAAGCAACATTACAGAGGATGTGAGAGAGGAAAAGCAAAGTTACAGAGAATGTTGGAGAGGAAATGCAAATTTACAAAGGATGCTGGAGATGAAAAGCAAAGTTGCAGAGGATCTTTTGAGAGGAAAATCAAAGTTACAGAGGATGTTGGAGAGGAAAAGAATAGTGAAATTGGATGTTAGAGAGGAAAAGCAACATTACAGAGGATGCTAAAGAGGAAAAGCAAAGTTACAAAGGATGCTGGAGAAGAAAAGCAAAGTTGCAGTGGATTTTCGAGAGGAAAATCAAAGTTACAGAGGATGTTAGAGAGGAAAAGAAAAGTGAAAGAGGATTTAAGAGAGGAAAAGTAACATTACAGAGGATGTTAGAGAGGAAAAGCAAAGTCACAGAGGATGTTAGAGAGGAAAACCAAAGTCACAGAGGATGTTAGAGAGGAAAACCAAAATTCTAGAGGATGTCAGAGAGGAAAAGCAAAGTTACAAGGATGATTGATACGAAAAACAAAATCACAGAGGAGGTTCGGGAGGAAAAGCAAAGTGACAGTGCATTTCAGAGAGCAAAACCAAAGTTCCAGAGGATGTCAGAGAGGAAAAGCAAAGTTCCAGAGGATGTCAGAGAGGAAAAGCAAAGTCACAGAGGATGTTATAGAGGAAAACCCAAGTTCCAGAGGATGTCAGAGAGGAAAAGCAAAGTTTCAAGGATGTTAGAGAGGAAAAACAAAGTTCCAGAGGATGATTGGGAGGATAAGCAATGTAACAGTGCATATGAGAGAGGAAAAGCAAAGTAACAGAGGATGTTGGAGAGGAAAAGCAGAGTTGCAGAGGATGTAAGAGAGGAAAAGCAAAGTGGCAGAGGATGTGAGAGAGGAAAAGCAAAGTTGCAGAGGACGTTAGAGAAGAAAAGCAAAGTGGCGGAGGATGTAAGAGAGGAAAAGCAAAGTTGCAGAGGATGTTAGAAGGGAAAAATCAAAGTGACCAAGGATGTTAGAGAGGAAAAGCAAAGTGACAGAGGGTGTTATTTCCGAAAAGGAAAGCTGCAGATGATGTGAGAGAGGAAAAGCAAAGTTAAAAGGATGATAGAGAGGAAATATACCACCAGAGATGGGGAATCCCCCGCCATTGAAAAATAATTGAAATCAGATGAGCGTTTTTCCATTTATTACAAAAAACATTTTTTTCAAGATGGCCAGCCCATTCGGCCATCTTGGATCCGGCCACGCCCAAAATCAATAGGGTTCTTCCTTTCAGGTGGTACATGTGTGACCCAAGTTTCAAATCGATATGGCAAAAAAACATTATTTTCATGATGGCCACCCCAGTTGGCCATCTTGGATCCAGCCACGCCCAAATTCAATAAACTTCTACCTTTTCAGGTGGTACATGTGTGACCTAAATTTCAAATCAATATGGCAAACAATTTATGAGTTATCACACTCACAGCTATAAATGTTGACGCCCAGCCAGCCAGCCGGACGGACGGACCGCCCCAGTCGGCCATCTTAGATCCGGCCATGCCAAAAATCAACAGGTTTCTTCCTTTTCAGGTGGTACATGTGTGACCCAAATTTATCATCGATATGGCGAAAAAGCATTTTTTTCAAGATGGCCGCCCCAGTCGGCGATCTTGGATCCGGCCATGCCCAAAATGAATATAGTTCTTCCTTTTCAGGTGGTACATGTGACCCAAATTTCAATTCGATATGGCGAACAGTTTATGAGTTATCACACTCAAAGCTATAAATGTTGACGCCCAGCCAGCCGGACGTACGGACAGACGGAGGGACGACCGCCCCAGTCAGCCATCTTGGATCCGGCCACGCCCAAAATCACTGGTGTTCTTCCTTTTCAGGTGCTACATGTGTGACCCAAATTTCAAATGGATATGGCGAAAAAACATTTTTTTTCAAGATGGCCACCCCAGTTGGCCATCTTGGATCCGGCCACGCGCAAAATCAAGAGGGTTCTTCCATTTAAGGTGGTACATGTGTGACCAAAATTTCAAATCGATATGGCGAACAGTTTATGAGTTATCGCACTCAAAGCTATAAATGTTGACGCCTAGCCAGCCAGCTAAACGGACGGACGACCGCCCCAGTCGGCCATCTTGGATCCGGCCACGCCCAAAATCAAAAGGTTTCTTCCTTTTCAGGTGGTACATGTGTGACCCAAATTTCAAATCGATATGGCGAAGAGTTGATGAGTTATCGCCCTCACAGCTATAAATGTTGACGCCCAGCCAGCCGGATGGACGGACGGACGACCCGGGTGACAACAATATCCCCCTTGCGCCACGCGGCCGAGGATAAAAACAAAGTTCCCAAGGATGTTCGGGAGGATAAGCAATGTAACAGTGCATGTGAGAGAGGAAAAGCAAAATTACAGAGGATGTTGTGGAGGAAAGGAAAATTAACAGAGGATGTTGGAGAGGAAAAGCAAAGTTGCGGAGGATGTAAGAGAGGAAAAGCAAAGTGGCAGAGTAAGTGAGAGAGAAAAAGCAAAGTTACAGAGGATGTTTGAAAGGAAAAGCAAAGTTACAGTGGATGTAATAGATGAAAAGCAAAGTTACAGAGAATGTAAGAGGAAAAGCAAAGTTGCAGAGGATGAGAGAGAGGAAATGCAAAGTGATCATGTATGTTTGAGAGTAAAATCAAAGTTACCGAGGAAGTTGTCACGGAAAAGCAACATTACAGAGAATGTGAGAAAGGAAAAGCAAAGTTACAGAGGAAGTTTGAGAGGAAAAATAAAGTTACAGAGGATGTTAGAGAGAAAAGCAAAGTGACAGAGGATGTTAGATCAGAAAAGCAAAGTTATTGAGGATGTTAGAGAGTAAAAGCAAAGTTACAGAGGTCGTTAGAGAGGAAAAGCAACGTGACAGAGGATGATATGGAGGAAAAGGAAAGTGACAGAGGATGATATAGAAGAAAAGCAGTGACCAAGGATGTTCGAGCGGAAAAGCAAAGTTACAGAGTATGTTACAGAAGAAAACAATGTCACAGAGTTTGACGTAGAGGAAAAGCAAAGTGACAGAGTATGTTGGAGAGGAAAAGCAAAGTTACAGAGGATGTTAGAGAAGAAAAGTAAAGTTGCGGAGGATGTAAGAGAGGAAAAGCAAAGTGGCAGAGGAAGTGAGAGAGGAAAAGCAAAGTTACAGAGGATGTTTGAAAGGAAAAGCAAAGTTACAGTGGATGGAAGAGATGAAGATCAAAGTTACAGAGAATGTGAGATGAAAAGCAAAGTTGCTGAGGATGAAAGAGAGGAAAAGCAAAGTGATCGTGTATGTTTGAGAGTAAAATCAGTTACCGAGGAAGGTGTCATGGAAAAGCAACATTACAGAGAATGTGAGAAAGGAAAATCAAAGTTACAGAGGAAGTGTGAGAGGAAAAATAAAGTTACAAAGGATGTTAGAGAGGAAAAGCAAAGTGATAGAGGATGTGAGATCAGAAAAGCAAAGTTCCAGAGGACGTTAGAGAGGAAAAGCAACGTGACAGAGCATGATATGGAGGAAAAGCAAAGTGACCAAGGATGTTCGAGCGGAAAAGCAAAGTGACAGAGTATGTTACAGAGGAAAACAATGTCACAGAGTTTGACGTAGAGGAAAAGTAAAGTGACCAAGGAAGTTGGAGCGGAAAAGCAAATTTACAGAGGATGATTGAGAGGAAAAGCAAAGTCACAGAGGAAGTTCGAGAGCAAAAGCAAAGATACAGAGGATGTTTGAGAGGAAAAGCAAAGTTACAGAGGATGTTGGAGATGAAAAGCAAAGCGAAAGAGAATGCCGGAGAGGAAAAGCAAAGTTACAGAGGATGTTGGAGATGAAAAGCAAAGATACAGAGGATGTACGAGAGGAAAAGCAAAGTTACAGAGGATGTTCGAGAGGAAAAGTAAAGTTATGGAGGATGTTAGAGTGGAAGAGCAAAGTCACAGTGGATGTACAAGAGGAACAGCAAGGTTACAGAGGATGTTAGAGAGGAAAAGCAAAGTTATGGAGGAAGTTAGAGTGGAAGAGCAAAATCACAGAGGATGTACGAGAGGAAAAGATATAGAGGAAGTAAGAGTGGAAAAGCAACATTACAGATGGTGTTGGAGAGTAAAAGCAAAGTTACAGAGGTTGTTAGAGAGGAAAAGCAAAGTTATGGAGGATGTTATGGAGGAAAAGCAACATTGCAGACGATGTTAGAGAGTAAAAGAAAAGTTACAGAGGATGTTTTGGAGGAAGAGCAAAGTTACAGAGGACGTTCGAAAGGAAAAGCAACATCACAGAGCATGACAGAGAGGAAAGCAAAGTAACAGAGGGTGTTCACGAGGAAAAGCAAAGCTGGAGAGGATGTTAGAGAGGAAAAGCAAAGTTACAGAGGATGTTGGGAGGAAAAGCCAAGTTATAGAGGAAGTTTGAGAGGAAAAGCAAAGTTCCAGAGGAGGGTAGAGAGGAAAACCAAATTTAAAGAGGATGTTTGGGAGGAAAAGCAAAGTGACAGAGGATGCTGGAGAGGAAAAGCGAAGTTACAGAGGATATTAGAGAGGAAAATAAAATTCACAGAGGTTGTTCGAGAGGAAAAGCCAAGTTATAGAAGAAGTTCGAGAGGAAAAGCAAAGACAGTGGATGGTGGAGAGGAAAAGCAAGGTTATAGTGGATGTTAGAGAGGAAAAACAAAGTTACAGAGGGTGTTAATGGAAGAAAAGCAAAGTTACAGATGATGTTTGAGAAGAAAAGCAAAGTAACAGAGGATGTTGGAGATGAAAAGCGAAGCGACAGAGAATGCCGGAGAGGAAAAGCAAAGTGACAGAGGATGGTGGAGAGGAAAAGTAAAGTTGCAGCGGATGTTGGAGAGGAAAAGCAAAGTTACAGAGAATGTTAGAGAGGAAAATAAAAGTTATGGAGGATGTTAGAGTGGAAGAGCAAAGTCGCAGAGGATGTACGAGAGGAAAAGCAAAGATATAGAGGAAGTAAGAGTGGAAAAGCAACATTACAAATGATGTTGGAGAGTAAAAGCAAAGTTACAGAGGTTGTTAGAGAGGAAAAGCAAAGTTATGGAGGATGTTAGGGAGGAAAAGCATCATGCAGACGATGTTAGAGAGTAAAAGAAAAGTTACAGAGGATGTTTTGGAGGAAGAGCAAAGTTACAGAGGACGTTTGAAAGGAAAAGCAACATCACAGAGCATGACAGAGAGGAAAGCAAAGTAATAGAGGGTGTTCACGAGGAAAAGCAAAGCTGGAGAGGATGGTAGAGAGGAAAAGCAAAGTTACAGAGGATGTTGGGAGGAAAAGCCAAGTTATAGAGGAAGTTTGAGAGGAAAAGCAAAGTTCCAGAGGAGGGTAGAGAGGAAAACCAAATTTAAAGAGGATGTTTGGGAGGAAAAGCAAAGTGACAGAGGATGCTGGAGAGGAAAAGCGAAGTTACAGAGGATGTCAGAGAGGAAAATAAAATTCACAGAGGTTGTTCGAGAGGAAAAGCCAAGTTATAGAAGAAGTTCGAGAGGAAAAGCAAAGACAGTGGATGGTGGAGAGGACAAGCAAAGTTATAGAGGATGTTAGAGAGGAAAAACAAAGTTACAGAGGGTGTTAATGGAAGAAAAGCAAAGTTACAGATGATGTTTGAGAGGAAAAGCAAAGTAACAGAGGATGTTGGAGATGAAAAGCAAAGCGACAGAGAATGCCGGAGAGGAAAAGCAAAGTGACAGAGGATGGTGGAGAGGAAAAGTAAAGTTGCAGCGGATGTTGGAGAGGAAAAGCAAAGTGACAGAGGATGTTAGAGAGGAAAAGAAAAGTTATGGAGGATGTTAGAGTGGAAGAGTAAAGTCGCAGAGGATGTACGAGAGGAAAAGCAAAGTTATAGAGGAAGTTAGAGTGGAAAAGCAACATTACAGATGATGTTGGAGAGTAAATGCAAAGTTACAGAGGTTGTTGGAGAGGAAAAGCAAAGTTATGGAGGATGATAGGGGGGAAAATCAACATTGCAGACCATGTTAGAGAGTAAAAGAAAGGGTACAGGGGATGTTTTGGAGGAAGAGCAAAGTTACAGAGGATGTTTGAAAGGAAAAGCAACAGCACAGAGCATGACAGAGAGGACAAGCAAAGTAACAGAGGGTGTTTGAGAGGAAAAGCAAAGTTAGAGAGGATGTTGAGAGGAAATGCAAAGTTAGAGAGGATGTTGAGAGGAAAAGCAAAGTTACAGAGGATGTTAGAGAGTGAAAGCAAAGTTACAGAGGATGTTAGAGAGTGAAAGCAAAGTTACAGAGGATGCTTGAAAGGAAAATCAACATGACAGAGCATGACAAAGAGGAAAAGCAAAGTAACAGAGGATGTTAGAGAGGAAAAGCAAAGTTACAGAGGATGTTGGGAGGAAAACCCAAGTTTTGAGGAAGTTCGAGAGGAAAAGCAAAGTTCCACAGGAGGGTGGAGAGGAAAACCAAATTTAAAGAGTATGTTTGGGAGGAAAAGCAATGTTACAGAGGATGTTGGAGAGGAAAAGCAAAGTTACAGAGGATGTTAGAGAGGAAAAGCAAATTCACAGAGGTTGTTCGAGAGGAAAAGCAAAGTCACAGAGGATGTTGGAGAGGAAAACCAAAAGTGCAGAGGATGTCAGCAAAGAAAAGCAAAGCGACAGAGAATGCCAGAGAGGAAAAGCAAAGTGACTGAGGAAGTTAGAGAGGAAAATCAAAGTTTAGAGGATGTTAGAGTGGAAAAACCACATTTCAGACGATGTTTGAGAGTAAAAGCAAAGTTACAGAGGATGTTTCCGGAGGAAAAGCAAAGTGACTGAGGATGTTAGAGAGGAAAAGCAAAGTTATGGAGGATGTTAGAGCAGAAAAGCAATGTCACAGAGGATGTTAGGGAGGAAAAGCAAAGTTAAAAAGGATGGTACAGAGGAAAAACAAAGTGACAGAGTATGTTCGAGAGGTAAAGCAAAACTTCATAAGATGTTCGTAAACGTAATGGTAAAGCGTAAAGTGTAAGGTAAAGCGTAAACAAGCTAATGAAGCCACAGTCTGGCTTGTGATGTCACAATCGAGTTCATTTCTGAAAGTCACGAAAGTGAATTGCAACATGTTGATGATAAAACGATTTAACGGCATGGATTCAATATTGCCCCGAATGTGGTGGGATGTTGCCTTATCTCTTGATGCTCAACTTGATTCCTTAAAGACATACCCCTCTTTCTATAAATGTCCCAGTCCAAAAGGACGGTGCATATGTTGGGCACTTCGCTTTGATCTGCTTAGTCTGGGTTCTATTCCAAACCTGACTGACTATAAGCTGGAAGATTATTGTTTCATCACAAGCAGGGCATTGCATCACATAGTGCGTCATCCCTTGGATGGATGTTAAACTGGGTGTACCATGTGCTAGTGTTATTTGGTGGATGATAAAGACCTCACAGCGTCTTTCTCGAAGAGTCAGCAAGCGATCGTCTGCGCCATGACCAGATTCCAATTCCTGCCCCGACTGCCACTGAGAATGTAAAGGCAAACCACCAAATGTAATCCTTTGTCAGCACCACACTTGTGTATTTCTCGCAGATGCTCATGAGTATCCTTTTGCATCCTTTCCATCTCCATTTAAAAAGAGGAATATGTCTTTCAATCCTGATGAATCTTACACTCTCCCTGTCTCTTTCTCTCTGAAAGGCCCATCTCACACACACTTCAATATACTTTTTCAAGCAATTATTATAAAACTACCTAAATTCTGATTAAATTTCATAAATGCAGGATCAATCCTCACCTCCTCTCATTTGTTCTTCCTTTTTCCCACCTGTGAAACCAACTTCCAAATTCTCATCAATCTTATCCAAGTCTTCAAGACAGCCCTCTCTCTCCAAGTCTTCAAGACAGCCCTCCCTCTTCAAGACAGCCCAAGACAGCCCAAGACAGCCCAAGACAGCCCTCCCTCTTCAAGACAGGTAAGGCAAAGCGTAAAATATGCTGTGAGACATCATCTCAGAGCACCCACATCCAAAATAATTATCATTTCTACCCCATTAACCCTCCCCAATTCCACTTCTTTCCAAATTTTCAGGTTTCTTTCCTGAGCCTTTTCTTCTGTAGCCATCTTGTCCACCCCATGCATCCTCCACTCTGCCTCATTCTTCCCCACATCCCTTATTTGTCCAAGTCTCGCTCTATTTTGTTCCTCAACCCTGCTGTAGTTGTGTTTCCATTCTCTTTCTGCTGTTCCTTTTGTTCTGTTTTGACCTGATCCATTAAATGTTCTAGCTCCTCCATGAGCCTCGACTTTGTGCACAAAAAAGCCTTTCCATGGAGATGCTTAGGCAGCACTGAGCCTACCTTCGCCCAGAACACTAGAAAGAAGGAAGAATACTCGTATTGACATGTTAGCTATATAATTTGTCTGATGCTGTAAACAATGTCTCCATTATCACTTGCAGTCACGTCCTGATCATAGTACTGCAGCATAGCAAACCAATTGTTCGACTTTTCATAAAAGCGCCAAAATTGGTACATATGTTGACTAATGTATTCTGAACAATTCTGGATATGGATCCAATCTAGATTTTGCCTTGGTCAGCTTTGGCGGCCATTTTACAAAATGACCGCCATTCTACTTTAACAACATGGGATATCTGTCATTGTTATTCTCTTTGTAGGTTTCTCAGAGGTGATAAATACACCATGTGATGTGCATTTACAAAGGAAAACAATACAAATGTCATTTGTGTTGATTTATTACATTTCCAACCATTGAATTGGGAAAAAATGGTCATTTTTATGGGAAAATCCATTTTTGCACACAGCAGCAGTGCACAGAAGTATTTTGTTGTGGTGGTGCTAATCCAAATGCCAATGAAGAGACACGTCACGATGAAGAAACACCGCGAGCACAGGAAGCATTTGCCAAAGATGTACAATCACTTGTGGCTGTCATTGAAGAGCTGGCGAATCCCTTCGAGGAGGATAGTCCAGATTTGCTGGTCCTAGATACCAAGGAGATTGCCGATCCTGCAGTGATTGAAACAGTTCGCATTGCCCAGCAGATTGGACAAGAACAGTTTCAGGCATACTCAAAGGATTGCCTCATCGACAGAACCAAGACTATTGACGAACCTATAAAGCGGAACAAACTCCCCCTCTTTGGAACAGACAGAAGACCAAAAGCACCCAAAGGAAAGGAAGCATCTGTGAAGAATGATATGGCCTTATTTGCAAGGCTCTACATAGGCTGCCAGAACCATGATGGGAACCTGGACGAGTTCTTCCATCATGAAAATCAAGCATGCTGTCCCGCGTTATCTGATGCAGGTAAGCTACACCTGGGTAGCAAAAGCGACTTGCTGGTGTGCCTCGAAGGCGTTGCTGAAGTTCAGTCTGATGCACCTGCTCTCACTTCTGTTGTCCTTGATGGCGCCTTCATTGTGCAGATGGTGAAGCCTGACACTGCCAAGACATTTGAAGAATATGCCCACCAAGTCTTCATCCCATACGTCGAGGGGCAGCTGCGTCATGCTTCACCTCTCGACCTTGTTTGGGATAGCTACAAATATGGCTCCTTGAAGACGGTGACAAGGGAGAAACGACGAAAAGGGGTGCGACGGTGCGTGGTGAGCACCGCAGCCATACCAGGAAACTGGCAGAGTTTCCTATGTGTCGACACAAACAAGGTGGAGCTCTTCACCTTCCTGTCCGATGTGCTGGTGCAGTCCTTCCATGACGAGGCAAAGGAGCTGGTAGTCACTGATGGTGAAGCAGTCATCTGCCTTACAAGGCAGGAAGATGAAAGCTCTCTGGCTCCATGCAGTCAAGAAGAGGCGGACACTCTAATCATGCTACATGTGGCCCATGCTGCAGAACATGACCAACGTCGGATTCAAGTTCGAACCGTAGACACCTACGTCGTCGTTTTGGCAGTGATGGTAGCCCAGACACTACCATGCATGGATGAACTCTGGATTGCCTTTGGGATGGGCAAGAACTACCGCTACATCCCAGCCCATGAAATAGCTGCCTCCCTCGGTCCACAGAAGGCACGTGCCCTCCCTGTCTTCCACGACATTACCGGATGTGACACGGTATCAGCATTCGTGGAGCATGAGAAGAAATCTGCCTGGGCCACATGGAACTCGTTTCCAGAACTGACAGATTCTCTTGTGACCTTGACCACCACGCCAGTCAACATCCAGGATGACACAATGCACTGCATTGAAAGGTTTGTGGTGCTCCTCTATGACCGCACCAGTCCATATATGGACGTCAACGAGGCCAGAAAGAAACTCTTTACCAAGAGAAACTCCGTCCAGCGCATCCCACCTCCCTACGATGCTTTGGAACAGCATGTGAAGAGATCAGTCTTCCAGGGTGGCTATTTCTGGGGGCAGGTCTTGGTCCCTCAACCCATGCTTCCATCACCAACAAGCTGGGGCTGGTGGCAAACAAAGGATGGGTCCTACGAACCGCTCTGTACCACACTCCCTGAGGCTTAAAAAAGCTGCTTCGAGCTGGTGTCGTGCGGCTGCAAAAAAGCCTGTAGAAACCGCTGCAAATGCAAGAAGGCTACTCTGCAATGCACTGGACTGTGTGCTTGTGAAGGAGAATGCCAGTAGACAGACGCAGTAGACACAGACTGAGATATCGGCCGAGCTTAGAATGTGCAAATGCAAAGTCGCATTGCTTGTAAAGGTGTTGACTTCTTGATCCAGAGCCAGTAAACTTGAGCTCAGAAACTCATATTGTACTAGACTGATGTATGTGTGTACCATGTGTCCTGGTAGAATGGTAGTAGACAGTAAACCCTAGCTGCTTCAAAGTGAAGTGTGCAATAATTTGACTACATTTTCTGAGTTTGTCATTATCACGATTATCAGTTACCTTTTCAAAATAGAGTAAAGTATGAAATCTATAATACAATTTTTGTTGATTCCAAACCCATTGAATTGAAACCCATTTGATTCCAAACCCATTTGATTGACAATGAATGTGATGAATATCATTTGACTATTGTTCTCCAGGCAATAATGGGTACTTTTCAGCGAAAAGTTTCAGGAGAGCAGCAATTTACAAATCAAATAACGCCTTTTTTACGGAAAATACTGGCTCATAATATTTGAATATGCCTTTTCATGGTCAATTTACTGAATTTAACACTTTCCTTATATCTACCAGCAATACAATAAGAAAATAAGATCATATAGCCAATTTCGCTGAAGTAAAATGGCGGCCATTTTGAAAAATGGTCGCCGAAGCTGACCAAGGCACAATCTCGGGTGGCTCCATATCTAGAATTGTTCGGAATGCATTATTCTACATGTTTACCAATTTTGGTGCTTTTATGCAAATTTGAACAACTGATCTGAAATATCAGACTTCGCTGCTGGACTATCATCACCACACTGGTATATTTATTTCAGATGCTCACAAGGATCCTTTTCCATCCCTTTTCGTCCCCATTTCAAAAGCTTCCCCAGTAATTCCATTTTAACCATTTCTTTATCCTCCTCCCCCTCTTTTTGTTTTTTTTGCAAGATGTGTGTGTGTGTGTTTGTGTGTGTGTGTGTGTGTGTGTGTGTGTGTGTGTGTGTGTGTGTGTGTGTGTGTGTGTGTGTGTGTGTGTGTGTGTGTGTGTGTGTGTGTGAGTGACACAAGCAAGCACTTGTGAGGTTTCAAAAGAAAATGAGCAAAGATGGTGTACAGGTATATATAAGGCAAACTTTGCCTTTATTCACATGAAAATACAACTCAGTTTCTGATTTTGTGGTAAGGCAAAGACGTTTTCATTTATGGCCATCTTGGAATGGAAATCAGATTCTTGTGCAAAATTTCTAGAATTATTTCAAAAATAAATATTCATCACATGTGTGTCTTTGAATCACGACACAATCGGATGTCCTCGAGGCTATACTCCATTTATTTCACCTGATTTAAAATGCCTCCTATCTCCACATGATGATATTTATCATTTTACCTCATCAGTGGGTATATTGTCCACCTTTGCAGGACTTTATTTCTATAATTGCATTTTATACCTTGCTAATTTCCCAATAATAGTGGGTAATTCCACATAATAATGGACATGAAGCATAAAATTTGAAAATGTATTTTTCAAAAGGATTTCTGTTGGACGGTGTTTAGTTAGGTCTGAATTTTCATAATTTATGCGATATTTACTCCGTGGATGATGTCACGTGATTTGGCGGCCATCTTGAAAGAACTGCCTCAACTTCTTCCAACGGTAAGTCATTCTGTCTGTTATCATTTTGTCGAAAATGTTACGTCCGTTACAGTGAACTTTTCAAAATATTTTAACAAACAACAGACAGATCATATTGTTGGAATATAGAAAGTATGCTACTAATGCTTAGTTTGCTTACCGTGAATGAAAGGTATACTACAAATTCGTTATTTCGCAGGATTTAAGAATTGTGCTATGGCCAGTTTTAGTTGTGTCCATTTCGATGTTACGTTCGTTACGCCTCTTAAATGTTGATTTTTGCTTTAGTAGTAGACTACACAGTGGGGTTTGTACCAATATCAGAAAGCCATTGAGACGAATTACGATATGTAATCAAGAAACTCTCTGTAATATGCTCAACCTTTTCAAAATTTCAACATTAGTGATGCAATTTTTGTCTCAATGTTATGTCCGTTAAGCTGGAATTACCCTAGTTTCTGATAATTTTGGCATTCAATAAGGTACTAATTTTCAGAGGATACTGTAAGTAGGATTTCTTATCTGTTCCATTTTCTTTTGTATGTTAAAAATCCCACTGTTCATTTCAAGAAGAATATAATATTCTGTTTTCGTAACCTGGCTAAATGTTTATTCTGTTGTGAAGAAGTTTCTATACCGATTTCCCATTATGAAGGCAAAGGCAACCCATTTACAGTATTTTTTTTTTTACAGTATTGAGGAAACTGCATTGAAGAACGTGACTTATAAGATCCGATGTACCATTTATATTGTGCTGAGATATGTGCTACGGCATTGATGAGATAAAAGCAATGTGGTTAATGATGTACAGCATATGCAATGTGGTTGTGTTGTTGTTTAAGCATTGTCAGAGTCTTTTAAAATCATCATCATGTGGATATATCAATGTCACAGTCACAAACTAGAATTGATCTTGAACTGGAAGCTCGTTGTGACCCTTTGACCCAACTCTTCTCATACAATCATGACCAAACCTGCCAAAATTTATACTCCACAAAGCTCTGTTTCCATCCCTCGTTTCTCGCACTGAGCCACTTTTGCATTCATTTTGACAAGTCAGACAAGGCAGGTGGACACCTGTCAGAGGTCAGAGATAGAAAAAACACTGTAAAATGTTTATGTAAGACCTTGTTGCAACAACTGTGATGATGATTCTTTATGACAACCCACATTTCTTAGAGGTTCCAAAAACTGCCTTTATTTTCCAATTTGTTCACTGAACTGAAATCTGCTCTGTTTATAATGCATCAATTAACATCATTCTTCTCTTGCTGTTACATGTGAAATGATGTGATCTGCACATCAGCAGCTTCTGCTCACAAAATGCTGATGCAAAAACACCCACAGATGTTTTATCTCCATGAATACTTCCTCTTCTCCTTTTTTCCCCTCCCCTGTCTTCTCTTCGTCTCCTTCCTCATATTCAAGTTCTTCCTGCTCTTGCTCTTCCTCTTTTTCCGACCACTCTTCCTATTACATTTTCTGCCTCATGAACTTACTCAAAGTCCACCCCTCACCTTATTTTCTTTTTTTTCTTTGTCTCCTTTATTTTTCCTTCTCTACCTTACTCCTTTTTAGTCTTACTCTTTCTCTTTGTCATTGTTTATTTATTGTGACAGGAACAAAATATTCATTCATTTAAGATTATCTGTGCACTCAACAAAAAAATTCATATTTGAGGTTCATTACAATTTATGCAATTCTCATTTCTCACTTAATGTGACCATTGAAGCGTTAGCTGAAAATATCATAGCTACCCAGGTCAAAAAAACAGTAAAGACCAGTAGCTTACTGGTCAACTGGTACCAGTTGAAAACCAGTAGCCAACTGGTACCAGTAAAGCCAGTTGGTTTCTTACAGAGTTTTAATATGGAAATTGGAATAGAGTGATATATTATCAGTTGAAATACAATTGTATTTAACTAACTGGTATCAACTGGGACCAGTACATTGTAACTGGTATCAACTGGGAGACCAGTACATTGCAACTGGTATCAACTGGGACCAGTACATTGCAACTGGTATCAACTGGAACCAGTAAGACTTTAACTGGTACAAATATGAGCTACTGGTTTTTTCAACTGGGAAATTGGAATTCTGACTGAATTTAACTGGTACCAGTTGAAACCAATAGAGACCAGTTAAAGACCAATTAGAACCAATAGAGACCAGTTGAAAATGTGTACTGGTTTTAACTGGTTTTTCGACCTGGGTATGGACGATGAAAGGTTATTATTTGCAATTAGCAAATATAAGTATTCTATTTGAAGTATTCTAAGAAGAGGAAGTATTACAAGAGATTAGCAAATAATTTGCAATTAGCAAATAATAACTTCACATGATATAATTACAGTGTGCTGTACAATCCACCAAACAGTGATTTCTCCAAATACACCTCACGATCCGAAAACATGGACCAACTTCTATCTTCTCATCCAAACTCTCTCTTCCTCATATGTGGTGACTTCAATTGCCATCATGCCAGTTGGCTGGGTATGGGACATTCTCTCACCTGTCATGGCACTTCGGCAAAAGACTTCTGTGACTCATTGGGACTGACTCAATCGGTCAACTTCCAGACCCGGATCTCAACTAACGGTACTCTATCTCTTCTGGATCTGATTTTGACAAATTTCTCTGAAAATATCTGCTGTTCTTCCTCTGCTCCAATCGGTTCTTCTGACCACGTGCTTTTCAAAGTGGACATCTCTCTGGCTGTTATCAGAGAACCACCTCAGCGCCATTAAGTCTGGCATTTTACTCAGGCCGACTGGCAGGGTCTCCAAGCAGCCATCAAACTTCCAGACTAGTCTCCCATTGCTACTTTCTCCAACATCAACTCATCCTGGAAATCTTTTCAAAGAAACTTGCTCTCTGTCATGCACAGATTTATCCATTCTTGTCTTCAGTTGTCCTACCCTTCCTCTTGCCCATGGTACACTGAAGCTTGTGGCGAGGCAGTTGTCCTGAAACAACTTGCCTTTGCTTCAAGGAAAGCAAACCCAACTGAAGGTAATCTCAGTTCCTTCCATAAAGCTTGGAACAAGTGTGTGCATTCCCTCAGGAGAGCCAGAAAACGATCGTTCTAATTTAAAGTTTGAACTCTCAAACCTCTCTGAATCCTCCAAATCCTGGTGGCATCTAATCAAATCTGTTTGTGGTGTATGTTCCCCCTCCATCCCCTCCCTTACCTCAAATGGCTGCACTGCTGATAGCGCATATGAAAAGGCTGAATGCCTAAACTCGGTGTTTGCATCTCAGTCTTGTATCAGAAACCCATCGCTTTCTGTTCGCATCGCTTACCCAGTCGCACCAAACTGTCCCTGGACTTTGTGTCCTTTTTTCCTGACAATGTGGAAAGCTTGCTGTCAAACCTCGACTCAGATTCTGCAACCGGTCCAGATGGCGTCAGCCCATGTGTCCTAAAAACCTGCTAATCTGCTCTTGCTCACCCTCTCTCTGTTCTATTCAACCTGTCATTTGCTCAAGGTCATCTGCCATCTGCTTGGAAATCAGCAAACATTACCATCCTGCATTAGAAAGGTGCAAAACAGATCTCTGCAACTCCAGAGCAATCAGCCTTCTCTCTATCATCAGCAAGATTATGGAATACATAATCGCTTCAGACATTAAATCCTTCCTCTTCTCCAATGTCTTGATTTCCGATCATCAATTTGGTTTCAGACCAGGTCACTCAAGCCTGGATATGCTGCTTCTGCTCTCCCAACAATGTATGGAGGTACTCATTGCCAGACATGAGATCAGAGCCATCTTCCGAGACATAACGCGAGCTTTCGATATTGTCTGGCACCCTGCCCTGCTCACCAAACTCTCTTCCTATGGTATCCAAGGACATCTCCACTCATGACTTGGAGACTTCCATTCCTATCGCAGTCAATGCATGGCTCTTAATGGAATTCTCTCATCTCCTCTTCCTGTCCAGGCTGGAGTTCCTCAGGGCAGTGTTCTGGGCCCTGTGCTTTTCCTGGTTTTCATCATTGATATCTCTGACTCTCTGGAAAATCCTCTTTATCGCTTTGCTGATGACTCTCCCCTCTGTCGTACCATCTGTCATCTCTCAGACTAGCAAGCCGCAGCTTCTTCACACTCTGTAGCTCTGGATAAAATCACAAACTGGTCCAACACGTGGAACATGTCTTTCAATCCTGACAAATCTCACACTCTCACTATCTCTCTCCGAAATGACCATTTAGAACCCCCCCTCCCCCTATCTACTTTCTCAACAATCCTCTGGAAGAAGTCCTTTACATTCAAGCTTCTGTGTCTCACTGTCTGCCATGATCTTTCCTGGGAAAGCTACATTTCCAACCTGGCCTCCAAAGCCAGTCACCGACTGGGAATCATCTGTCGTGCAAAGTCCTTCCTCGGCCAACCTGAGCTCCTGACCACATACAACACTTTTATCTGCAGTCTGATGGAGTACTGCTCTCCCCTCTGGGCTGGTGCTCCTGCCTCTCCCCTTTCTCGGCTTCATGCTGTTGAAACAAAGGCAGTTTGGATCATTGATATCTCCCGCAATGAGGCTGTCTTTGGGTCTCTCACTCTCTCACCACAGGCAGGTAGGTGTTCTTGCTGTCTTCTCCCATATCTTCGCTGGTCTCGGCCTCCCCCCCCCCCCGCCCCTGCTCTGTCTGCGATCGGTCTGTCTCAAGGTTCGCCAGCAGCCCGCTTCTGGTAAAACTACCAAAATCACGAATCACTGCTCACCTTCACTCTTTCATTCCTCCTTTTTTCCCACCTTTGGAATGAACTCCCACACTCTGTTCAATCCCATTCTTCCCTCCCGTCCTTCAAAGCAGTTGTTCACCTCCACCTCTTATCTTCCCCCATCCAAAACCTCTATCTTTTCTACCCCCATTAATCCACCCCAAACCCACCTCCTTAAAATTCCCTGCTTTCCTTCCTGAAAGTCCCTGTAATGTCCTTCTTGTACACCCCATGTTCCCCGACCCATACCTCTCCCTTCCACAGGTCTCCTAATCAGGCCCGTAGCCAGGGCTCAGTATTAAGGGGGGCATATGAACTGGATGGGGGGGGCACAATTATTGTATTTAATATTTTTGATAACCCTGTATACTATTGTATTCATGCAGCAATGACACATCTATACTGAGGTTGCCATCACACACTAACCAAATTGATCTCAGCTAGATTTAATATGTTCCGATGTTTTTGGCCAAAAATTATTCGAATGCAGGAGAGCCGCAACAAACTGTCACATTCACAATGCAAATATTCAATGATTAGACAATTGGCACCAATTCAGGTAAACTTACACAAGATGTTGTGAAGAATTGGCATTATAAAATTAATATACCAGAGATACAATGACTAAACGGGGGAGGTTGGCACCAAAATCAGTGCACTTTCAAATAAGATACAGTTTTTTATGACCTGCGATCATCACGTTAAACTATCAACAGCAAATACGACCAGCCTGAAGATACCACAAGGTCCACATTCAAAGCAGTCAATTACACAGAGGTAAGGTTATGCACAAAGCACGAGATGTGGGATATGCAAAGCACCAAACACAACATTTAACTTAAACATCATAAGTACAAAGCAGCCGACCACGGCGGGTGCTGACCACAACCACACTGCAACCACAATCACACACGCATCACCAGCAGTCACACACACAATCTGAACTCCTCGTATAGTTTTTATACCGCTGTACTCGCTGTCAGAAGAGCTGCAGGCGACGCGTCTCGGTGTGGAATCTTCTGAGGACCTTCTCCTTCCATTCATTCAGGCATTTACGTGTGAGATCTCTCTCGAAGGCCAACTGTACCAGTTGTGCCTTGCTGCATGGTGCATGGACCGTCGATGGTCAGTGAAGACATTCCTCAATGTTGAGAATGAGTTTTCACACATGGCAGTGGACGCACCAAATATTAGTCCAAGTCTCATAGCAGTCACTACACTTGGCATGGCTTCCAGCGTTTTGTGGTATGTTGAGAGGAGTTTTTGTGTTGTCCATCTCTCGTTTGGCTGCTTTTCTGTCTGTGAGCGAATAAACTGCTTTGCAACCACACACTCTGTTTCACTGATGGTTGACTTTGTTAATGTCATGATGTACTGGAGCAAGTGGGGATCCAAAAACGTGCAATTTTTGGGATTCAAGGCAGCGAGTGAACGGGCGAGTTGTGTGTTGCGCTCACTGAAGCGCTGAGCGATCTCGCCAAGCACAGTGTCAATTGCGCTGTAAAAAACCCTCTGCAGTTCCGTCTTGTCATTGTCGTTGTTTTGTCCTGTGGTCTCCAAAACTATAAACTGTTCCAAGTTCTTATGCATTGTGCATGTCCGTTTTGGTGGTGCAGGTGTAGAAGTGCGAGCATCGTTGGCCTTGTTCCACAGATCAGTGAACTCATCCTCAGAGCGGAGTTTCTTCACGCACTCTGTAGCACTCACCACCAGTTCCAACCCATTAGCAAGTCCATGTCCTCTGCCTGCAAGAGTCTGTTAGGGCCATTTAACAACATCAGCAGTTTTTGTACAAAGATAGCAATGAACATGAAGGCAGGCCCAGAGACTTCCTGCAAAAGCCCAATAGCCTCCATCCTCATCTCTGCACCGTAGGCGTGCTCTGCATCAATCTCCGACAGTCAGGATGTGATATCCTTAAAAGATCCTATGATCACAGACACGGTGGCTAAATGTCCCATCCAACTTTGATCAAGAAGTCGTTTTAACCGCTCACCTTTATACTGTGCAGCAACAGTGGGCTTTCTGAAGAATTTGTACAGGCAACAACAAACCTCGAGGAAATCAGTGACAGCTTTCTCTGCTGCCAGTGCGTGGATAACTACCAGATGGAGTTGGTGATTTAAGCAGTGCACATAGGGGATTTTTCTTTCCAATATCTCTTGCAACAACTTTTGCACGCCACCGTGCTTCCCAGCCATTACTGAAGCCCCGTCGTACACCTGACTTAATATTTTGACGTGTCAAGTCCTGTTTTTATCAGCTCTGCAATTATTAGGTCTGTCAATGTTTTTGCATCTCCAGCGTCGGCTGTAGCTATTGTGAGTAGACGCTCTGTTGCTTCATTTGATGCCGATACAAAGCGAATGATGATTGATATGTTCTCACATTCAGTGGGGTCCCTTGTCCCATCCACCTTGATGGTAAACCACGATGTGCCTACTTCTTCCACGATGGCATCCATCACAACATTACTCAATGTGCAGCTCAGTTCATTCTGCATTTCCGGACTAGTTTAGCTTGCGTTTCATGGGATATGCTTTATTATTTCGGCTAGCTCGGTGTCTTTTTTGAGTGTGTAGTTTAAAAGCGAGAGGAAGAGCCCACTGTGCCCTTCTGACATATCTTCAAAATTATCAAGGCTCCCTCTAAAAGGTATCTGATTTTCGGCGAGAAATCCCACAACATCTATAAGAGCAGACACATAGTACCGGTTTCTATTTAGCTGGTCAGCATTGAGGAGTGTGGAAATCTAACCACAATCGATGCGCCTCTCATTCTCCTTCCACCTCAAAACACAAGTTAAATGTTCCTAATCTCTCGCGACTCGCGAGATTTGACGGTTGAGGGTTTTATTTATTAAATGATCCATCCATCAAAAACAGGTTTTTTCTGCATAATTTCAAATCTATGCACGATTGCAAACACACATATTTTTATTTTTTATTATAAAATTACTTTTGTAAGATGGAGGGTTGACGGGTTGTGAAGGTCACGTGGTGCACGTGCACTTCATCTTTAATTATGTAAATTTATGTCTTTTCCTTAATCATATTATCATATTATGACTATATTACATTTATACCTAACTTACAACCAATCAGGTAACCTGCTCAATAGGGTCTCCATATCGAATACGCTGATTGGCTATTCCTTAAAACTAAATGATCCACGATATATACAGTATAACCACCCACAACATCGACATTCGACACGAGGTCTTGGCTGCTGGCGTTGGTGCTTGCGTTATTATCTTTTATCTTGTGGTCTTGGACTGTATCGTCTTGCCAATTGCTTTTGGAGATGCGCTGACAAGCGCACACTTATCTCTTGACTGTTATTCAAAGAAGGATATTATTAAAGAACAGTTTATCCAAGAAGGCCTCCTTATTCACCACACTGAACATCTGGAATAAGGGTTTTAGTTCACACAGGTGAACTCTTAAACAGCAAGGTCACAGTGGGCGCTCGTCCTTAAACACTAAGTTGTTCACAGGGTGCAACAGGGCATAAATGGGTGGCGTACAAGTGGGGGGGACACCAGATGCGCCATGGGGAGGCATTGCACCCAAATGCCCCCCCCCCCGAGCGACGAGCCTGCTCCTAATGTCTCTGTTCCCCACTGTTTTGTCCTTCCCTATCCCACCCCTCTTGTCTCATGCACCCCTTTCCTCATGCCGCCCTTGCTGTGCGTTGTGTGTTAGCTCTCATATGAGCCTCGACAATGTATAATTTTTTTTTTTAAATAACTGGAAAGGCACTCGGTGGAGAGCATACCTCTGTGATGTAATGCCTGATCCATGAGAACATATTGGGACCAATACATTTTTGAAATACATGCTACACAGTACTGTATCGTTTTTGGTTCTATCTCTCAATGGTGAAGAATCACTTTAAAAATTAAATAATTATTGTATCCAGATTCGGATTCGGATCTTTATCCAAATCGAAGCAATTCATTCTTGCCACAGACCCGATCTGTCGACCAAGTTTCATCCGGATCCGTCCACAACTTTTTGAGATATCTGCAAACAGATATCTCAATCAAACAAACAGGCAAACAAACAGAAAGGGGTGAAAACATAACCACCTTCACCTTCGTTGGTGGAAGTAATACCAATTAATTTTGTCTCATTGGCGATATGGACTTAATATTCAACGACGATGCAATGTCCTTTAGGAATGCTTTACTAGCTGGAGAATGCACTTGATGCAAGGCATCAGTAAAACACCAATGAGCTCAAGAAAACTGAAAGAACAGTCAATCTGTCTTTGTCGCTCGTTGGCAAATCACTACGGTCAATGTAGATTCGTGAGCACACATTTAGTCAGCGAGGCAAACCAATGCCAGGCCAGAAATTGGCAGTTACTTCATTCAAAGGGGAGTAGAGAATAAAGAAATAACAATGGAGAGCAAAGCTCAGTCAGTAGCATTGTAATAACTGAGCTTTTGCATGTAAATCAAAATCATGAATGTCAAATCAAATTGCAAAATCGCTTTTCCAGTGTACACACTGATGTGCAGAATCTCAGGGTGTTCAGTACATATGATTTGTACATCTCATGTTACTCGCAGCCATGTGTTGATAGTAACAAGACATACAGTACTTACTAACGTTTTAAAAATTAATTTCTCAATTCATATGCGTCGTTTTTAAGATAAGACATCAATATATTTTCTATTTATATATAATGCAAGCCAGTTCTACTTTATTTTTTGTCCGGTAGTCCCGCACTGTTGTGAGTACCTCGTCCATCGAACATTTGAACTCGCACGGAAGTACTGTCCGTACCTTGCTGTGTCATTTGGGGAAAATAAATAATTTGTGCCTCCACGGAAACCAAACTCAAAGGCATTTTCATGCATCAAACATCATGTTTACCTGAACTCATTACGATTTTAAAAATCTGTAATCAATGATAGCAATCAATTCAGGATGTCAATTTCTCGAATGTGATCAAAGAGATGGGAAACTGATGTTTTATATACTATCCATTCATTATGCAATATTCGTTAAGTCTTAGGACACAATGTGATAAATTTATCGATCATTCGATATGATTTGGAATTTTAGGAAAGTCTCTTCCTGTCCATCGGCCAATACTCCTGTAAATATACCATGGCATCTTTAACATCCATAATGAAGACAAGAGAACCAAAATACTGTTACCTTATAAGAGCAGTCTGTTTCACAAGGCATTACCACATGTTAGCATTGCACAAGACTGTAAATTTTTCAGATCCAATTCTGTCAGGAAGAAAACTCCTGAAATAACACATCACAGGTGAGCAGATGACTGCTGAGCTGTCATGTCTTATTTTTTATTATCATTATTATTACTATCTATATAATAATACAGAATTGCCCTGGCTTTGTGACCTCCACTCCTCCAATCCAGTGCTTTCGTCTCTCATTCTTGTGGCCTTGCTGGATTCATTATAACGTTCACTCTTTTGCATTGGACCATTGATTAAACTTTCAAATGTTAATTTGCATTGGTTTTAAAGCTAAAATTCATCATTATGAGCAGGCGAACACTGCCATGTTGGTGAACTATGCAAGGCCTCATGGGAAGTTGGTAGTTATAGCATTATCGTCTTTGCATGTTTTCCCAGTCGTTTCTTGCGATGTTTTTGGGCAAAATTGTTGCCGATTTTTTTTCTTTTTTTTTTTCCTGATTGCAAAACGATTGGCAAGTATTTCCTTTTTTTCTCTCATTCAAATCAAATTTGTTTTTATATGCAAACAACTACTCGCATGGCAACCAATCAGATCGCTTGATAGATAGCCAAACCGCATTACTGGGAGATATTGCACACATATTCTGTGAGTGTTTTTCAGAATAAGCACATGTTTAAGCACAGTAGATGCCAAAGGGAAGCCACCTATCTGTACATTTGTAGTTTGGTTTGTTCAATATCAGTTCCCCCTTTCTTTCGCACATTCCAGATAGCTATTATTATTTGAGAACTTAAGATCAATTCAGATTATTTTTATACTTTATTGTCATTTTTAATCCTCTTCAGTATGTTTATTTTCTAAAGTTACTGTATTTGTGGTTAGACCATTTTTTGAGAATGAGTCTTGCATTGGTTGTGAAGGAATTTCCAAGAGGATTGCCCAGTGAGGTTTTCTATACGGAGCGGCATCACCATTCAGTAAAATTACAAACTCTTCACTAATCTACTTCCTCAAATATCTGAGAGAAAGTTTGATCAAGATTTTTTATTTTTAGTATGTCACTATTACCCCCAAGCCTTGTGTTGGCTTTGTGGTTAGGGTGGCTGGCTTGGGATCTTAGGTTGACTTCGTGGTCAGGGTGGCTGGCTTGGGACCTTAGGGTCCTGAGTTCAAGCCCTGTTGGATGCTTAATTAACACCAGGTGGGGTTGACTCAGTCTCCCATCCTTCTGAGGTTGGCGAAATGAGTACCAGTTTACTGGTATTGGGGCACAGCACAGCATCAGCAGCAAAGTTGCGCCCCAAAAAAATGATAGCTACTGGCAGCCAGGCTGATGATATGCAAGAAGAATAAGAATAAGAAGACGATTACCCCACCCCTCCCCCGACATTACCCCACCCCTCCCCCCCCAAGTCCACCTCTTGAGAGTTTGCTTCTCTATCCATCTTGTCTACTCTGTACATCCTTCACTACCTCTCATTCCTCCCCACATTACTTATTTATCCAAGTCTCCCTCTATTTTGTCCCTCTACCCTGCTGTTGGTATTTCCCTCCTATTTCTACGTTTCATCTGTTGCCTCCAGATCCGTTCTGTGGTCTAGCTCTTGACGTTGCATACAATAAAGACCATGGAGTGTGTTTTACGATTCGGATTTATGTTGATTCTGGTAAATCAAAGGATGCTTGCACTTCATCCTTCATTAAGTTTGCTGCCTTGCAAGAAATGTATTAAATATAGGTGGTATAGCATTGGAAGTGCCATTCTAAAGTTCATTATAATGTGCTTAATTCCAAGCAATGGTCATACTATCTTTGATTCTCCAATGCTTATTCGCCTGGATTCAAAGATAGATTTCAAAGAAACTTTACACAACTTGCATCTCCAATGCAAGCATAAAGGCTATTTTACAGCAATGTTGTGGTAGCTTCATCAGTATCAAAAAATCCTTAATTCACTGTCCCATCTGCAACCAAGTGGATGTCTGAGGTGTGTTCAACAAAGGTCTTCTAATTCATATTTCCATAATTCGTGAATGTGAACTGAACTTTTAATAATGGAAAGTTTCCTGCGTCGTTCGACATGGGGGCAGCTGCGTACTTGTCATGGTGTATCATTGGAGGTGTTATGTGTGCAGTGTGTACTTGTACATTGGCAAATGGCCACTTAAAGCTAGCACAAGCAGCGGGTTCTCGTCAAAGTTTTGCATATGAGTGGACAAACTCCTGTGGACAATCATCACCAGCTGGATGGAGTGTGTGGAGAGCCAACTATGGATGTGAAAAACATTCTGAGTTGGGTGGGAAAATTAAATTGGGAGGTGAAAGGAGTGAAACTGACCCTCATTCCAGACGATCTTGATCAATCAATTCACTGAAAATCATTCAGCATTTTGAAGGATCAGTGATGAGCAATTGTAGAATAATGGTCGAAGAAATACCCATTTCCAAAGGCAGATAAAATGGTTCCTGTGTACTGTATGTGATATTGAACACCGCTCACAAAATGGCAAACGTTATGCTTGATGTCAGAAATTCTCACAGATGACCAAAAGGCAAAATGATTCTCCATGTCTCAGAACATAGGGACCAATAATGCAGCGAGTGGGGGACTGTTTGTGAACACCATTGTGATGAATGATGAAACACCTTCCTCATTCCAGAAACCAAAAGGCAGTTGGCAAAGTGAAAGCACACTCACCTCCACCAAATCCATTTTCTGTGCAGCATCAGCAAAGGTAGAGGTAGTCATCTTTTGGGATGTTCATGGCATTATTCTCACCCTTTGCATTTAAAAAGGGTCAAATGTTACTCGTATAATAGTTACCGTGAGGTGTGGAGAAAAACAGTTACTGCCAGAGATGTAGATGAAACTTCTGAAACTTGCACAATCGGGGTTTTCCGTCTACCATGACAATGCTCCATAAAATGGGGCTACTCTGGTGAAATAATTCAATGAAGAGCACATTGAACTGATCCCATATTCAACGTACCCTATACCTATTGACGTTGGGTTATTTCTAAAAATGAGAGTCTTTATCGTCGCAACTTACCTTCCCTATGAGGGTTTGAATCAATGCTTTACAATGGGCTCCACATACCCCTGAATAAAGCTTGGCAACAACTTTCACAGCCTGTTTTGGCTTATTGGTTTGGGTGGCTGGCTTAGGATCTTAAGGTCCTGAGTTTGAGCCCCGTTTGCTGCTGACCTAACACCAGCTGGGGTTGACTCAGCCTGTCATCCTTCTGAGGTTGGTGAAATGAGTAGCAGTGGACTGGTAAAAGGACACAGCATCAGCGGCTCAGCTGTGCTTCCAATAAATGATAGCTACATGGCAGCCAAGTTGCAAAACGCAAAAGCAGAGCAAAACAGAGCAGAACAGAACAGAACAGGCTTCCCATCATGGATGGACAAGTACAAAAATTTTTTAGCACTCTTCAAGGACTTTGTGGAGAATGAGAAGTCTTATCGACTGAGATGCTTGTTGAGATATATTATAAACCATATTTGAACAGACCTTGTAAAATATAATTCGAGCATACACAACATTTCTGCGTATACAGCCAATAGATATCATTATTTTCATTAAAGTCATCAATGTAACACACTCCATGCAGAGCATCATTGATGCCAAAGCAGTTCCTGAGAAAAGAGTGATGCTGGGTTGTTTGTCATTGCCTTCCCATAAATTAGACAACAGCAGGAATGTACAATTGTACAGGGTGCCAGCGAGAACTCGTCTACATTTTGTGAAGAACTCAGAGGAATCTTTAGCGTCCACAAGCTAATGATGGCAGATGCGACACCTGATTTAATGTCAATGAAATGGATGGCAAACACATTCATGTTTCACCCTCCAGAAAAAAAAAACACCAGGATTACTGTTTAGAGTTGGTCCAGGATTTGAATCAAGACCAGGCACCAGTTCAGAGATGAGTGTGGATGTGCCAAGGCTATTTTGCCAACTGATTTATGTTCGTATATGTATATGTATATATATATATATATATATATATATATATATATATATATATATATATATATATATATATATGTGTTATAAAATATATAACATAACATAGAATATGTAAAAAAAAATAATTATATATATATATATATATATATATATATATATATATATATATATTCTCACCCCCCCCTCGTGTCACCTTTTCCCCCTCTCGCACCACCTTCTCCCCATCTCACGCCACCTTCTCCCCAACTTGCACCGCCTTCTCCCCCTCTCACGCCACCTTCTCCCCCTTTCGCGCCGCCTCTCTCTCTCTCTCTCTCTCTCTCTCTCTCTCTCTCTCTCTCTCTCTCTCTCTCTCTCTCTCTCTCTCTCTCTCTCTCTCTCTCTCTCTCTCGCTCTCGCTCTCGCTCTCGCTCTCACCCCTCTCCCTCCTTCCCTCTGACCCCTCTCCTCCATCCTATATCCTTACCCTCCCTCTTCTCTCCCTCCTCTCCTTTCTCCCCCTCTTTCTCCTGTCAGCGAAGTGACGCGTTGTGTGTGTGTGTGTGTGTGTATGTGTGTGTGTGTGTGTGTGTATGTACGTATGTGTTTGTATATATATATATATATATATATATATATATATATATATATATATATATATATATATATATATATATATATATATATATATATATATATACATACACACACACATACATATATACCGGGCGTAGTAGCTTGCGCCTGTAATCCGGCTACTCGGAGGCTTGGGTTGGGAGATCGCTTGAGGACGGGGGCTCTGCACTGGGCCGTGCTATGAGAGGGTATTGGGCAGCCCGGAATCATGGCGAAACCCAATCCTTATCCCTGTGTCCAAAGAGGCGACCAGGGTTGTGTCAGGAAGGGCATCCGGCGTAAAACCTGTGCCAAATCAGTATGCGGATCATAACGGATGATCCGCTGTGGCGACCCCTAACAGCAGCAGCCGAAAGGAGAACAACAACAACAATAACAACATATATATATATATATATATATATATATATATATATATATATATATATATATATATATATATATATATATATATACATCGATTCTAATAAGTGTGTGTTTGTCTCATCCATATCTTCAAAACCATACCCTGCATCCTGAAACGTTGCAGGCATACGAAGGGAGCTACAAAGTACATTGGTGAATATTTGGTTTGGGTTGATTTAAACACCCCTTTTGAAGATAATTAAGTCTTATTTATCATTTATCGAGGTGTGATTCTTGATCACCTCGTTCTCCCTCGCTGGGGTCTGAATGCACTATGTTTTTTTGTGGCCTGCTCAACAATTCTTTGACTTGGAAAAGGCAGCAACGGTTTCACGTTTGAATATTTTTTCACTTTACTCACTCATATCATTGAATGCCTGTTCATCAAATCTACGAATCGTTGTGTACATCGCTTTTGTAAGTGTTTTCGTTTTCAAATTTAGTTGTCTGGAGTGATTTCATGCATTATACGATGAGATTTTCCACGATCTTACTCTCACAGATTAATTGAAGTATATAATTGAAGTACAATTGCTGTTCTGAGGATCGGATTACTTGCATTAAATAACTGTTGAAATCTGGTGTGAAATCTGAAAATTTAAGAAATCGGCGATGTTTATTTGGTTGTTACGGTTATGTCACGTTTCCAAGTGACTAGATATCGCTTGCCAAACGAGCCGTTCCTTGTTAACTGTTTTGTTGGAGTTAACTTGAGAGCTTATGGCACTTGCTGAGCACCCTACAGTGGATAGCGGTATTACGCGCATAGTTATTGTCCCGATCCAGAACTCAGTTTGCTGTTAGCACGAAGATGTGTGTAGATAAGACACACAGACGTGGTATCTTCTTCTTGTGCATGGCAGCTTGGTTTCCAGGGAGTTATCATTTTGTTGGGGTATGTCTATGCTGCTGATGCTGTGCACCTATACCAGTATACTGGTACTCATTTTTCTGACCCCGGAAGGATGATATGCTGACTCAACCACACTTAGTGTTAATTCAGTCGCCAACAGGGCTCAAACTCAGACCCGACGATCCCAAGCCAGCCACCATGACCACAAAGCCAACACTAGGC